>NC_080488.1:1607500-1945714 GCF_030265055.1 Doryrhamphus excisus | reverse complement strand
TTGTGCACATGTAGATTCACTTGTTGATGCTGATATGAATCAGAGTCGGTTATATCTGCACTGCTTGTCTGTTTTGGGGGCTGCACGGTGGTCAAGTGGTTATCGCTCAGACCCCACAGCTAAGAGACCAGGGTTCAATTCCACCCACAGCCATCTCTGTGTGGAGGATAAGCGTGAGGATAAGCAGTAGAAAATGAATGAATGAATGAGTTCTCCTCCTATTTTGTGTGGAAGTGGTAACTTTTTGGCTTCTTATTTTGTCTTTCTTTGGTTAATTGGCGACTCCAACTGTCCATAGGTATGAATGTGAGTGTGAATGGTTGTTTGTCTATATGTGTGCTGTGATTGGCTGGCCACCAGTCCAGGGTGTACCCCGCCTCTCGCCCGAAGACAGCTGGGATAGGCTCCAGCACGACCCTTGTGAGGATAAGCGGTAGAAAATGAATGAATGAATGACTTCTCCTCCTATTTTGTGTGGAAGTGGTAACTTTGTGGCTTTTTATTTTGTCTTTCCCCACCCTCGGCCATCTCTGTGTGGAGTTTGCATGTTCTCCCCGTGCATGCGTGGGTTTTCTCCAGGTACTCCGGTTTCCTCCCACATTCCAAAAACATGCTAGGTTAATTAGTGACTCCAAATTGTCCATAGGTATGAATGTGAGTGTGAATGGTTGTTTGTCTATATGGGCCCTGTGATTGGCTGGCCACCAGTCCAGGTTGTACCCCGCCTCTCGCCCAAACACAGCTGGGATAGGCTCCAGCACCCCCCGCGACCCTCGTGAGGATAAGCGGTAGAAAATGAATGAATGAATGAATGTTTTTGGTCTTTAGAATGCGCTGTACGTGTCTGGGTTCATGAGCGCTTCATGTGCTGCGCCCGCTGTGACAGATGGAGCGCAGCCCACACCCAGCTTAACAGACTCACATTAATGGAATCAGGGTTCTGCCAGCTCTCTTTTTGAAAGAAGGGCACACGGGTTTGGATTCGCTGAGATCTCTGCAACGCTCAGCTACTAAATAGCAACGCAGGAAATACAGAGGCGAGGTGGCGTGGCACATTGGAACATTTTGTGATATAAACAATGATGTTGACTATGAGAGGAAGTGACGGTGCGATCCATGAGATTGAAGGAAGAGCCTACCACAGGATGCTGAGCGTGGCGGCTCTTGCTGTGGGAGAGTAGGACAGACGGTGAAAAGATAAAAAAAAAAAAAAAACAGAACAAGTGAGAGCTTGCGGCATTATTCTGTATCAGCCTCTGTCACTATGACTCCTACCAATGTCCCACTGCTTTACCGGAGGATGTTGTTTCCACGGCAACCATTCACAGCACCCTATTATCGACAAGGGGAGAGAAGAGCGAGGGAGGGGGGCTGTCAGATCGAGGGAAGTGTGAACATATGGTGTTGGCCGAGGGATGGTGAAAGTGTGGGGGGGCGGGGAGGGGGGGTTTGGGAGGACAAAGAGAGGTGTTGAATTAATTGCACCTAGAGAGAGGAAAAATAGGAAGATGGGTGTGTTTGGAAAAAGGAGAAATGGAGGAATTGAGCAGGAGGGTGACCTACATACACTAGGGAGGTACTGCAGTACTGCATGCGGCCTTGCTGCCTTCCTTACCCTTCACACACACACACTTAAAACAATACAATTCAATAGAGAATGTAATATAATAATTATATTTATCAAATTCATGGAGAGGGGACACAAGGAAACCTGACCTGAAATTGCTGAATGGATGGATGACTGGATGACGCCGGTTATCTACCGCTTATCCTCACGAGGGTTGCGGGGGGTGCTGGAGCCTATCCCAGCTGTCTTCGGGCGAGAGGCAAGATACACCCTGGACTGGTGGCCAGCCAATCACAGGACACATATAGACAAACAACCATTCACACTCACATTCATACCTATGGACAATTTGGAGTCGCTAATTAACCTAGCATGTTTTTGGAATGTGGGAGGAAACCGGATTACCCGGAGAAAACCCACGCATGCACGAGGAGAACATGCAAACTCCACACAGAGATGGCCGAGGGTGGAATTTAACCCTGGTCTCCTAGCTGTGAGGTCTACACGCTAACCACACGACCACCGTGCAGCCCTTACATTGAACTTTTCCTTTTCTTTTTTTTTTAACAAGAGCTCCATTATACAATGTATTTGTTTATTCCGGAATGCAAGGCCTCTCCTTTGGGATGGCTAATCCACCATCTGCCACTTGATTCAGCAGGGAACCCAAATCAAGGTGTTCAAGCCGGCGTGAAAGCCAACTAGATGCGCCCGGTTGCCCACTGCAGCATGCAAACAATTACTGTTAAAATATAACATTAGTCCATTTGAACAAGAATAATCATTGTTTTTTTTTACCTGGGCACCATCTTGAAACGGGCGTGGTCTCTGATTAGGTTATTTTATACAGCATTTGCAGTTTGCATGTTAAGTAGCCGTCTAATGAAAATGACCTTGTTTTGTGGAGAGCATCATGTCTCCTATCTGGATATCAACATCCTGGTCCATCTTCATCATCATTCGCCTCCTTCCTCTTCAGTTTATGTAACGCTGCGCTTCTGCCCAACTGGCCGAGAAGGCGAGTGAATTAAATAGACGTGGCAAAATGGAGCTTGGCTGAGATTTAAGTGCTTGAGAAAACCTTTGCAGTTTTTTCTTGATTTAAGCCAAGACTGAAGACCGTTTACAGCACCGTGATGCGAGTGCATTGACATTTTGCTCGTCTCTAATGTGCGTCATTGATCAATGCATGCTGTGTACAACATCGAATCACACCGACAATCAACGCTGATGAGCACGATTAAAACTTTTTATCTATAACTGAGAGCAACTGCTGTGTTTTCACGCCAGATTGCATGAAAGGTCAGAGTAAATGAATGTCAGGGACAGGAAGGGGAGATTACGTACAGGAAGGAAAGCAACGAGAGAGTGTTGCTCTGCATCAACCATCAAAGCTGCAAAGGCCGTGTCAGGATTAGTTTGGAGCGAGTTGAGTGATGTCACAGCAGGGGAGGGGCGGTAGCGCAGAGGCAAGTCGGAACAGGAAGATTGAGCACAATGTGTTCCAGGACGCTAGTCGACCTGTGATTTCTGACGATGTCTTAGTGGTCGGCTTCATAGAGATCGGGGGTTTAAATCTCCATGTGTGGTCTGGGCATGTCCCTGTGTGTGTGGGTGTTCTCCTGGTAACACATTAGACTTTTGGAAGATTTTAAATTGTCCATATAGTGGGTGTGGATATGAATTTGAATGGTTGTTTGTGCCTTGTGATTGACTGGCAACCAGTCCAACTGGTCCAACATTATAAAAAAAAAAACAACCTCCCCCCCCAAAAAAACCCCAAATAAATAAATTAAATAATATTTTTAAATAATATTTTATTTATTTTTTATGTTTAATAATATTTAATATAAACAATATTTAATATAAAATAATATAATATTTAATATTTATATTGTATTAAATTAAAAAAAAAAATTTCACGAGAGTCGTAGGGGGTGCTGGAGCCATTCCAAGGCATTTTAACCTTTAATCTAAGCTAATACAGTTGTTCATTTTAGCCTCGCCAAAAAAAAAACAAAAAAACTTAAACTGTATGATGGAAAGCAGGAAGTGAACAAATGTAACAGTTACTGAATGTAAAAGTACCAGATGGAGGGGTAGGATTTAATAAGCTTTGCTTCTTCCTACTCCTTTTGGACATGTGGAACTGGGAACTGATTATGTGATGCATTCAATTGTAATCTGATGCATGTTCAAATGAAATAAAACCATTACCATTACCATTACCATTACCAATTTCCCCCCAGCTATCATCTATCATCTATAGTTAGGCTCCAGTTCACCCAGGAACCCAATTAGGACACATTTTATAGAAGACGGATGATAATCTGTTTCATGCTCACACATTTTCCATCCGAAAGCCGTCATTTAATGGACAGGAAATGTTTAAAGTAACATTTTAACTGTGAAATGTACAAATAAGTTTGTTTTGAGTCTTCCTTTTTAAGCCTGCACTGCTACTTGTCCCTTTTTAAGAGACTTATGCTTCCTTGCTTTGCACTTTTTTTTTATCTGTCTGCTTCCCGACATGACTCAGCACTCTCTGGGGTTTTGTTGACTTGATGCTGACATGGGGGCCGCTGGTGTCTCATCAAATTCTCACATATAGTTAGACAGTTAAGTTCTTCCAGGACTTCAGTTGACTGCATTTTCCATTTCTAATGTATTATTCTCTGTGTCTGCATTTCTCTTTTAAATTAGCAAAAACAGGGTCATGTCTGAGCTTGGGGGGCCCTAATAAAAACTTATTAAGAGCAAGAAGACTCTTTATAAATGACGCACTCCTGCATCCTCCATTGTCTGCTGTGGTTTTTACGACTTTGCGTGCCTCTGACAGATTAGGATTGTATGCCGAGTGGGACATGTCATGTTCAGAACAGATTTAGTCCATGAATCCTGTCCAGTAAGCAGACTTGACTGATGGTCAGTGCAAAATGTGATATGGAATCACAATCTTGTATTAGGGGAGAATGAAACGTATTTGAGTGGCAGAGGCTTGGATGAAACTCAGCATGATGCGAATGAATGCTGTCATTTTTTTAAATGGTGCTATTTATGTTCCTTTTAGAATGTGTACAATATGTGAACTAAATTTGAGGAAAGAAGTGATGCAAATCTTGTCTGTTTGGATTTTTTTTTAATAAATAAATTCAAAGACGTGATGAGATGGCATTGTGATTATATAGAACTGTATTTGAATAATAAATATGGGTGATTTTTTAAGGTCTATTTCGTGGTGGTGTGCATACACCTACGCACCTGCCTTGTAAAAGACCATTTCTAACCCATTTGGATATTAAACATTAAACAGATATATGAGAAACTATAACAAGGAACATAGTTTTTTTTTTCTGAGGAGGGAATAAAATATATATGTGATCCATTTATATAGTGCCTTTAACATCGGAAGCCTTTTGCGAGATTTTCCACCCGTTCACCCCACATGAAGGGATGACACAGTGCTTGCCAGTTCAGCAGAACCTGGGGGCACACCTAAGACATGCTCGGCATCCTTGCTGCTGCTGCTTCCATGTAATTAATTTCACTCAAATCACTCCCATTTGCACACCTTTGAAATAATAGTCTTAGTTTGTGGTCAACTGCTTATCCAGTCAGTAGGTGAACAGCCTGGGAAGGTCAGTTCAAGAGTGGGATTAGTCTGTCATCAGTAAGCTTTGTTAATCATTTAACATCAGGCTGTAGTTAATCTCTGAATTAAGAATTAGCACAGAGATTGTTTATTAAATCCAATATAAATTATTGTGCATTGGAATCTTTATTTGGGTCGCATATGTATGTTGAGTGACTTCAAAAAAACAAAACAAATGCAAAATTCAGTATCCCCATGTATGTTTTCAAGGGAATGACTCCGTATTAGAGCTTTGCATTAAATGACTCCTTATCCTTATTTCAGATGCTGAAGGAGGAGAGGTCTCACCCCCAATGGGTGCCGGAGTCGACAGCAACAGCTGGCACTTTCGCTACGGCCCGGGGGGTCCCGGCGCACCACCGCAGCACCTCAAGCCCGGCGAGGTCCCCCCAGAGGCGTTCATCATCCCTGGATCCCCTGCCATAATATCCATCAGACAGAACCAGGGAGGAGAGGATGACAAGAGCGACTTTATCACCTTTGGAAAGAAAGAGGAGGCCAAGAAGAAGAAAAAGAAGAAGAAGGACAAGAAAGACAAGAAGGATAAGGGGAAGGATGACGATGAATAAAGGAGAAGAAATGAAAAATTGGCAAAGAGAAAAAAAACGGGTGTTGCTAAAACAGAGGTACCAACCGAAGTCCAATGGGCAAAAAAAAAATATGAATATGGATTTCTTCAATCCTGTTTTGTTTGTATTTAACCCGGCCTTACCAAGGTTACGTTTACCTTCAGTCTAACACGGCGGAGGTAAATTATTGATCTTGCCTTGATAAACAATAAGAAGATTGATTTTGAGCCACACCCCCATGTGCCTATACAACCTAACATTCAACTCCAACATATTTAGAAAGAACAATTATTTTGCCTCCTGGGCGTGTTGGCACCTCTGTATTACCCCCTCCACATTAATGATAAATAATTCTCTGTGAGAGAAGACAAAAGAACAAGAAAAAGCTCTGTGCCAGCCAAGGAAAAGAAGAGAAATGAAGTCATGTGTGTATTCCGGAGCTGGACACACTTCCACACTACTTGTAAATAGCACAGGGGAGTCACTGAAAAGGAAAGCTAACACTCACAAACCACTGCTGCAGAGTCCTAACTTACCAACAGTGTTTCCTGCAATCTCAATGAATCCACGTGCACGCATGCTAACACAAGCAAACACACACCTTGCCATGCGGACACTGAAGGCACTCGAGAGCTGGCGAGAAATTAAAAAATAAAAAAAAATGTGTGCTAATTTGACACTGCAAGCTTTTTGTCACCTATGGGGTGCACATCAACTCTCAGGATGGACGGCGCATCCCTTTTGCTGTTACTCTGTATTCGCTCACTGCTTTTAAAGGACTGAGGGCGCTACCCCTCCAGCCGTGTCGCAGAGAGCTCTGAGTAGTTGAAGAGAGAAGACCTCGATGGCATCACGTTCACCTGAGTGTCATTGAGGGGAAGTAGTCCGGAATTCAGTGGAAGTCAGTGGACTCTGAAGAAAACGTGCAAAATCTTGAGATTTTCATAACACCCTCTCTTATCTCCCCCATGCTGCAGCAAAAGCTGAAAGCTTTCTGCTTTGAATGTTTGGTAGCAACCAGTCCTTACCTGATACCTTGACAACATTTGACCTGCTTGTGCTCCCCCTTAATCTACCCGACCACCTTTCCCCCATTGACGGACTCTTCATGCCACGATGAAGTTGACCTACTTTCCTTAATTCTCAAAGAAATCCACAGTACATGTTTTGCCATTTTTGTATATTTCCCCCTGATTACCGCATGTCCGCTCTCTTACCCCCACTGCTCAGGATCCGTCCTGAGAAAAGGGCCTGGTTTGAACATTGTGGTGTGCTGACAACAGCATGGAGTAATGTGGATGAGGCCCGTTGGAGGCGGGGGTGGGATGCACACCTTGAACTCTGTAAAAGTGCAAAACGGTTCAGTGCTTTTAACTTGTGAATACTAAACTACGCTGTTCACTTCCTGTTTGTCTGCCGCCGCTACAGTGAGAGGGGATCAGGTGGGATCGACTAAAAAGATGACAGGGGGGGTGAAGGACCGAGGAGCGAGGAGGCGGGTGCCGTGGGCTGGCCCTTTCCAACTCAAGTTTGCAAGACAGGATAATTAATTAGTCGCATCTAGCTTTTATAAATGTAGCGTAGACCTTACGGATCTACATGAATTGAACCTGTTCAAAAATTATTAATATGGCATCCAGGGTTCCCAGTCAACAGCGATATCCCACCAGTCCTCTTTCATGAGGCTGAGACGGGCCTCCAGGCTTCTGTCCGTGCCCCCCCGTCCCTGCCTGTACCTTTCTTACACGTCCTCCCAAAGCTGTGCGGCTCAGTATGATGTCACTCCAATAAGTGGCTGCTGCATGTACTGCTCTAAGGAAACACATACTATATAGAGAAATATATATATAAATAGATAGCTATGATTTTATTATTTTTTGTATTATTATTTTGGTTCTTCATTACTCACACGGGAAATATTTGTATGTACTTCTCTTGTCTATGCCAAAACATCTATGTATTTACCATTGTCACGCTCCGCAGGTGTTGTACGGCATCCACGAAACCTTTTTCGATATTTGTAACGCTATAGTGTGAAACCTTTTTTTCCCCAAAACTTTATGATTTCTGCTTTTGAAAACAAGCAAAAAAAAAAAAAAAAAAAGACGTTCTGTGTCCGGCTTTGACATGATGATCTAACTAACACTGTAATATTGTAACTGAAATATGTATGATCCTATGATGAGCTATCACTTCCCTTTCATTCTTCTGGATCTGGAAAAAAATACAAAAAAATACAAAAAAAAAAGTGTGATGAAAGTATATGTAGTGTATGCTTGTATTTAGTGAGCTTTCATGCTGTCATTCTTTCCCAATGTATGGTGATGGTGGCAACGTGCGGTCATATGCGGACCGGCCCAGATATGTTTTACCCCCCCACCCCCCCTTTTTTTTAATTTTTTTGTTCACTCACTCATCTACTGTGACCGTGAAATAGTGAACTTCATTTACATCCATTCCCTTTTTGCCTTTGATTCGACCTAAATGGAAACAGTGGTAATGTGTTTTGTTTATAAATCACAAATAAAGTTTTCTTTCTTAAAAATGATTCATGATTACTTCTTTAAAAAGATACATGTCTTAATATTCTGTGCAGTATGCCGCTTAAAAATACTTCTGTAAATCTTAAATTTATGCGTTTTACAGTGTGACTTGTTCAACACAAAATAACACAAGAAATCAATTAAAAGCCAAATCAGTCACAAAAATAATTCTGAATAATAATTATAAAAATGTGATAAGATTGCGGCCTCCAGGTGCCTGGATACTCCCTACAACATCTGGGCTTGTCCCTGATGAGACAACGGATCATTTCTTAATGCTTTAGTGTTTTATTTCAGGGATCATTTGATTAAATTCCCAAACAAGAACCTTAATGACTGAATGACATTTGCCCCAAAGATGATCAAGCTAAGTGTTAGCCCATGTGCTTCATTTTCTGCCGAGAATTGTGGCTCGAAATCAAAATGAGAATACAATTTGCATTTTAAACGATATTACCACATCCGCCCAATGTCTACGTTGACACGGACTCGGAAAAAAGCGTATTCCCTGTGGAGGTGAGAGGTGCCTGCTGATTGACCGGACTGCCGCATCTCCTTGTCCAATTCCATGGTCGCAGATGGTCCCTGCAGTCCCTTGTGACTGGAAGCTTCCAGACATGCATCAGCCTAATTAAACAAGAGTGGCTAAGTAGATGTATTGGATCCCAGAAGGTAAGTTAATATAAAATATGGAGATGTCAGCCATGTTAGCTTAGCATACATTAACTCATATACTTTATCCCGGCCTATACTAGAATGGAAACAGATGTATTTTTGTATTGTTGCTGGATTTTTGTCATGGTTGTGGTGTAAAATGAGTAGCAGAAAATGTCATCTCTCTAGTGTGGCTTTCATTTTGCATCAGACAAGGACGACATTCTGGAAAGAGGTTCAAAAGGTCACGTTGGGCTTGTGGATGATTTCTATAGCTACAGCTATTGCGGGGATAGCACTCTGGTAACAGATAAACACATGATCAAACATTCTGGGGTCGAGGCCGTGTCATTTAATATGCCCCATTTAAGATAGCACTACACAAACAGAGAAGCAAAGTGTTTGGAATTGCTAATGAACCTCAATACGTTTTAGCATTTGTAGAAATATGATCAGTGTTTATTTTATTGTGGAATTGTATATTCTATCGTGAAAATATTGTATTAGCAAATAAAAACCTAAATGTAAAGTGTGCTGTCGAAGTGAGGTGTGTCTATCTGACTTATTAGGTGCATCACCCTGACGCTGACATCATCTGAAGTGACTCACCAAAGCATCATTGAGCAACTGTGAGGAGGACAAACGGAGAAGGTGAGCAGCCAGAATAAACATGGAGACTGAGATTATCCTAATTATACCAACAAAATCATGTGAGATGACACACATTATTTCTTTAAACTGTTGTCCCAAGTTTGGCCTCCATATTTGCTTCTTTAACAAAACACCAACAGAATGTCGTTATTCAATTTCCTTTTAATCGGCTTGTGCACAGAATGAGCCTTTAGGGCGGACCGGTCATTAAAGGCTCATGATTGCATAATAATTGATTTCATGCAATCAACTTAACTGGATATAGGTGACCCAAATCTACTGCGTTGATTTGCCCTTTTGAGGAGGTCATTTGAAATGTGCTCTATGTTTCTGTAAGGGATGTCACGACACCAAGTCCATTCCATATCATGCATAGTTTATAGGAATTGTCTTGAGAAGCTGCACCATAGTGGAGAGAGTGCGATTAAAGAGGGACTGTTTGTATATGTACTACATATAACACATCCATATTCCATAGACTCCTGCTTATTGTGGATGTCCTACACCATTCAATAACCCTGTTTGTGAAAGACCACAGTGGACTTCTGAGCTTCATGTGTCCCATTTGTAAGGGTGGTGAGAAGGAGGCGCCATCTTCTGGACAAAATATCACAGCACATGCATCCTATGTATGTATCCTAACATATTCACTCCTGTTTCTTTTTATGATAATTTCATAATGATGACTTTAATCTTATATGGTCACACTCACATTTAAATCTTAAGTGTGTGTTTTTGTTTGTGTTTTTTTTTAGTTATTACTATAAGCCATGACGCTTTCCTATACTGGATAAATGGATGTGGAATGATCCCTCCTCCTCGGGAATATCACAGTGGGATCAGGAGCGCCTTCAATGGCCACTATTGGAACTGCTGGACATGAACCTGCCTTATGGTTAAAGCAGAGCGCCTTATAATTTCAGTGTAGTTATAAAACCAATTGTATAATTTTTTTTTGTATTATATATTTAATGTTAGTTGTGACTATACACTCAGTGGTTCTTCAAATGAGACCCAATTCTTTAACTCTTTCAAAATGTATAGTAGTTCTTAATAATTAATCATTTATTTTAATGGTTTTATTATTTGACTGGATTTTCTTTGTCTTGTTTAAAATACAACTTTCACATAATTTGTATAAATTTCTGTGCTATATTCTGTACTATAAGTTGCTTGGCTATATTAGGTATATTTGCATAAAATATCTGTATCAGATCGATATCATAGCCTGAATGTTACTGAGTATCGAATCGGCAACGAAATCCCTGGTATCGGACATCACCAACTGACAGCCCCTCCCCCACCCGTGCAGGGTAGATTTCCCGGCTTCAATGGCCGCTCTGGTTCTTTCACCGTCGGACCGATGGACAGTTTTTTTCGACGTTTTTCCACAACAAGATACTCACAGGAGGTAGGTCGACGCATTATAAGTTAGCTAAATGGCGCCAAAGTATGGAAATCTGTGTGAAAATGTGTCCTTAGCTGTCAAAAGGAGCTGTCGTTAGCATGTTTGTGTTAGTGTTAGCTTACTGCACTTGACGTAGCTGTTTCGGTGCATACAGTATAGACACAGACTAATTCGTGTTTTTTTTTTTTATTTCAAGCCCTTCTATTCTGCTTGTTCAGCATTATTATTGCTTTATAAGTTGTTAGAATTCATACGACACGTCTCCGAGATAGCTTTTAATGGTGACTTGTGACAAACCATTACCATAAATGTCATGCTAGTATTAGCATTAGTGGCGCGAGTGTTAGCATTATTAGCTAGTTTTTGTGTTTTAATCAGAACATTTACACCCTGTTGCGGACTCTTATTTTCAGTAGGGACAGTGTGTTGCTCTTTTCTGATTAGGTGACAATATATTTTATTATTTTTTTGGCATCTATCCACAGGAACACATTGCTGAAGGACAACCTCTTGAAGAAACGTGATGAACATCTCTGCTCATCTCCCAAAGCATCTTTTCTGGTAAGTGAAGTCACATCCTGGAATCTTCAGACAGGTAAAATACTAGCATGACCTATTTTTAAATTCATATTTTGGTGTATTTCTCCATATGGGGAGCAAAATGACATATTCCAAATAGGTGTTTCTAGATAGTTGGTCTAACTTTACTTAGCTTAATTCATGAATGGCACAAGATCATTTGTGCTTAATATGCCTTTCATCGTTTGACTCATGAGGTTCATGTTGGGCTTTTTATCCCTTTTTTAAATTTGTGTGAGTTTTATTGAAACAATGCATTTCCCAAACCATCTTTATTTTAGTATAAGACCTACTTAGTAAGACTATGGTATTGGTTTAATTTTATTTGAACACGCATCAGGTAAGTGATTCACATAAACAATCCCATTTTTAAAAACACATGTGTGTGAGTTTTATTGAAACAATGCATTTTCCAAACCATCTTTATTTTAATATAAGACCTACTTAGTAAGACTATGGTAATGGTATTGGTTTAATTTTATTTGAACGCGCATCAGGTAAGTGGTTCACATAAACAATTCACAGTTCCACATGTCCAAAAGGAGTAGGAAGAAGCAAAGCGTATTAAATCTTACCCCTCCATTTATTACTTTTGCAATCTGTATCTGTTACATTTGTTCACTTCCTGCTTTCCTGATATTATTTTTATGTATGTATTTATTTATATTTTGTTTTCTTTAACACATACTGAAGTATAAGGTGATATAACCATATATTGACAAAATAGTGGTGACGCAACATGACCGGTTCAAGACTCTTCATCCTTGTATGGAGCAAACATCAACTGTATTGCCCTTTGTCAAAAAATGTTTGTTGTGTGTGTGTGGGGGGGGGGTTGTGTCCGGGTCTAGAAGATCTTCTTGACTATTCTTCTTGACTAAGCTTCCCTTTTAACCCCATCAACCTAGAGTATATCAACACCGTTGAAGGGGGAGTGACCAGAAAGCTCCCATATTATTTCTCTTCATATTCACAGCCTGGTTGCCTCCCGGATTGATTACTGCTACTCTCTCCTCGTCGGCCTCCCTCACAAATCCCTCCATAAGCTTGAACTGGTCCAGAATTCAGGCGCCCACATCGTCACTATAACCTCCTTCACCCCCTGCACTTCCATCTAGAATCAAATTCAAACCCTTGCTGGATACATTCCAAAGCCATCCACATCCACCCTCACCCCACCCCTGTCTGACCTCTTCAACCTTGCCACCTCCTCTCGCTCCCGCCGATGCACCTCCTCCGTCCACCTCACCGCCTCACCTCCCCACCTCGGCACCATGGGTTGCGGAACTTTCAGCAGGTCTTGTCCCAAACTTTGGAACTTTGGTCCTGAAATCAAATGTTGTTAATTTTTCAGATGGCTATAATATTGTTTTCCATACTTTAGCCAACTAGTCCCAACTCTTTGAGTAGATTCTCTAATATTATTGGATGTTGTCATAATTTGCGTACATGCTTCTGCAGTTTATATGAATGATTGACAACTTGTTTCAATATTAAAACTATTAATGTATTGCTCCTTTGTGGAATAACAACAGTCATTTCTTGTGTGTGTGTGTGGGGAAAGAAAATTGTCTTGACTATTCTTCTTCTTGACTAAGCTTCCCTTTTAACCCCATCAACCTACAGTATATCAACACTGTTGAAGGGGGAGTGACCAGAAAGTATAGGCTAAAACGACTCAACATTTGAAGTCCATCTTTGTGATAGGCGACACGCCCGGTACAACCTCACCTGTGGACACGATCTCACCAGAGACCCCCAGCAGCCCAGTGGGCCCACCACAAAGCTCCAGATAGAAAGAGATGCTGTTCAGTGAAATGGTGTTATTGAAGGCTTGTGTGTTTGCATGCATGGTGCGAGTGGTAGTGCCATATACCACAAGTATTTGACATAGTAATGTAGACAGTATTTGATATTTCGTAGCTGGTATGTTTTTGAAGTGCACAGTAGGCCCAGGTTTGCAGGTTTGAAAGGTAAGTGAGTAGAAAGTAGGTCAAGATGGGCTAGGAAAATCCAATTCAATGTGATATTCACATCTGGGCACAGTTGTCCCCTCTCTATTTTCAAAGCATGCCGTGCTGTCATCACCCATCATCTGCTTTGCTGTTGATATAAATGGTGATCGATAGAGTGTAATAAAAGGAGTGAAATGGCTCTTAGGAAGTGTGTCATGGAGCATAGCATGCTGCTGTCTCTGTCTGTGGTGCTGAATGAATTTCACCTGCACCTCCAATACTATGGTATGACTTCAGAGCTGAAAACATCGTGTACAAAATAAATAATAGACCAGAACTATTCATAATTCAATTTATTAAAAACCTTAGGTCGTACAATTGCATGAGATATTTAATAGCTATCATTTGAAACCTTAGTATACAATTTCAGTTTTATTAATGATATTTGTTGATAACGATGGGCTTCAATTCTATTTACAGTGATATTTCCACATGTTAGTTATGCCATCATTTGGATGGTATTAATAAAGTGTGATACTTGGTGTTAATTTACCAACAATACTGACGTTTAATCATTTATTTGATGTGATGAAATAATAGCCGATGTAACTAAAAAACTCCACTCATGGTGCCGCTGTCGGCTAACACAAATGCTACACACACATCTCCACCCATTGCTTGCGTGCCTTTTTTCCACTAGAATCTTTTCATTACGTCGGTTTGTCGCCGTCCGTCCGTGTAGTTAAACGTTGAATTTTCCTTTGTAATTTCTAAACCTGGTGCACGAGATAGTGTATCATATTTCCAAGGACTGTAGGTGTGGATTTGTCACAACGATGGGAGACAAAGGAATTTCATCCTTGGGCCGGATTCTCCGCATTGCTGCCTTTTTTGTGACGCTGGGCCTCGTCCACGGAGATCTCAGCTATTCTCTTCCAGAGGAGATGAAGCGCTTGTCTGTGATTGGAAATATAGCCAAAGATCTTGGCGTGGACCCGAGGAAACTATCGTCCCGGAAAGCTCGGATCGATTTCGAGGACACTCGGAAGAGGTACTGTGATATGAATCCGAACACCGGAGACTTGATCACGTCGGAGAGAATTGACAGAGAAAGCCTGTGTGACAAAAAGCCAGCGTGTGTGATAAAAGTGGATCTGGTGTTAGAAAATCCCCTGGAGCTACATCGCGTGAGTCTTCATATTCAAGACGTGAACGATAACTCGCCACACTTTAAAAATAATTTAATAGAGATGGAAATAGGAGAGTCGGCGGAAAAGGGCAGCCGTTTTTCAATCCAGGAGGCGCATGATGCAGATATAGGTCAAAACGCTGTACAAAGATACACGCTACAAAATAATGCTAACTTTATTCTTGCTGTTGATGACAATAAAGTTGAACTTGTCCTCGAAAATAAACTTGATAGAGAAAAGCAAAGTGAGATGAATTTGCTTCTCACGGCTTTAGATGGCGGCTCTCCTCAGAGATCAGGTACAGTAGTCATACACGTCACTGTGCTGGATGCTAATGATAACGCCCCCGTCTTTTCTCGGGCAGTTTATAAGGCCAATCTACCTGAAAACTCTCCTCCAGATACAATAGTGATTCATGTTAGTGCTACCGATGCTGATGAAGGACTGAATGGGGAAGTGACGTACGACTTTGGTCACGTGTCTGGCAGTAATGTGAATGTATTTTCTATTGAGCCCACAACCGGTGTAATTAGAGTAACGGGTGCTATTGATTATGAAGATAAAAGTTCTTATGAGATGAGAGTGGAAGCTAAAGATGGTTTAGGGCTGACATCCTATGCTAAAGTTATCATTGATGTTACAGACGTTAATGATAATGCCCCTGTAATCAATTTAAAGTCACTGTCTAATCCAGTACCAGAGAATGTACCACCCAGTACTGAGGTGGGCATCATTAATGTGCAGGACAGAGACTCTGAGAAGAACGGACAGGTCCACTGCTCCATTCAACAAAACGTCCCCTTCAAGTTAGTTCCTTCTATTAAAAACTATTATTCTCTGGTGACTACTGGACAACTGGACCGTGAACTAGTGTCTGATTACAACATTACAATCAGTGCTACTGATGAGGGCTCTCCTCCTCTGTCCTCCTCTAAAATGATCCACTTATCTGTAGCAGACATCAACGACAACCCACCTGTGTTTGAGGAACAGTCCTACAGTGCATATGTGAGTGAAAATAACAAAGCCGGCTCCACTTTATGTTCCGTTAGTGCTCAAGACCCCGACTGGAGACAGAACGGTACCGTGATTTATTCTCTGTTAGCCGCCGAGGTGAACGGTGCCCCGGTGTCTTCCTATGTTTCCGTTAATGGAGACACTGGAGTGATCCATGCTGTCAGGTCTTTGGATTACGAACACCTGAGGAGCTTCAAAGTCCACGTCATGGCCAGAGACAATGGTTCTCCTCCGCTGAGCAGCAACGTGAGCGTCAGTGTGTTCATATCGGACTTGAACGACAACTCTCCTCAGATACTGTACCCCTCCCCGGAGGGCAACTCCTTCATGACCGAGCTGGTCCCCAAAGCTGCACACGGAGGCTCTGTGGTGTCCAAAGTGATAGCGGTGGATGCAGACTCCGGACAGAACGCCTGGCTGTCCTATCATATAGTCAAGTCCACGGATCCGGGACTTTTCACCATCGGTCTCCACAGTGGAGAGATCAGGACCCAGCGGGACATTTCTGAATCTGACAGCATGAAACAGAACCTGATTGTGGCAGTGAAAGATAACGGACAGCCCCCTCTCTCTGCCACCTGCTCCATGTATTTACTTATTTCTGATAACTTGGCTGAGGTGCCAGAACTGAAGGACATTTCTTATGACGAGAAGAATTCCAAACTGACGTCTTATCTGATCATCGCTCTGGTGTCTGTGTCCACCTTCTTTCTGACCTTCATCATCGTCGTCCTGGGTGTGAGGTTTTGTCGCAGGAGAAAGCCCAGACTGTTGTTTGATGGAGCAGTTGCCATCCCCAGCGCGTATCTCCCTCCTAATTACGCAGATGTTGACGGCACAGGAACTTTACGCAGCAGCTACAACTATGACGCCTACTTGACAACAGGTTCTAGAACCAGTGACTTTAAGTTTGTGTCTTCTTACAATGACAACACACTGCCTGCCGACCAGACTCTGAGGAAAAGTCCTTCTGACTTTGTTGATGAGCTTCATGATTCCTACGACCCCTTGGAGGTAGGAACCTGTAAAAATCTTCCATTGTAGAACTCACATTTCTGAAACTTAAACTTGTGTTTAAGTTGTAACCAAGTTCTTATTTTATGACTAGTTTTATCGTGAAATGTCGTCGTGGTTGGCCTTTGATGAAAGTGTTCCAGAACATCAGACTTTGACTGTTTTTTCCTGGTGACAGTTAACATTGTCCACTGTTGGGCCTTCATATTATACTTTCTTATGCACTTTAGCTTAATGTGTCAATGATGAATTGTTCATTCTCCAATTGCAGTCGTCAACAGAAGCGATCCAGATTGTATTGATAGATGCTTACCAGCTGTAGATGGAGACTAAAGTATTTCACCTTTGAACAAGGGTGAATGTGACCTTTATTTAGACGCATGTCTTTTTGTAAAGCCTTCAGAAGGAACTATTTTACACTCCAGATGATGCAACATCCCTCTCTGTCCATGGTGCTGAAGCATGTAGACTTCCTTCTCTCTTTTGTATCACCAGCATTTTCTCTGCTTTCGGTTTTTGTTGTTTTAGGAAAAACGGTAGTACTTCATAGACTTCATTTGTAGTTGACTTTGTACTGGTTTATAAATTCCTCTTCATCACGTATTGTGTCTGCAACAAGCCCCTAAATTTGACATTTTTCTATGAGCAGTTATCTGTAACGTTGTCATGTTTGGGGGATTGATTATATTTTAGTATTTCAACAGCAACTGCTTGTCATGTCACCAAAGTCACTCTAGGGGTCAGTGTGTGATCATGAACAGGAACTCCTCAACCTCCCACCCATACCCATTTCTGTGGAGACGCAAATCCAAATTTTCGTGTTGTGTGTCTGGTCGCCACGTCTGATAACACAACATTGTTAGAAGCTGTGGATGTCAGTGACGACTACATTCACATGTTCGTTTGCTTCCTGTCGAATGTGAAGAAATGGCTTTTTATATTTTGGATGGAATGAAGAACAAAAGATTTTCGTCTTGCAGCTACGGCCTGGCGTTTCTTTTCCTTTTCCTCCACACCGTCAATGGAGACCTGAGCTACTCGATCCCGGAGGAGATGAAACGTGGATCTGTAATTGGGAATATCGCCAAGGATTTGGGCCTTGATTTGGGCCAGTTATCTGCCCGTAAAGCACGCATTGATCCTGAGGATAACAACGTTCAGCACTGCGGCATCAACCTCAACACCGGTGACGTGGTTGTTCAGGAGAGGATTGACAGAGAAGGGCTTTGTGACAAAAAGGCTTCGTGTGTTCTTAAACAAGAACTTGTACTGGAAAATCCATTAGAGCTGCACCGTATTAATATTCGTGTTTTAGATGTTAATGATAATTCACCACAGTTTAATGAGGACTTACTAAAATTAGAAATACAGGAATCAGCAGACAAAGGTGAACGGTTTCTTCTCGGGGAAGCACATGATGCAGACATCGGAGAAAATGCTGTTCAAAGCTACACTTTACAGCAGAATGAACATTTCAAATTAAATGTAAACACTAAACCAGGTGGACGGAAGTACTGTGAATTGGTCTTAGATAAAGAATTAGACAGAGAAGATAAAAAAGACATCATGCTCTCGTTGACTGCATATGATGGTGGTTCTCCTCAGAGATCAGGTACAGTAGTCATACACGTCACTGTGCTGGATGCTAATGATAATGTACCAGTGTTTAGTCAGACCGTCTATAAAGCCAGTCTGCCTGAAAACTCTCCTCTTGATACCTTGGTGATCACAGTGAGTGCAAGTGATGCAGATGAAGGCTTAAATAGTGAAATTACATATGCATTTGATCATGTTTCTGATGACAATAGTAATGTATTTACATTACATTCTAAAACTGGAGATGTCAGAGTGGCTGGTGTTGTTGATTATGAGAAAAAGGCATCATATGAAATGCAAATAAGTGCTAAAGACGGTCTTGGATTAGTTTCTTATTCTACATTAATCATTGATCTCATTGATGTAAATGACAATGCTCCTGTAATCAATTTAAAGTCACTGTCTAATTCAGTACCAGAGAATGTACCACCCGGTACTGAGGTGGGCATCATTAATGTCCAGGACAGAGACTCTGAGAAGAACGGACAGGTCCACTGCTCCATTCAACAAAACGTCCCCTTCAAGTTAGTTCCTTCTATTAAAAACTATTATTCTCTGGTGACTACTGGACAACTGGACCGTGAACTAGTGTCTGATTACAACATTACAATCAGTGCTACTGATGAGGGCTCTCCTCCTCTGTCCTCCTCTAAAATGATCCACTTATCTGTAGCAGACATCAACGACAACCCACCTGTGTTTGAGGAACAGTCCTACAGTGCATATGTGAGTGAAAATAACAAAGCCGGCTCCACTTTATGTTCCGTTAGTGCTCAAGACCCCGACTGGAGACAGAACGGTACCGTGATTTATTCTCTGTTAGCCGCCGAGGTGAACGGTGCCCCGGTGTCTTCCTATGTTTCCATTAATGGAGACACTGGAGTGATCCATGCTGTCAGGTCTTTGGACTACGAACACCTGAGGAGCTTCAAAGTCCACGTCATGGCCCGGGACAATGGTTCTCCTCCTCTGAGCAGCAACGTGAGCGTCAGTGTGTTCATATCGGACGTGAACGACAACTCTCCTCAGATACTGTACCCCTCCGCGGAGGGCAACTCCTTCATGACCGAGCTGGTCCCCAAAGCTGCACACGGAGGCTCTGTGGTGTCCAAAGTGATAGCGGTGGATGCAGACTCCGGACAGAACGCCTGGCTGTCCTATCATATAGTCAAGTCCACGGATCCGGGACTTTTCACCATCGGTCTCCACAGTGGAGAGATCAGGACCCAGCGGGACATTTCTGAATCTGACAGCATGAAACAGAACCTGATTGTGGCAGTGAAAGATAACGGACAGCCCCCTCTCTCTGCCACCTGCTCCATGTATTTACTTATTTCTGATAACTTGGCTGAGGTGCCAGAACTGAAGGACATTTCTTATGATGAGAAGAATTCCAAACTGACGTCTTATCTGATCATCGCGCTGGTGTCTGTGTCTACCTTCTTTCTGACCTTCATCATCGTCGTCCTGGGTGTGAGGTTCTGTCGCAGGAGAAAGCCCAGACTGTTGTTTGATGGAGCAGTTGCCATCCCCAGCGCGTATCTCCCTCCTAATTACGCAGATGTTGACGGCACAGGAACTTTACGCAGCAGCTACAACTATGACGCCTACTTGACAACAGGTTCTAGAACCAGTGACTTTAAGTTTGTGTCTTCTTACAATGACAACACACTGCCTGCTGACCAGACTCTGAGGAAAAGTCCTTCTGACTTTGTTGATGAGCTTCATGATTCCTTCGACCCCTTGGAGGTAGGCACCTGTTAAAATCTTACATTGTAGAACTCACATTTCTGAAACTTAAATACATCTTATTGTGTTTAAGTTGTAACCAAGTTCTTATTTTATGACTAGTTTTATTGTGAAATGTCGTTGTGGTTGACCTTTGATGAAAGTGTTCCAGAACATCAGACTTTGATTGTTTTTTCCTGGTGACAGTTAACATTGTCCACTGTTAGGCCTTCATATTATACTTTCTTATGCACTTTAGCTTCATGTGTCAACGGTGAATTGTTCATTTTCCTATTGCAGTCAACAGAAGCGATCCAGATTGTATTGAAAGATGCTTACCAGCTGTAGATGGAGACTAAAGTATTTCACCTTTGAACAAGGGTGAATGTTACCTTTATTTAGACGCATGTCTTTTTGTAAAGCCCTCAGAAGGAACTATTTTACACTCCAGATGATGCAACATCCCTCTCTGTCCATGGTGCTGAAGCATGTAGACTTCCTTCTCTCTTTTGTATCAATAGCATTTTCTCTGCTTTCGGTTTTTGTTGTTTTAGGAAAAACGGTAGTACTTCATAGACTTCATTTGTAGTTGACTTTCTCCTGGATTATAAATTCCTGTTCATCACGTATTGTGTCTGCAACAAGCCCCTACATTTGACATTTTTCTATGAGCAGTTTTCTGGAACGTTGTCATGTTTGTGGGATTGATTATATTTTAGTATTTCAACAGCAACTGCGTGTCATGTCACCAAAGTCACTCTAGGGGTCAGTGTGTGATCATGAACAGGAACTCCTCAACCTCCCACCCATACCCATTTCTGTGGAGACGCAAATCCAAATTTTCGTGTTGTGTGTCTGGTCGCCACGTCTGATAACACAACATTGTTCGAAGCTGTGGATGTCAGTGACGACTAAATTCACATGTTCGTTTGCTTCCTGTCGAATTTGAAGTAATGGCTTTTTATATTTTGGATGGAATGAAGAACAAAAGATTTTCGTCTTCCGGCTACGGCCTGGCGTTTCTTTTCCTTTTCCTCCACACCGTCAATGGAGACCTGAGCTACTCTATCCCGGAGGAGATGAAACGTGGATCTGTAATTGGGAATATCGCCAAGGATTTGGGCCTTGATTTGGGCCAGTTATCTGCCCGTAAAGCACGCATTGATCCTGAGGATAACAACGTTCAGCACTGCGGCATCAACCTCAACACCGGTGACGTGGTTGTTCAGGAGAGGATTGACAGAGAAGGGCTTTGTGGCAAAAAGGCTTCGTGTGTTCTTAAACAAGAACTTGTACTGGAAAATCCATTAGAGCTGCACCGTATTAATGTTCGTGTTTTAGATGTTAATGATAATTCACCACAGTTTAATGAAGACTTGCTAAAATTTGAAATACGGGAATCAGCGGTGAAGGGTGCTCGTTTTCTTCTTGGAGAAGCACACGACGAAGACATCGGTGAAAACGCTGTTCAAAGCTACACTTTACAGCAGAATGAACATTTCAAATTAAATGTAAACACTAAACCTGGTGGACGGAAGTACTGTGAATTGGTCTTAGATAAAGAATTAGACAGAGAAGATAAAAAAGACATCATGCTCTCCTTGACTGCATATGATGGTGGTTCTCCTCAGAGATCAGGTACAGTAGTCATACACGTCACTGTGCTGGATGCTAATGATAATGTACCAGTGTTTAGTCAGACCGTCTATAAAGCCAGTCTGCCTGAAAACTCTCCTCTTGATACCTTGGTGATCACAGTGAGTGCAAGCGATGCAGATGAAGGCTTAAATAGTGAAGTTACATATGCATTTGATCATGTTTCTGATGCTCGTAGTAATGTATTTACATTACATCCTAAAACTGGAGACGTCAGAGTGGCTGGTGTTGTTGATTATGAGAAAATGTCAACATATGAAATGCAAATAAGCGCTAAAGACGGTCTTGGATTAGTATCATATTCTACATTAATCATTGATCTGACTGATGTAAATGACAACACGCCAGTTATACAATTAAAATCCCTGTCTAATCCAGTACCAGAGAATGTACTACCTGGTACTGAGGTGGGCATCATTAATGTCCAGGACAGAGACTCTGAGAAGAACGGACAGGTCCGCTGCTCCATTCAACAAAACGTCCCCTTCAAGTTAGTTCCTTCTATTAAAAACTATTATTCTCTGGTGACTACTGGACAACTGGACCGTGAACTAGTGTCTGATTACAACATTACAATCAGTGCTACTGATGAGGGCTCTCCTCCTCTGTCCTCCTCTAAAATGATCCACTTATCTGTAGCAGACATCAACGACAACCCACCTGTGTTTGAGGAACAGTCCTACAGTGCATATGTGAGTGAAAATAACAAAGCTGGCTCCACTTTATGTTCCGTTAGTGCTCAAGACCCCGACTGGAGACAGAACGGTACCGTGATTTATTCTCTGTTAGCCGCCGAGGTGAACGGTGCCCCGGTGTCTTCCTATGTTTCCGTTAATGGAGACACTGGAGTGATCCATGCTGTCAGGTCTTTGGATTACGAACACCTGAGGAGCTTCAAAGTCCACGTCATGGCCAGAGACCATGGTTCTCCTCCGCTGAGCAGCAACGTGAGCGTCAGTGTGTTCATATCGGACGTGAACGACAACTCTCCTCAGATACTGTACCCCTCCCCAGAGGGCAACTCCTTCATGACCGAGCTGGTCCCCAAAGCTGCACACGGAGGCTCTGTGGTGTCCAAAGTGATAGCGGTGGATGCCGACTCCGGACAGAACGCCTGGCTGTCCTATCATATCGTCAAGTCCACGGATCCGGGACTTTTCACCATCGGTCTCCACAGTGGAGAGATCAGGACCCAGCGGGACATTTCCGAATCTGACAGCATGAAACAGAACCTGATTGTGGCAGTGAAAGATAACGGACAGCCCCCTCTCTCTGCCACCTGCTCCATGTATTTACTTATTTCTGATAACTTGGCTGAGGTGCCAGAACTGAAGGACATTTCTTATGATGAGAAGAATTCCAAACTGACGTCTTATCTGATCATCGCGCTGGTGTCTGTGTCCACCTTCTTTTTGACCTTCATCGTCATCGTCCTGGGTGTGAGGTTTTGTCGCAGGAGAAAGCCCAGACTGTTGTTTGATGGAGCAGTTGCCATCCCCAGCGCGTATCTCCCTCCTAATTACGCAGATGTTGACGGCACAGGAACTTTACGCAGCAGCTACAACTATGACGCCTACTTGACAACAGGTTCTAGAACCAGTGACTTTAAGTTTGTGTCTTCTTACAATGACAACACACTGCCTGCCGACCAGACTCTGAGGAAAAGTCCTTCTGACTTTGATGAGATGTTTGGAGATGCTGAAGGCTCCCCCGAGGTATGAGCAATTGCCTAGTTTTACTTGTTTGTTGCAATTTTTGTTTTAGCTTGTGAGTTGGTTTTACTTTGTTTCATTTGACCGTGTCATGCCCACTGATACCAAAGCATATTTCATTCAGTAGCCTTTTGTTCTATGTTGAAAATAATCCTATATATCTGAGAATATTAGAATAGAGGATCAAAGACAGGGTCTTCTGAACCACCACCCCCATTGTCATTCATTTCACATATGTTCTTCTCCACCCGCCACATCCAAGTTCATGAGCAAAGACATGGCTTTGTGAACTCCAGGGCACAGTCGTGCTGAATCCGAAAATATACATGTTCGTGGAACTGTTACCATGAAATTGGAATCCAAAGGCAAAGCAAATATTTTTCATTGGATTACAAATTAAGGTAGCGGATACATACACAGACGGTCCAACCAGTGATTGTTGAATTAATTAATTAAATAAGTGGGTGTCAATATTTCACTTGCAATACTCTGTATTATTTTGGCTGGACTACAGTACTTCAGAAGTAGCCCATGTATGTCTAATTGTGTGTTACCTTTTGAACTTTTGTTGAGAAATATTGTTAGAGATATAGTGAATTAGTTTTTTCTGAGGAAAGACCACTTCAGGCATTCAGTCTTCTGTGATAAATCGTGTATCTCTGTCCGTGGTGCTGAAACGAGTTGCCTGTTTTTATGTGCTTCAAACTTGACCCATAATCTTTTGTGAGAAAACATTTAGCAATCGTTTATACTTTTCTAGACACCATTTTTTTAACTGGATTAAATTTCATTTGACTAAATTGCCCTTTGATTTAAGATACCAGATATTATTTAAAAATGGCCCACTTCAACAAATTAACTGTCATGCAAAACTTTAGTCCCAATTTTGTTTGTTGTGATGGTCCTAGTCATATTTTTCAACATCTACACCTGGTTGTTTTGTCGCCAAATGCACACTAGGGGTCAGTATGTATTCACGAACTCCTTAATTTCCCACCCATATATGTCGACAAGCCTTTCAGATTTAAGTATTGTGGAGCTCAGGCGGAGACCTTGATAACGTAATGGTGTAAAAAGCGGCGGATATCAGCATTGATCATAACCATATTGCTTTCTTTTATATGGTTTAGATTTTAAAATATTTACTCATTTTGAAGACATTTTGGTGGAATGGAGAACAAAAGATTTTCGTCTTGCAGCTACGGCCTCGCGTTTCTTTTCCTTTTCCTCCACACCGTCAATGGAGACCTGAGCTACTCTATCCCGGAGGAGATGAAACGTGGATCTGTAATTGGGAATATCGCCAAGGATTTGGGCCTTGATTTGGGCCAGTTATCTGCCCGTAAAGCACGCATTGATCCTGAGGATAACAACGTTCAGCACTGCGGCATCAACCTCAACACCGGTGACGTGGTTGTTCAGGAGAGGATTGACAGAGAAGGGCTTTGTGGCAAAAAGGCTTCGTGTGTTCTGAAACAAGAACTTGTACTAGAAAATCCATTAGAGCTGCACCGTATTAATATTCGTGTTTTAGATATTAATGATAATTCACCAGTGTTCAAGGAAGGATCCCTAAAATTTGAAATTCTGGAAATAGCAGTAAGAGGAGCTCGTTTTCCTCTAAGAGAAGCCCATGATGCAGACATTGGTGAAAACGCTGTTCAAAGCTACACTTTACAGCAGAACGATCATTTCAAATTAAATGTAAACACTAAACCAGGTGGACGGAAGTACTGTGAATTGGTCTTAGATAAAGAATTAGATAGAGAAGATAAAAAAGACATCATGCTCTCGTTGACTGCATATGATGGTGGTTCTCCTCAGAGATCAGGTACAGTAGTCATACACGTCACTGTGCTGGATGCTAATGATAATGTACCAGTGTTTAGTCAGACCGTCTATAAAGCCAGTCTGCCTGAAAACTCTCCTCTTGATACCTTGGTGATCACAGTGAGTGCAAGCGATGCAGATGAAGGCTTAAATAGTGAAATTACATATGCATTTGATCATGTTTCTGATGACAATAGTAATGTATTTACATTACATCCTAAAACTGGAGACGTCAGAGTGGCTGGTGTTGTTGATTATGAGAAAATGTCAACATATGAAATGCAAATAAGCGCGATAGATGGCCTTGGATTGATTTCATACTGTTCTTTGATTATTGAAGTTACTGACACAAATGACAACACGCCAGTTATACAACTAAAGTCACTGTCTAATCCAGTACCAGAGAATGTACCACTCGGTACTGAGGTGGGCATCATTAATGTACAGGACAGAGACTCTGAGAAGAACGGACAGGTCCGCTGCTCCATTCAACAAAACGTCCCCTTCAAGTTAGTTCCTTCTATTAAAAACTATTATTCTCTGGTGACTACTGGACAACTGGACCGTGAACTAGTGTCTGATTACAACATTACAATCAGTGCTACTGATGAGGGCTCTCCTCCTCTGTCCTCCTCTAAAATGATCCACTTATCTGTAGCAGACATCAACGACAACCCACCTGTGTTTGAGGAACAGTCCTACAGTGCATATGTGAGTGAAAATAACAAAGCCGGCTCCACTTTATGTTCCGTTAGTGCTCAAGACCCCGACTGGAGACAGAACGGTACCGTGATTTATTCTCTGTTAGCCGCCGAGGTGAACGGTGCCCCGGTGTCTTCCTATGTTTCCGTTAATGGAGACACTGGAGTGATCCATGCTGTCAGGTCTTTGGATTACGAACACCTGAGGAGCTTTAGAGTCCACGTCATGGCCAGAGACAATGGTTCTCCTCCTCTCAGCAGCAACGTGAGCGTCAGTGTGTTCATATCGGATGTGAACGACAACTCTCCTCAGATACTGTACCCCTCCCCGGAGGGCAACTCCTTCATGACCGAGCTGGTCCCCAAAGCTGCACACGGAGGCTCTGTGGTGTCCAAAGTGATAGCGGTGGATGCAGACTCCGGACAGAACGCCTGGCTGTCCTATCATATAGTCAAGTCCACGGATCCGGGACTTTTCACCATCGGTCTCCACAGTGGAGAGATCAGGACCCAGCGGGACATTTCTGAATCTGACAGCATGAAACAGAACCTGATTGTGGCAGTGAAAGATAACGGACAGCCCCCTCTCTCTGCCACCTGCTCCATGTATTTACTTATTTCTGATAACTTGGCTGAGGTGCCAGAACTGAAGGACATTTCTTACGATGAGAAGAATTCCAAACTGACGTCTTATCTGATCATCGCGCTGGTGTCTGTGTCCACCTTCTTTCTGACCTTCATCATCGTCGTCCTGGGTGTGAGGTTCTGTCGCAGGAGAAAGCCCAGACTGTTGTTTGATGGAGCAGTTGCCATCCCCAGCGCGTATCTCCCTCCTAATTACGCAGATGTTGACGGCACAGGAACTTTACGCAGCAGCTACAACTATGACGCCTACTTGACAACAGGTTCTAGAACCAGTGACTTTAAGTTTGTGTCTTCTTACAATGACAACACACTGCCTGCTGACCAGACTCTGAGGAAGAGTCCTTCTGACTTTGTTGATGAGCTTCATGATTCCTTCGACCCCCTGGAGGTAGGCATTTGAGCAAATAATATCCAGATTGTGATGGACAAGCTAAGAACTGCATTCACAAACAAAAATAATACAGCCAATCTCTCAACAGCAATGTTATTTTTGCGATTGCTTGCTGGAGATCTTTTACTCCTCAACGAGTTCTTGTTGATCTATGTGAACATCTAGTTTTAGGTCCACAGTCAGTCTATTTAATACGAAGGTTTGAACCTCCATGCTATACTGTTTGATGTTGATTTGTACATCATTTACATAGTAAAACTACTTGAACGTATTGAGGAATTTTGCCAGAGATATACTCGTAGGTGGTGGTTATTGCCTTCTGAATGAGGGCGACGATTTCTTGTGTGATACATGATGCAGAAATGTTCCTGTTACAGTGGCTCGAGTATCATGGGCACAGACTATCTGCATTTGGAATGTATCTAATTGTCTTGCTTTGAGCACACTCTGACAGTTTTAGGAGCCACTGAATAAGTAGCATCTCTGTCCATGGTGCTGAATTGAATGTCCCATGTTTCTTTGCTGATTCTTAAGTCTTCTTTTCCAAACTCATTTCTTGGAGAACACATTTAAAATCATTTTGACTTGACATTTATGCTTAGGTATCCTTTATTATTTTAACCATGTATGAGCTGTTGTTGTATTACTTTATTATGCTCAGAATTGCTTTCAAACAGCCCACCTTTAGGAATGAACAGCAATGCAAAGCATACATCCCAGTGATGTATGTTGGTGATAATCTTACTTTGTTTCACTAGTTGCTATGTCGGCAAATGTACTCTAGGGGTCAGTATGCACTCATAAACAGGATATCCTTCATTTCCCACCCATTTATTAACACACGTACCAGATTTTTGTTCCTAGCTTCGGTCGAGACACTTGGTTACATGGCGGCCGTGTAAAAAGCTGTGGATGTCCGGGGAGACCATAAACATATTGTTTTACAAATCTACAATTTTTTCCCTAACATTTTTGTTAGAATGGAGAAAGAAAGATTTGTTTCTGGCAGCTACGGCCTCGCGTTTCTTTTTCTTTTCCTCCACACCGTCAATGGAGACCTGAGCTACTCTATCCCGGAGGAGATGAAACGTGGATCTGTAATTGGGAATATCGCCAAGGATTTGGGCCTTGATTTGGGCCAGTTATCTGCCCGTAAAGCACGCATTGATCCTGAGGATAACAACGTTCAGCACTGCGGCATCAACCTCAACACCGGTGACGTGGTTGTTCAGGAGAGGATTGACAGAGAAAAGCTTTGTGTGAAAAAGGCTTCGTGTGTTCTTAAACAAGAACTTGTACTGGAAAATCCATTAGAGCTGCACCGTATTAATATTCGTGTTTTAGATGTTAATGATAATTCACCACAGTTTAATGAGGACTTGCTAAAATTAGAAATCCAGGAATCAGCCGTGAAGGGTGCTCGTTTTCTTCTTGGAGAAGCACATGATGGAGACATTGGTGAAAATGCTGTTCAAAGCTACACTTTACAGCAGAATGATCATTTCAAATTAAATGTAAACACTAAACCAGGTGGACGGAAGAACTGCGAATTGGTCTTAGATAAAGAATTAGATAGAGAAGATAAAAAAGACATCATGCTCTCGTTGACTGCATATGATGGTGGTTCTCCTCAGAGATCAGGTACAGTAGTCATACACGTCACTGTGCTGGATGCTAATGATAATGTACCAGTGTTTAGTCAGACCGTCTATAAAGCCAGTCTGCCTGAAAACTCTCCTCTTGATACCTTGGTGATCACAGTGAGTGCAAGCGATGCAGATGAAGGCTTAAATAGTGAAATTACATATGCATTTGATCATGTTTCTGATGACAATAGTAATGTATTTACATTACATCCTAAAACTGGAGATGTCAGAGTGGCTGGTGGTGTTGATTATGAGGAAATGTCAACATATGAAATGCAAATAAGCGCTAAAGACGGTCTTGGATTAGTTTCTTATTCTACATTAATCATTGATCTGACTGATGTAAATGACAACACTCCAGTTATACAATTGAAATCCCTGTTTAATCCAGTACCAGAGAATGTATCACCCGGTACTGAGGTGGGCATCATTAATGTCCAGGACAGAGACTCTGAGAAGAACGGACAGGTCCACTGCTCCATTCAACAAAACGTCCCCTTCAAGTTAGTTCCTTCTATTAAAAACTATTATTCTCTGGTGACTACTGGACAACTGGACCGTGAACTAGTGTCTGATTACAACATTACAATCAGTGCTACTGATGAGGGCTCTCCTCCTCTGTCCTCCTCTAAAATGATCCACTTATCTGTAGCAGACATCAACGACAACCCACCTGTGTTTGAGGAACAGTCCTACAGTGCATATGTGAGTGAAAATAACAAAGCCGGCTCCACTTTATGTTCCGTTAGTGCTCAAGACCCCGACTGGAGACAGAACGGTACCGTGATTTATTCTCTGTTAGCCGCCGAGGTGAACGGTGCCCCGGTGTCTTCCTATGTTTCCGTTAATGGAGACACTGGAGTGATCCATGCTGTCAGGTCTTTGGATTACGAACACCTGAGGAGCTTTAAAGTCCACGTCATGGCCCGGGACAATGGTTCTCCTCCTCTGAGCAGCAACGTGAGCGTCAGTGTGTTCATATCGGACGTGAACGACAACTCTCCTCAGATACTGTACCCCTCCCCGGAGGGCAACTCCTTCATGACCGAGTTGGTCCCCAAAGCTGCACACGGAGGCTCTGTGGTGTCCAAAGTGATAGCGGTGGATGCAGACTCCGGACAGAACGCCTGGCTGTCCTATCATATCGTCAAGTCCACGGATCCGGGACTTTTCACCATCGGTCTCCACAGTGGAGAGATCAGGACCCAGCGGGACATTTCTGAATCTGACAGCATGAAACAGAACCTGATTGTGGCAGTGAAAGATAACGGACAGCCCCCTCTCTCTGCCACCTGCTCCATGTATTTACTTATTTCTGATAACTTGGCTGAGGTGCCAGAACTGAAGGACATTTCTTATGACGAGAAGAATTCCAAACTGACGTCTTATCTGATCATCGCGCTGGTGTCTGTGTCCACCTTCTTTTTGACCTTCATCATCGTCGTCCTGGGTGTGAGGTTTTGTCGCAGGAGAAAGCCCAGACTGTTGTTTGATGGAGCAGTTGCCATCCCCAGCGCGTATCTCCCTCCTAATTACGCAGATGTTGACGGCACAGGAACTTTACGCAGCAGCTACAACTATGACGCCTACTTGACAACAGGTTCTAGAACCAGTGACTTTAAGTTTGTGTCTTCTTACAATGACAACACACTGCCTGCCGACCAGACTCTGAGGAAGAGTCCTTCTGACTTTGTTGATGAGCTTCATGATTCCTTCGACCCCCTGGAGGTAGGTATTTGAGCAAATAATATCCAGATATTGATGGACAAGCTAAGAACTGCATTTCACAAACAAAAATAATACAGCCAATCTCTCAACAGTAATGTTATTTTTGTGATTGCTTGCTGAAGATCTTTTGCTCCTCAACGAGTTCTTGTTGATCTATGTTAACATCTAGTATTAGATCCACAGTCAGATTTCTTGCGTATTCTTGTGTTGATACAGAAAACCTCAATACTTTTTTTGGTTGCATTATCCAGTCTGCTCTGTGCATGAGTATTCATTTGGGGAGTCATGTTTGCATTTGCTTGGTGTGAGCAGGTTTAGTTTAATCGGCATTCTATTTCTGTTGGAATTTTGTTTTAGTCAGAAAATTCGTGAGGTTAGAGGTCACTGATATTGGCCTTGAAGGATAATGTTCTGGACTACAATCTCTTTTGTTTTTGTTAGATTCCTGCTTTTCAGTAAGTCTCCACCAAACCCATCAGGAATGGCTTTTATGGTCCATGCTTGGGCACTGGGGCAAAGTTATGCTGGAACAATACAGGGCCTTCCCCAGTTCATTTCTATTGAAGATGAAAGTGTGTTCTCATTAAGTTATAAGATACAATTCAATAAGAGGAAACAAAAAGCCATGAACCTCCATACTATACCTTTTGATGTAAATTTGTCCATCACTACGACAGTAAAACTACTTGAACGTATTGAGGAATTTTGCCGGAGATGTACTCGTAGGTGGTGGTTATTGTCTTATGAATGAGGGCGACGATTTCTTGTGTGATACATGATGCAGAAATGTTCCTGTTACAGTGGCTCGAGTATCATGGGCACAGACTATCTGCATTTTGAATGTATCTAATTGTCTTGCTTTGAGCACACTCTGACAGTTTTAAGAGCCACTGAATATGTATCTCTGTCCATGGTGCTGAACTGAATGTCCCGTGTTTCTTTGCTGATTCTTAAGTCTTATTTTCCAAACTCATTTCTTGGAGAACACATATAAAATCATTTTGACTTGACATTTACACTTGGGTATTCTTTATTATTTTAACCATGTATGAGTTGTTCTTGTATTATTTGATCATGCTCAGAATTGCTTTCAAACAGCCCACCTTTAGGAATGAACAGCAATGCAAAGCATACATCCCAGTGATGTAGGTTGGTGATAATCTTAGTTACTTTGTTTCACTAGTTGCTATGTCGGCAAATGTACTCTAGGGGTCAGTATGCACTCATAAACAGGATATCCTTCATTTCCCACCCATTTATTAACACACGTACCAGATTTTTGTTCCTAGCTTCGGTCGAGACACTTGGATACATGGCGGCCGTGTAAAAAGCTGTGGATGTTCGTGGAGACCATAAACATATTGTTTTATTAATATACATTTTTTCCTCTGACATTTTTGTTACAATGGAGAAAGAAAGATTTGTTTCTGGCAGCTACGGCCTCGCGTTTCTTTTTCTTTTCCTCCACACCGTCAATGGAGACCTGAGCTACTCTATCCCGGAGGAGATGAAACGTGGATCTGTAATTGGGAATATCGCCAAGGATTTGGGCCTTGATTTGGGCCAGTTATCTGCCCGTAAAGCACGCATTGATCCTGAGGATAACAACGTTCAGCACTGCGGCATCAACCTCAACACCGGTGACGTGGTTGTTCAGGAGAGGATTGACAGAGAAAAGCTTTGTGTGAAAAAGGCTTCGTGTGTTCTTAAACAAGAACTTGTACTGGAAAATCCATTAGAGCTGCACCGTATTAATATTCGTGTTTTAGATATTAATGATAATTCACCACAGTTTAATGAGGATTCACTTAAATTAGAAATTCATGAATTAGCGATGAAGGGTGCTCGTTTTCTTCTTGGAGAAGCACATGATGGAGACATTGGTGAAAATGCTGTTCAAAGCTACACTTTACAGCAGAATGAACATTTCAAATTAAATGTAAACACTAAACCAGGTGGACGGAAGTACTGTGAATTGGTCTTAGATAAAGAATTAGATAGAGAAGATAAAAAAGACATCATGCTCTCGTTGACTGCATATGATGGTGGTTCTCCTCAGAGATCAGGTACAGTAGTCATACACGTCACTGTGCTGGATGCTAATGATAATGTACCAGTGTTTAGTCAGACCGTCTATAAAGCCAGTCTGCCTGAAAACTCTCCTCTTGATACCTTGGTGATCACAGTGAGTGCAAGCGATGCAGATGAAGGCTTAAATAGTGAAATTACATATGCATTTGATCATGTTTCTGATGACAATAGTAATGTATTTACATTACATCCTAAAACTGGAGATGTCAGAGTGGCTGGTGGTGTTGATTATGAGGAAATGTCAACATATGAAATGCAAATAAGCGCAAAAGACGGTCTTGGATTAGTGTCTTATTCTTCATTAATCATTGATCTGACTGATGTAAATGACAACACTCCTATTATACAATTGAAATCCCTGTCTAATCCAGTACCAGAGAATGTACCACCGGGTACTGAGGTGGGCATCATTAATGTCCAGGACAGAGACTCTGAGAAGAACGGACAGGTCCACTGCTCCATTCAACAAAACGTCCCCTTCAAGTTAGTTCCTTCTATTAAAAACTATTATTCTCTGGTGACTACTGGACAACTGGACCGTGAACTAGTGTCTGATTACAACATTACAATCAGTGCTACTGATGAGGGCTCTCCTCCTCTGTCCTCCTCTAAAATGATCCACTTATCTGTAGCAGACATCAACGACAACCCACCTGTGTTTGAGGAACAGTCCTACAGTGCATATGTGAGTGAAAATAACAAAGCCGGCTCCACTTTATGTTCCGTTAGTGCTCAAGACCCCGACTGGAGACAGAACGGTACCGTGATTTATTCTCTGTTAGCCGCCGAGGTGAACGGTGCCCCGGTGTCTTCCTATGTTTCCGTTAATGGAGACACTGGAGTGATCCATGCTGTCAGGTCTTTGGATTACGAACACCTGAGGAGCTTTAGAGTCCACGTCATGGCCAGAGACAATGGTTCTCCTCCGCTGAGCAGCAACGTGAGCGTCAGTGTGTTCATATCGGATGTGAACGACAACTCTCCTCAGATACTGTACCCCTCCCCGGAGGGCAACTCCTTCATGACCGAGCTGGTCCCCAAAGCTGCACACGGAGGCTCTGTGGTGTCCAAAGTGATAGCGGTGGATGCAGACTCCGGACAGAACGCCTGGCTGTCCTATCACATCGTCAAGTCCACGGATCCGGGACTTTTCACCATCGGTCTCCACAGTGGAGAGATCAGGACCCAGCGGGACATTTCTGAATCTGACAGCATGAAACAGAACCTGATTGTGGCAGTGAAAGATAACGGACAGCCCCCTCTCTCTGCCACCTGCTCCATGTATTTACTTATTTCTGATAACTTGGCTGAGGTGCCAGAACTGAAGGACATTTCTTACGATGAGAAGAATTCCAAACTGACGTCTTATCTGATCATCGCGCTGGTGTCTGTGTCCACCTTCTTTCTGACCTTCATCATCATCGTCCTGGGTGTGAGGTTTTGTCGCAGGAGAAAGCCCAGACTGTTGTTTGATGGAGCAGTTGCCATCCCCAGCGCGTATCTCCCTCCTAATTACGCAGATGTTGACGGCACAGGAACTTTACGCAGCAGCTACAACTATGACGCCTACTTGACAACAGGTTCTAGAACCAGTGACTTTAAGTTTGTGTCTTCTTACAATGACAACACACTGCCTGCCGACCAGACTCTGAGGAAGAGTCCGTCTGACTTTGATGAGATGTTTGGAGATGCTGAAGGCTCCCCTGAGGTATGAACAAGAGACGTATATAATTGAATTCATTGTTTCACAAGACATGCACCCTCATGTACTTTACATGGTGGTCTTGGCTGAGATCTTTGGATAAACTGCTGTTCAGAGTTGCTTTATTTGTTTTGAGTAGTAAACAATGGATACTATAACTTTTATTTTGCTGTTGTCTTCAGTTGTCACAGTACTAAGCCATACAAGCCATGGCATCTTCCTTTCTTTATCTGTCTATATTACTATAGTTTAGCTTTTATAGTCAGTTTGCATACTAATATCCAACCGTATTTACCTTATATATTTGATTCAAAAATACCACACATGGCTTGATGGATTCACCAGTAGTTTAGTGTTTGTGCTCTGGCATGTGGATGTATTTGGAGGTCACTTGTCGTCACACTGGCTTTGTTGCAGTTAGAATGATTTGTTTGCATGTTGCTATTATGAAATCATGTCCTCAAAGAACATTTTCATAATGACATCCTCACAGAAGACAACATTAACAGAACACAGATCACAAAATTACAGCATAATAGAGTGCGCAGACATAAGGGCATGTAGTCTACTGTAAAATATAATATCTTATGTTGTCATTTGGCCGAAGACATTGTTTATCTAAGTGAATTAGTCTGATCCTAAATGGTTCACTTTCTTGCTCCAATTCAAGGAGGTGTTCTTTTGTTGTAATTGAGGCTGCTTGCTATGCATGATGGGTAACTGAGCCTATATAAAATTAATGGTTGTATAATCACAGTAACAGTCCGCAATATTTCTTGTTTGAGAGTACAGTTTTTGGTTTGCTAATTGTTGGTTGAGGATATCATCTGAAACTGTGCTCATGAAATGACCTCCAGACCCTTTTTCAGACTGTTTCTACTTTATTACTTGATTCTTTTTAAACCTGCGTTTTCCTTCATGAAAACAGAAATTAAAGGCAGGTATGAACCAACGTAGCAACTGATAATTTCACAAGTTTTATGTTGTATTTACTAGCTTCTAATGCTACAGTGCATGTTGATGATCCTCATTAAACCATCCATCCATTCGCTATGTCACTTATCATCACTTGGGTCGCATGGGGTATGCTGGAGCCTATCCCAGCTGACTTTTGGGAAAGGCGGGGTACAACCTGGTCACCAGCCAATCGCAGGGCACCTCATTAAACCAAAAAAAATTTTTTTTTTTTAAAAATATGATGTGTGCTAGATTTGTGGCAACTTGTCCATTAAATTAAATTACAATGTTTATGCCAGAAAATGATGCCAGAATCAAACAAAGTCTTTACATTAAAAATGGATTACTGACCAATCAGGGATACATATCTGCAATTTGTAGAGATAATACGTTATTCATTGTTTTTCCCTGAATTGGACTATACTGAATATATTTTAATGTCTTTAAACCAGATTGAATATTAGATTTATTTCAGAGTAATGGAAGGGACTGATTTATTTGTCAACATGGTTTTTATTTTTAATGTAATATTTAAACCTGACTGAAGGTGTCGCTATCTAACTGTCTTAAAATGTGTGTTTTACGCAGCCCTTTGTGGTAGGGCGTTTTAGCACAAATAGTCTGCTTCTACGACGGACTGCAGCGAATTGCTTTCAGAGGATAATTCTATATTTTAAATGAGAGCTGAATCCATTTTTTTCATCATCTTGACACATCTTTTTGATGATGGATTCAATGCGCACACGGTTTCTGGCGCACACCCTTTATTTTTTCCTCTTTTTGCTGTATTCCACAAATGGAGACGTGAGCTTTTCCTTCCCCGAGGAGATGAAACGAGGATCTGTTATTGGGAATTTAGCCAAGGATCTCGGACTGGAGGCGAGCGCGCTGTCGGCCAGGAAAGCCCGCATTGACGCGGAGGGGAGCGGTAAACGTTATTGTGATCTAAACGTGAAAAGCGGAGAGCTGGTTGTAGCCGACAGGATTGACAGAGAGGGTCTTTGTGGAGACAAGGCTTCGTGTGTCCTAAAACATGAGCTGGTACTGCAGAATCCTTTGGAGCTTCATCGAATTAACCTGCACATTCAAGATGTTAATGATAATGCACCATTGTTTAATGATGACTTGATTAATTTGGAGATACGTGAGTCGGCCGATAGAGGAGCTCGTTTTGCTATAGAAGAGGCGCATGATGCGGATATAGGACAAAATTCTGTCCAGAAATACAGCTTGAAAAAGAATGATAATTTCATTGTGGCTGTCAATGGTAACACAATAGAGCTTGTTCTTGATAAAGAGCTCGACCGTGAAAAGCAAAGTGAGATGAATTTACTTCTCACGGCTTTAGATGGCGGTTCTCCTCAGAGATCAGGTACAGTAGTCATACACGTCACTGTGCTGGATGCTAATGATAACGCCCCAGTGTTCAGTCAGGCTGTTTATAAAGCCAGTCTACCTGAAAACTCTCCTCCAGATACAATAGTGATTCATGTTAGTGCTACTGATGCTGATGAAGGACTGAATGGGGAAGTGACGTACGACTTTGGCCATGTTACTGAAGATGTGAGAAGAATATTCAGTATTGATCGTAAAGTTGGTGAAATAAGAGTGATTGGCACAGCTGATTATGAAACGACCACATCATATGAAATCCGTGTGAAAGCCAAAGATGGATTAGGGTTGTCTTCTTATGCCAAGGTGATTATTTCTATCACTGATGTAAACGACAATGCCCCAATGATCCAATTAGAATCACTGTCTAATCCAGTACCAGAGAATGTACCACCCGGTACTGAGGTGGGCATCATTAATGTCCAGGACAGAGACTCTGAGAAGAACGGACAGGTCCGCTGCTCCATTCAACAAAACGTCCCCTTCAAGTTAATTCCTTCTATTAAAAACTATTATTCTCTGGTGACTACTGGACAACTGGACCGTGAACTAGTGTCTGATTACAACATTACAATCAGTGCTACTGATGAGGGCTCTCCTCCTCTGTCCTCCTCTAAAATGATCCACTTATCTGTAGCAGACATCAACGACAACCCACCTGTGTTTGAGGAACAGTCCTACAGTGCATATGTGAGTGAAAATAACAAAGCCGGCTCCACTTTATGTTCCGTTAGTGCTCAAGACCCCGACTGGAGACAGAACGGTACCGTGATTTATTCTCTGTTAGCCGCCGAGGTGAACGGTGCCCCCGTGTCTTCCTATGTTTCCGTTAATGGAGACACTGGAGTGATCCATGCTGTCAGGTCTTTGGATTACGAACACCTGAGGAGCTTTAAAGTCCACGTCATGGCCAGAGACAATGGTTCTCCTCCTCTGAGCAGCAACGTGAGCGTCAGTGTGTTCATATCGGACGTGAACGACAACTCTCCTCAGATACTGTACCCCTCCCCGGAGGGCAACTCCTTCATGACCGAGCTGGTCCCCAAAGCTGCACACGGGGGCTCTGTGGTGTCCAAAGTGATAGCGGTGGATGCAGACTCCGGACAGAACGCCTGGCTGTCCTATCATATAGTCAAGTCCACGGATCCGGGACTTTTCACCATCGGTCTCCACAGTGGAGAGATCAGGACCCAGCGGGACATTTCTGAATCTGACAGCATGAAACAGAACCTGATTGTGGCAGTGAAAGATAACGGACAGCCCCCTCTCTCTGCCACCTGCTCCATGTATTTACTTATTTCTGATAACTTGGCTGAGGTGCCAGAACTGAAGGACATTTCTTATGACGAGAAGAATTCCAAACTGACGTCTTATCTGATCATCGCGCTGGTGTCTGTGTCCACCTTCTTTCTGACCTTCATCATCGTCGTCCTGGGTGTGAGGTTCTGTCGCAGGAGAAAGCCCAGACTGTTGTTTGATGGAGCAGTTGCCATCCCCAGCGCGTATCTCCCTCCTAATTACGCAGATGTTGACGGCACAGGAACTTTACGCAGCAGCTACAACTATGACGCCTACTTGACAACAGGTTCTAGAACCAGTGACTTTAAGTTTGTGTCTTCTTACAATGACAACACACTGCCTGCCGACCAGACTCTGAGGAAAAGTCCGTCTGACTTTGATGAGATGTTTGGAGATGCTGAAGGCTCCCCTGAGGTATGAACAAGAGATGTATATAATTGAATTCATTGTTTCACAAGACATGCACCCTCATGTACTTTACATGGTGGTCTTGGCTGAGATCTTTGGATAAACTGCTGTTCAGAGTTGCTTTATTTGTTTTGATTAGTAAACAATGGGTACTATAACTTGTATTTTGCTGTTGTCTTCAGTTGTCACAGCACTAAGACATACAAGCCATGGCATCTTCCTTTCTTTATCTGTCTATATTACTATAGTTTAGCTTTTATAGTCAGTTTGCATACTAATATCCAACCATATTTACCTTATATTTGATTCAAAAATACCACACATGGCTTGATGGATTCACCAGTAGTTTAGTGTTTGTGTTCTGGCATGTGGATGTATTTGGAGGTCACTTGTCGTCACACTGGCTTTGTTGCAGTTAGAATGATTTGTTTGCATGTTGCTATTATGAAATCATGTCCTCAAAGAACATTTTCATAATGACATCCTCACAGAAGACAACATTAACAGAACACAGGTCACAAAATTACAGCATAATAGAGAGTGCAGACATAAAGGCATGTGTAATCTACTGTAAAATATAATATCTTACGTGATCATTTGACCGAAGACATTGTTTATCTAAGTGAATTAGTCTGATCCTAAATGGTTCACTTTCTTGCTCCAAGTCAAGGAGGTGTTCTTTTGTTGTCATAGAGGCTGCTTGCTAATCATGATGGGTAACTGAGCCGATATAAAATTAATGGTTGTATAATTATAGTAACAGTCCACAGCACCCACGGTATGTAATAATTCTTGTTTGAGAGTACAGTTTTTGGTTTGCTAATTGTTGGTTGAGGATATCATCTGAAACTGTGCTCATGAAATGACCTCCAGACCCTTTTTCAGAATGTTTCTATTTTATTACTTGATTCTTTTTAAACCTGCGTTTTCCTTCATAAAAACAGAAATTAAAGGCAGGTATGATCCAATGTACCAATTGATAATTTCATAAGTTTTATGTTGTATTTACTAGCTTCTAATGCTACAGTGCATGTTGATGATCCTCATTAAACCATCCATCCATTCGCTATGCCACTTATCATCACTTGGGTCGCATGGGGTATGCTGGAGCCTATCCCAGCTGACTTTTGGGAGAGGCAAGGTACAACCTGGTCACCAGCCAATCACAGGGCACCTCATTAAACCAAAAAAAAAAATTTTTTTTAAAATGTGATGTGTGCTAGATTTGTGGCAACTTGTCCATTAAATTAATTACAATGTTTATTCCGGAAAATGATGCCAGAATCAAACAAAGTCTTTACATTAGACATGGATTACTGACCATTCAGTGATACATATCTGCAATTTGTAGAGATAATACGTTATTCCTTGTTTTTCCCTGAATTGGACTATACTGGATATATTTTAATGTCTTTAAACCAGATTGAATATTAGATTTATTTCAGAGTAATGGAAGGACTGTTTTATTTTTCAACATGGTTTTTATTTTTAATGTAATATTTAAATCTGACTGAAGGTGTCGCTATCTAACTGTCTTAAAATGTGTGTTTTACGCAGCCCTTTGTGGTAGGGCGTTTTAGCACAAATAGTCTGCTTCTACGACGGACTGCAGCGAATTGCTTTCAGAGGATAATTCTATATTTTAACTGAGAGCTGAATCCATTTTTTTCATCATCTTGACACATCTTTTTGATGATGGATTCAATGCGCACACGGTTTCTGTCGCACACCCTTTATTTTTTCCTCTTTTTGCTGTATTCCACAAATGGAGACGTGAGCTTTTCCTTCCCCGAGGAGATGAAACGAGGATCTGTTATTGGGAATTTAGCCAAGGATCTCGGACTGGAGGCGAGCGCGCTGTCGGCCAGGAAAGCCCGCATTGACGCGGAGGGGAGCGGTAAACGTTATTGTGATCTAAACGTGAAAAGCGGAGAGCTGGTTGTAGCCGACAGGATTGACAGAGAGGGTCTTTGTGGAGACAAGGCTTCGTGTGTCCTAAAACATGAGCTGGTACTGCAGAATCCTTTGGAGCTTCATCGAATTAACCTGCACATTCAAGATGTTAATGATAATGCACCATTGTTTAAAGACAACGTGATTAATTTGGAGATACAAGAGTCGGCCATCAAAGGAGCTCGTTTTGCTATAGAAGAGGCGCACGACGCGGATATAGGACAAAATTCTGTCCAAAAATACAGCTTGAAAAAGAATGATAATTTTATTGTTGCTGTCAATGGTAACACAATAGAGCTTGTTCTTGATAAAGAGCTCGACCGTGAAAAGCAAAGTGAGATGAATTTGCTTCTCACGGCTTTAGATGGTGGTTCTCCTCAGAGATCAGGTACAGTAGTCATACACGTCACTGTGCTGGATGCTAATGATAACGCCCCAGTGTTCAGTCAGGCTGTTTATAAAGCCAGTCTACCTGAAAACTCTCCTCCCGATACAATAGTGATTCATGTTAGTGCTACTGATGCTGATGAAGGACTGAATGGGGAAGTGACGTATGACTTTGGTCATGTTACTGAAGATGTGGAGAAAATATTCAGTATTGATCGTAAAGTTGGTGAAATAAGAGTGATTGGCACAGCTGATTATGAAATGACCACATCATATGAAATCCGTGTGAAAGCCAAAGATGGATTAGGATTGTCTTCTTATGCCAAGGTGATTATTTCCATCACTGATGTAAACGACAATGCCCCAATGATCCAATTAGAATCCCTGTCTAATCCAGTACCAGAGAATGTACCACCCGGTACTGAGGTGGGCATCATTAATGTCCAGGACAGAGACTCTGAGAAGAACGGACAGGTCCGCTGCTCCATTCAACAAAACGTCCCCTTCAAGTTAGTTCCTTCTATTAAAAACTATTATTCTCTGGTGACTACTGGACAACTGGACCGTGAACTAGTGTCTGATTACAACATTACAATCAGTGCTACTGATGAGGGCTCTCCTCCTCTGTCCTCCTCTAAAATGATCCACTTATCTGTAGCAGACATCAACGACAACCCACCTGTGTTTGAGGAACAGTCCTACAGTGCATATGTGAGTGAAAATAACAAAGCCGGCTCCACTTTATGTTCCGTTAGTGCTCAAGACCCCGACTGGAGACAGAACGGTACCGTGATTTATTCTCTGTTAGCCGCCGAGGTGAACGGTGCCCCGGTGTCTTCCTATGTTTCCGTTAATGGAGACACTGGAGTGATCCATGCTGTCAGGTCTTTGGATTATGAACACCTGAGGAGCTTTAAAGTCCACGTCATGGCCCGGGACAATGGTTCTCCTCCGCTGAGCAGCAACGTGAGCGTCAGTGTGTTCATATCCGACGTGAACGACAACTCTCCTCAGATACTGTACCCCTCCCCGGAGGGGAACTCCTTCATGACCGAGCTGGTCCCCAAAGCTGCACACGGAGGCTCTGTGGTGTCCAAAGTGATAGCGGTGGATGCAGACTCCGGACAGAACGCCTGGCTGTCCTATCATATAGTCAAGTCCACGGATCCGGGACTTTTCACCATCGGTCTCCACAGTGGAGAGATCAGGACCCAGCGGGACATTTCTGAATCTGACAGCATGAAACAGAACCTGATTGTGGCAGTGAAAGATAACGGACAGCCCCCTCTCTCTGCCACCTGCTCCATGTATTTACTTATTTCTGATAACTTGGCTGAGGTGCCAGAACTGAAGGACATTTCTTATGATGAGAAGAATTCCAAACTGACGTCTTATCTGATCATCGCGCTGGTGTCTGTGTCCACCTTCTTTCTGACCTTCATCATCGTCGTCCTGGGTGTGAGGTTTTGTCGCAGGAGAAAGCCCAGACTGTTGTTTGATGGAGCAGTTGCCATCCCCAGCGCGTATCTCCCTCCTAATTACGCAGATGTTGATGGCACAGGAACTTTACGCAGCAGCTACAACTATGACGCCTACTTGACAACAGGTTCTAGAACCAGTGACTTTAAGTTTGTGTCTTCTTACAATGACAACACACTGCCTGCCGACCAGACTCTGAGGAAAAGTCCTTCTGACTTTGATGAGATGTTTGGAGATGCTGAAGGCTCCCCTGAGGTATGAGCAATTGCCTAGTTTTATTTGTTTGTTGCAAGGGTATTCACTTATCAATGCATTTGCTGTATATTGCAAAGTAATTAATTGATCAGTAGTATTTATGGTTGGTCTGAACACACTTCTTATTAGTTTAATTGTGTATTTCACAAAGCCTATAAATATATATTAATGACTGAACCACAATAGATTAGGTTTAGTATCTTGAATGCAAGAACAAATATAGAATGTATCATAAAAAAGGCCACATCTTTCTCTACGATATAAATATTTGTTTTTTTTTTATTTGAGAGGCTTTTCATGTTTCATTTTTCAAATATCATTCAACATAAAAGTGAAGCAGTGTTATATTATGTTGTCTTACAGTATATACATTAATATGGTGGTATATGTACTGAACCACAATGATGCTGTAATGTATCCGTCATTAGAAGATGTCTCATAAGATTTAATTTCTCTCACGAGGAATCCTTTCCAAAAACAGACAATATGAATGATAACCAATGTCCATTATTCCCTCACCAACATTTTAACATGAGTATTTGACCCCAGCATGCTTGTTGTGTATTACTGTCCCGTAAAGTTTGGCTCATATGCACGTACACATTTTCCATTTTGATGGAAGCAATTATCATCATGTCCAAACACTTAGTATACATCTAATTGTTACAATCCAGTTCTTCTTGATGCTTACCTTTTTTGTCATGAATTTTACAGTGACAGGTTTTGGTGTAGACTTGTTTTCATGAAGCTGCTTGTGGTTTCTCTTATTTGGCTAAGTGACCTGGACCATGATTTAGACATGTTTCCTATCTATCTCTCTCCGGTTACAAACAGATAAGCTTGGCATTGATTGTGTGTTCTGGATATCAGAAAACTGCAAAATGAATCCTGGATATTGTTTTCTGGATCAACATGCACTTGGATACCACATGAGTGAGGTGGAATTGTGAAGTGTTGAATCAAACTTTAGCAACATGAAGTAGAATGTTGTTTTATTTAGTGACTTCCTAAATTTGTATTTTTAACTGTTTCATAGCTCAGAAAGATAAAGAAAGTTAAGTGATTGGCCTTTTTAGTTATCATGCTTGTATTAACAGCTTTATTTTATGTTATGCTGTTTTTTGCTATACAGTAATCACTATCATAACCATTTTTATTTGGTCTGGGATTCGGTAACTTTTCAGACAATAAAATAAGATAGGCCTACAAAGCCACTATACTTCAGGTCATAATGTTTTTAATGTTGCTATTGGATTAACAAAGCCAGTCTAAAAAACATATTGCTTGAATGCTATGTTCACAGTTTTACTTTGAGTCCTTTTTTTCTTTAATGAGCTGAAGTATGTTAACATGGAAGCAAAAAAGTTAGTCATTTCAGGTATCATAAATCATAAATGCATCCATTGCCTTTTTAAAACAGATATGGAACAAACAATAGGCTGTTATTTGTTGGGTTTGTTTTAGATATATTGAGTGCAATAAATGTTTATTATGCATAATGTATATTTCAATAACAATTATTAGCTTGTCGGTGTTTTTGTCAAACCATCCTCACGGTGGCGCAATAGACCAGTTTTCAAATGAAACAGATTACACCCTTTTTCTTTTACGTTGGACTGACGTTCAGTTCTGACGTTAGTGATTTTGTAGACCACATTGTATCATTCTGCAGCGTGTTAGGAGCCATGATGGATTCCAAAACGGCTTTCTTTCACTTGCACACCTTTTATTATCTCCTCCTTTTGTTACATTCCTCATATGGAGACGTGAGCTTTTCCTTCCCCGAGGAGATGAAACGAGGATCTGTTATTGGGAATTTAGCCAAGGATCTCGGACTGGAGGCGAGCGCGCTGTCGGCCAGGAAAGCCCGCATTGACGCGGAGGGGAGCGGTAAACGTTATTGTGATCTAAACGTGAAAAGCGGAGAGCTGGTTGTAGCCGACAGGATTGACAGAGAGGGTCTTTGTGGAGACAAGGCTTCGTGTGTCCTAAAACATGAGCTGGTACTGCAGAATCCTTTGGAGCTTCATCGAATTAACCTGCACATTCAAGATGTTAATGATAATGCACCATTGTTTAAAGACAACGTGATTCATTTGGAGATACATGAGTTGGCCACCAAAGGAGCTCGTTTTGCTATAGAAGAGGCGCACGATGCGGATATAGGACAAAATTCTGTCCAAAAATACAGCTTGAAAAAGAATGATAATTTCATTGTTGCTGTCAATGGTAACACAATAGAGCTTGTTCTTGATAAAGAGCTCGACCGTGAAAAGCAAAGTGAGATGAATTTGCTTCTCACGGCTTTAGATGGCGGCTCTCCTCAGAGATCAGGTACAGTAGTCATACACGTCACTGTGCTGGATGCTAATGATAACGCCCCAGTGTTCAGTCAGGCTGTTTATAAAGCCAGTCTACCTGAAAACTCTCCTCCAGATACAATAGTGATTCATGTTAGTGCTACTGATGCTGATGAAGGACTGAATGGGGAAGTGACGTATGACTTTGGCCATGTTACTGAAGATGTGGAGAAAATATTCAGTATTGATCGTAAAGTTGGTGAAATAAGAGTGATTGGCACAGCTGATTATGAAACGACCACATCATATGAAATCCGTGTGAAAGCCAAAGATGGATTAGGATTGTCTTCTTATGCCAAGGTGATTATTTCCATCACTGATGTAAACGACAATGCCCCAATGATCCAATTAGAATCCCTGTCTAATCCAGTACCAGAGAATGTACCACCCGGTACTGAGGTGGGCATCATTAATGTCCAGGACAGAGACTCTGAGAAGAACGGACAGGTCCACTGCTCCATTCAACAAAACGTCCCCTTCAAGTTAGTTCCTTCTATTAAAAACTATTATTCTCTGGTGACTACTGGACAACTGGACCGTGAACTAGTGTCTGATTACAACATTACAATCAGTGCTACTGATGAGGGCTCTCCTCCTCTGTCCTCCTCTAAAATGATCCACTTATCTGTAGCAGACATCAACGACAACCCACCTGTGTTTGAGGAACAGTCCTACAGTGCATATGTGAGTGAAAATAACAAAGCCGGCTCCACTTTATGTTCCGTTAGTGCTCAAGACCCCGACTGGAGACAGAACGGTACCGTGATTTATTCTCTGTTAGCCGCCGAGGTGAACGGTGCCCCGGTGTCTTCCTATGTTTCCGTTAATGGAGACACTGGAGTGATCCATGCTGTCAGGTCTTTGGATTACGAACACCTGAGGAGCTTTAAAGTCCACGTCATGGCCAGAGACAATGGTTCTCCTCCTCTGAGCAGCAACGTGAGCGTCAGTGTGTTCATATCGGACGTGAACGACAACTCTCCTCAGATACTGTACCCCTCCCCAGAGGGCAACTCCTTCATGACCGAGCTGGTCCCCAAAGCTGCACACGGAGGCTCTGTGGTGTCCAAAGTGATAGCGGTGGATGCAGACTCCGGACAGAACGCCTGGCTGTCCTATCATATAGTCAAGTCCACGGATCCGGGACTTTTCACCATCGGTCTCCACAGTGGAGAGATCAGGACCCAGCGGGACATTTCTGAATCTGACAGCATGAAACAGAACCTGATTGTGGCAGTGAAAGATAACGGACAGCCCCCTCTCTCTGCCACCTGCTCCATGTATTTACTTATTTCTGATAACTTGGCTGAGGTGCCAGAACTGAAGGACATTTCTTATGACGAGAAGAATTCCAAACTGACGTCTTATCTGATCATCGCGCTGGTGTCTGTGTCCACCTTCTTTCTCACCTTCATCATCGTCGTCCTGGGTGTGAGGTTTTGTCGCAGGAGAAAGCCCAGACTGTTGTTTGATGGAGCAGTTGCCATCCCCAGCGCGTATCTCCCTCCTAATTACGCAGATGTTGACGGCACAGGAACTTTACGCAGCAGCTACAACTATGACGCCTACTTGACAACAGGTTCTAGAACCAGTGACTTTAAGTTTGTGTCTTCTTACAATGACAACACACTGCCTGCCGACCAGACTCTGAGGAAAAGTCCGTCTGACTTTGATGAGATGTTTGGAGATGCTGAAGGCTCCCCTGAGGTATGAGCAATTGCTTAGTTTTACTTGTTTGTTGCAAAGGTATTCACTTATCAATGCATTTGCTGTATTGCAAAGTAATTAATTGATCAGTAGTATTTATGGTTGGTCTGAACACACTTCTTATTAGTTTAATTGTGTATTTCATAAAGCCTATACATATATATTAATGACTGAACCACAATAGATTAGGTTTCGCATCTTGTATGCAAGAACAAATATAGAATGTATCATAAAAAAGGCCACACCTTTCTCTATAGTATATAAATATTTGTCTATTTTTTTGAGAGGCTTTTCATGTTTCATTTTTCAAATATCATTCAACATAAAAGTGAAACAGTGTTATACATCTAATTGTTACAATCCAGTTCTTCTTGATGCTTACCTTTTTTGTCATGAATTTCACAGTGACAGGTTTTGGTGTAGACTTGTTTTCATGAAGCTGCTTGTGGTTTCTGTTATTTGGCTAAGTGACCTGGACCATGATTTAGACATGTTTCCTATCTATCTCTCTCCGGTTACAAACAGATAAGCTTGGCATTGATTATGTGTTCTGGACATCAGAAATCTGCTAAATGATTCCTGGATATTGTTTTCTGGATCAACATGAACTTGGATACCACATGAGTGAGGTGGAATTGTGAAGTGTTGAATCAAACTTTAGCAACATGAAGTAGAATGTTGTTTTATTTAGTGACTTCCTAAATCTGTATTTTTAACTGTTTCATAGCTCAGAAAGATAAAGAAAGTTAAGTGATCAGGGTTTTTAATTATCATGCTTGTATTAACAGCTTTATTTTATGTTATGCTGTTTTTTGCTATACAGTAATCACTATCATAACCATTTTTATTTGGTCTGGGATTCGGTAACTTTTCAGACAATAAAATAAGATAGGCCTACAAAGACACTATACTTCAGGTCATAATGTTTTTAATGTTGCTATTGGATTAACAAAGCCAGTCTGAAAAACATATTGCTTGAATGCTATGTTCACAGTTTTACTTTGAGTCCTTTTTTTCTTTAATGAGCTGAAGTATGTTAACATGGAAGCAAAAAAACTTAGTTATTTCAGGTATCATAAATCATAAATGCATCCATTGCCTTTTTAAAACAGATATGGAACAAACAATAGGTTGTTATTTGTTTGGTTTGTTTTAGATATGTTAAGTACAATAAATGTTTATTCTGCATAATGTATATTTCAATAACAATTGTTAACTTGTCGGTGTTTTTGTCAAACCATCCTCACGGTGGCGCAATAGACCAGTTTTCAAATGAAACAGATTACACCCTTTTTCTTTTACGTTGGACTGACGTTCAGTTCTGACGTTAGTGATTTTGTAGACCACATTGTATCATTCTGCAGCGTGTTAGGAGCCATGATGGATTCCAAAACGGCTTTCTTTCACTTGCGCACCTTTTATTATCTCCTCCTTTTGTTACATTCCTCATATGGAGACGTGAGCTTTTCCTTCCCCGAGGAGATGAAACGAGGATCTGTTATTGGGAATTTAGCCAAGGATCTCGGACTGGAGGCGAGCGCGCTGTCGGCCAGGAAAGCCCGCATTGACGCGGAGGGGAGCGGTAAACGTTATTGTGATCTAAACGTGAAAAGCGGAGAGCTGGTTGTAGCCGACAGGATTGACAGAGAGGGTCTTTGTGGAGACAAGGCTTCGTGTGTCCTAAAACATGAGGTTGTGCTGGAGAATCCTTTGGAGCTTCATCGAATTAACCTGCACATTCAAGATGTTAATGATAATGCACCAGTGTTTAAAGACAACGTGATTAATTTGGAGATACGTGAGTCGGCCGATAGAGGAGCTCGTTTTGTGATAGAAGAGGGGCACGATGCGGATATAGGACAAAATTCTATTCAGCAGTATATCCTTAAGAAAAATGATAATTTCGTTTTGACTCTCAGTGGTACCACAATAGAGCTTGTTCTTGATAAAGAACTAGACCGTGAACATAAACAGGAAATTAATTTGCTTCTCACAGCTTTAGATGGCGGCTCTCCTCAGAGATCAGGTACAGTAGTCATACACGTCACTGTGCTGGATGCTAATGATAACGCCCCAGTGTTCAGTCAGGCTGTTTATAAAGCCAGTCTACCTGAAAACTCTCCTCCAGATACAATAGTGATTCATGTTAGTGCTACTGATGCTGATGAAGGACTGAATGGGGAAGTGACGTATGACTTTAGTCATGTTACTGAAGATGTGGAGAAATTATTTAGTATTGATCGTAAAATGGGTGCAATAAAAGTAACTGGCACTGTGGACTATGAATCTAGAACATCATATGAAATCCGCGTGAAAGCCAAAGATGGACTAGGACTGTCCTCTTATGCAAAAGTAATTATTTCCATCACTGACGTTAATGATAATGCTCCTGTAATCAATTTAAAGTCTCTGTCTAATCCAGTACCAGAGAATGTACCACCCGGTACTGAGGTGGGCATCATTAATGTCCAGGACAGAGACTCTGAGAAGAACGGACAGGTCCGCTGCTCCATTCAACAAAACGTCCCCTTCAAGTTAGTTCCTTCTATTAAAAACTATTATTCTCTGGTGACTACTGGACAACTGGACCGTGAACTAGTGTCTGATTACAACATTACAATCAGTGCTACTGATGAGGGCTCTCCTCCTCTGTCCTCCTCTAAAATGATCCACTTATCTGTAGCAGACATCAACGACAACCCACCTGTGTTTGAGGAACAGTCCTACAGTGCATATGTGAGTGAAAATAACAAAGCCGGCTCCACTTTATGTTCCGTTAGTGCTCAAGACCCCGACTGGAGACAGAACGGTACCGTGATTTATTCTCTGTTAGCCGCCGAGGTGAACGGTGCCCCGGTGTCTTCCTATGTTTCCGTTAATGGAGACACTGGAGTGATCCATGCTGTCAGGTCTTTGGATTACGAACACCTGAGGAGCTTTAAAGTCCACGTCATGGCCAGAGACAATGGTTCTCCTCCTCTGAGCAGCAACGTGAGCGTCAGTGTGTTCATATCGGATGTGAACGACAACTCTCCTCAGATACTGTACCCCTCCCCGGAGGGCAACTCCTTCATGACCGAGCTGGTCCCCAAAGCTGCACACGGAGGCTCTGTGGTGTCCAAAGTGATAGCGGTGGATGCAGACTCCGGACAGAACGCCTGGCTGTCCTATCATATAGTCAAGTCCACGGATCCGGGACTTTTCACCATCGGTCTCCACAGTGGAGAGATCAGGACCCAGCGGGACATTTCTGAATCTGACAGCATGAAACAGAACCTGATTGTGGCAGTGAAAGATAACGGACAGCCCCCTCTCTCTGCCACCTGCTCCATGTATTTACTTATTTCTGATAACTTGGCTGAGGTGCCAGAACTGAAGGACATTTCTTATGATGAGAAGAATTCCAAACTGACGTCTTATCTGATCATCGCGCTGGTGTCTGTGTCCACCTTCTTTCTCACCTTCATCATCGTCGTCCTGGGTGTGAGGTTTTGTCGTAGGAGAAAGCCCAGACTGTTGTTTGATGGAGCAGTTGCCATCCCCAGCGCGTATCTCCCTCCTAATTACGCAGATGTTGACGGCACAGGAACTTTACGCAGCAGCTACAACTATGACGCCTACTTGACAACAGGTTCTAGAACCAGTGACTTTAAGTTTGTGTCTTCTTACAATGACAACACACTGCCTGCCGACCAGACACTGAGGAAGAGTCCTTCTGACTTTGATGAGATGTTTGGAGATGCTGAAGGCTCCCCTGAGGTATGATTTGCGTAGTTTTTATATTTCAAAGTCAATCAGTTATTAACAGATGCTGGTCTTTGTTTAGGCATTTGGATAAAGTGGTTGTTGTACGAGTCTACATGATTATAACGGTTGTAACATTTGCTGTTTGTCCCCTTGTTGTTCCACCATTCACACATAATTTTTTCTTACCATATCTTGCAATACTTTGTTCTTCAGAGATTTTGTACCTATTTATTTCCATCAATTAGGTTGAAAAGTACAGTGTATTTCGTCTCACTGTAGATGTGAGTGACATTTCGGTGCTTACCTTTTGGCATGAATTTTTGCCATGTGACTTTAGTCATCACAAGCCCACGAGCAGTTACACTTGAACTTGATTATGTAAGTTGAACATCAATAGTTTTCTATTTTATTATTAAGTGTTCATAAACGTAGACAACAATTTCCTGAGATGGAATAATGGACGTCGGATAAGCGGCATAGACAACGGATGGATGCATGGATGGAATAATGATGTATCAAATCTTCAGCCATTTTACTATACCTTAGTTTCATTGTACTTCTTTGTAGTTGTTAAAGTAGCCAATGGTTGTCTTATATTAAGGCCGATCTCCTGAGTAAAGCAGCTATCATCGCCACTGTCATCTTCAACCAGCAGCATTTGGTCATCTCCATCTGTCCCTCTTCCTCTCTATGCTCTCTCAAACATGCACAGGCACGTGCACGTGCGCGGGAACACACACACACACACACACACACACACATCCCTGTCTGCTGTCTTGCTGTCTGACTGCAGAGATGAAATCTCTGTCCTTGGTGCTGAATTGTTAAACTGTGTCTTGGTTTAGTTCATATTCCTGTTCAGGGTTGTTGTAAAATATACTTTTCAGTATCCGTCATTATTAAAGTCACTCCAGGCGAGGCCCTCACCTGACTTTATAGTTGTGGCGTCATCCGAATGACGCAGCCATGTCTTTTATCCTTAAAACCTTTCCGTCTAAGTTTAGATTCAATAGAGTAGAATAGAGTAGAATATGGAAAATAGTGAAGACTTTTTGTGCTGCGTCTTCATCTTGTAATTGTCCACTCGGCCTCGCGGTGACGCTCTTATAATATTTGACTCGTGGATGGCGTGTGCCGCCGTATCTGTGTCAGTGAAACTAGAGCATTGGGTAAGAGCTGAAGGCTGTGTGTGTGTCTGTGTGTGCCTCTTTGTGTAATGAGGCACAGAAAAAATGTTGTGTGTGTGTGTGTGTATGGGATTGAGGCAGAGAGAAAAAAAATGTGTGTGTGGGTGTTTGTGTGGAGAGAAAGAGGGAGCAAGAGAGAGAGAGATGAAATGGGAATAGAGGAATCCAAGCTGACAGCTTCCCTAATAGAGCATGAGTAACTCGGCTGGAGAAGCAGGGAACCGTTGGATTGCAGCAGAATTTTCAGTTCGTCATTTTCACGTGCGTGGTTAGGATTTAGCGTGTTTTTCTGCAGTTTATAGCTATCAGAGAGAACCTCTCAGAATGGACGGGCGAATTAACTTCCAACATTGGATGCATTTCGTCCTTTTTTCCTTGATCTTCGCTGTGTCGTCTGGAGAGGTCCGTTATGTTCTTCCAGAGGAGATGCAGACTGGTTCTATAATTGGGAACATTGCGCAGGATCTGCGTTTGGAAGTGAAAGAGCTCCGTGATCGTCGTGCCCGTGTTGTCGCAGATGGAACCAGTCAGCTTTGTGAACTGGACCCGGCATCAGGCAATCTTTTGATCAGCCAACGGATTGACAGAGAGGAGCTCTGCAGCGCTCAAGGCAGCGGGTGCACCATCCAACATCAGATTTTACTGGAGGACCCCCTGCAAGCATTTAGTCTGCTTTTAGACATCGCCGACATTAATGACAATACTCCAGTATTTGCTGCAGGGGAGATCAGCCTCGATTTAGTCGAGTCCACAGTCCTGGGGAGACGTTTTCCACTGGAGAGTGCACATGACCCTGATTTGGGGACAAACTCTATCAGTGAATATAAATTGAGCCCAAACGATCATTTCGGTCTGGAAATAGGAACTCAAATAAATGGCAATGCATATCCCGAACTTGTTCTAAAAAAGGCATTGGATCGAGAGACACAATCTGAACATGTACTGAAAATCAATGGAATTGATGGCGGAAACCCAGCCAGAACTGGAACTGCCTTTATCCGTATTCGGGTTTTGGATGTCAATGATAATGTCCCGGTTTTTAACCAGCAGGTTTACAGAACAGTGGTACCCGAGAACTCGGTCACAGGGACTTTAATAGCACAACTTAATGCTACAGACTTGGATGACGGTTTATATGGGGAGATAACGTACTCTTTTAGTCACCTCTCAGACAAGACCAGAGGTGTTGTTCACATTGACCCTCTGAGTGGGGAAGTCCGGGTGGCAGGTGTCATTGACTATGAGGAAGCTAGTACGCATGAGCTGGACGTCCAAGCTAAAGATGGCGGCGGTCAGGCCTCTCATTGTAAACTTATCATTGATGTCGCCGATGTAAATGACAACAAACCTGTTATCGAAATAAAGTCAGCATCCGCTAATGTGGCCGAAGACTCCAAACCTGGAATGATGGTGGCCCTGATCAACATTTACGACATGGACACCGGAAACAGCGGACACGTCACATGTTCGATTCCTGACAATGTCCCGTTTCAAATAGTGTCAGAAGTGAAAAACTACTACATGTTAGTGACAGACGGGACGCTAGATAGAGAGGTTCAGTCAGAGTATAACATCACCGTGACTGCCACTGATTCAGGCATCCCGCCACTTGAGAGCAGTAAAATTTTAACAATCATAGTTAATGACATAAATGACAACCCTCCAACTTTTACACAGAACGAGTACACTGCCAATCTATTGGAAAACCAACCCATTGGCGCATTTGTAATGAAAGTATCAGCAGTAGACATGGACGATGCATCTAATGCTAAATTACTGTATCAAATATCGAAGGATACCAACTCTGAAGTTTCCTCCTTCCTCACCATTAACACCGAAACAGGCGAGCTTTTCACATCGAGGCTCTTCGATTACGAGCAATCGGTTTACTTCCAAATCAAAGTCGAGGCTCGAGACGGGGGAGACCCCCAACTCACCGCCACCTGCACTGTTAATGTTTTTATTAAGGACCAAAATGATAACGCTCCAGTTATTCTATATCCTGTCCAAGCCTTCATTGTTGAAGACATGGTGCCCCTCGAAGCCCCGAGAGGTTACTTAGTGACCAAAGTGGTGGCTGTGGATGCTGACTCGGGGCATAATGCGTGGCTCTCGTACAGAATAATCAAAGAAACTCAACCCGGTCTCTTCGCGGTGGGTTTGCACACCGGTGAAATCAGAACCATGCGAGCGTTCATGGAAGATGATGACCCAAAGCAAACAGTTGTTATCGTGGTAACAGATAATGGACACGATTCCCTCTCAGCCACAGCTACAGTTAGCATCGCTATTGGTGAGGGGTTGCCAGTCGTTCAAGAACTATTTGACCTGCCAGACGAATCTCAGGGCAGCGATTCTTTGAGGCTGTATTTGGTCATCGCCCTGTTTACCATTTCTACTCTGTTAATCATTTTAATCATGGCAGTCTTTTACGTCAAGCTTTGTCGACGTGGTTACGTCTACCGTTCAAGTACTGCCAATCTCCCAGTTTTCCCCACCACTTACTACCCGCAGAGTTTTACAGATTTTAGCCACTGTGGCACATTGCTACAAGATGACAGGTTTGATCCCTTTCTGACCACCGGCTCGTGGAGAGGCGACTTTCGTTTCGGTTCAAATACGGACACTGACACGCTAAAGAAAAGGAGCGCGGCGTATCAGAAGAACACACTTAGGCGCACCAGTGCAGATAGATCTACTTTAAAGATTCGGGCGGGTCCCCAACATCCTTGTTATGTGGTCACTTGAAGTCCTGCACATGAAAAAAAAGTACACTCACTGGACCTTTCACTGAGTACACTTACCTTCTGGTATTAGGTATCCCGATTTTATGTTATGGTTATGCCTGTTTTGTAACAGTGTTGATTATGATTGCATTCCCATGTTATTAATATTGTTTTCATACAGCTCCTGAATTGACTCAGGAGATTGTCATGTGTGTTGGCCGGTGAATGCATGTTGGAATCACCAACTGTAACGATTTAGGAAACGATATCATGTGTTTAAAAATATAAACATGTGACTTGATGTTCTGTTTCTATGCATGAAATGGTTATCTTTATAACTCCATAGCGTAATGTCGCAATCCTGACCTTATACTGATGACGTCACCTCAAAAATAACTTTTCAGATCATCACTGTCATATAGTACGTGTGATAACAAAGGCTTTGGGGATGATTATTATTCTATTATTGTTTTAACATTAGCCAAACTTTGTTGTCGTTCCATTGCTGTATGTCAAGAAGAAGCATTTTCTGTTTCAGTCTTTTTTCAATATTTACTTATGTTGTCTCATTTATTATGAACAAAAAGCATATTAGTGATTTGTGCATAGTGATGTAGTATTGTTTAGTAAACGTCACATCACCAGCATTTCCTACTTCCTTTTTTAAACCGGCAAACCATAACAATACTTACATACTGTTGTCTTTCTTTTTCCTGCATATGTTGTAGCAATTTGTTTTATTTTCCTTAGCTTGTGCAGTATTTTTGTCTTGGGACAATTTTGTCTTGTAGCCACTGCCTTTTAAATCAGTGACTATCGATATTTCAGGTATTATCGATCTTTGTGATGTGATGCTTTAACACTGTATTTATGGCAATAGGATGATTTAACTATAGTGAATGCACTATTAAATAAATGCTGATTTTTTTAAAGCCACAATTTATTTTCTTTGTCTTATTTGCCTTTGTTGAGCTCTAGTAAGAAAATAATGCATGTATAAACAATTATATCACTTCTAATAATAAACATTGGAGATTAATGTTCATAACCGTAGTTGGGTCAGTGGTTCAGGAATAATACAGTAGAGGGTGTGTGTCTGTGTGTGTGTGTGTGTGTGTGTGTGTGTGTGTGTGTGTGTGTGTGTGTGTGTGTGTTGTATTCTGTGCTGCAGATGCAACGAGATGCGTGTGCATTCATGTTGTGCTTGCACATGTGCTCTCAATTTAAGCCATGGTTGGACTAACAACAACGATTTTTGCCAACAGTATTCTTGTACTCTCTGGATCATTATCATAATGTATTATGAACAACATAAAAAAATAAAGGTGAACAATGCAAGATTAACCCGTTGAGGCAACTGAGTCCATTGTACATAAATGCATTGCAATTAGTAAATATTGGGGTGTAACGGTATTATCAGTATGATTACTCCGGTTCTATACAAAAACAATACATGTAAAATTGCCTAGCTTTAATGTTTAATAACATGTTTTCAATGAAGCATTAAAAAATGTCAACATGATAGCAGGTAATTATCCAATAAATGGCATTCTCAAATAAAAAAGTATATATTGCATACAAGAAAACCTAAGGATGCGGGTACAATCAACAATCCAATGTAAGTCAGTAAATTGTATTATAAAAGATGTTCGCTTTGCATTAGGGATAACAACGCAAAATAGTAATATTTTTAAAAATGAGTAATATTAATATAAATCATTAATAATACCAATTTTGAGTAATTTTAGTGGAGTTGTGTGCAACTGTGCCATTGGTGTCCATTGAGATGCTTTTAGATTTCCCATGAGATTCCCAAAGAACATACTGAACAATGCATAGCACACAATGCAGCATATACAAATGCATCCCGTTTACCTTTTTAATGTTGTCATGTGACAGTTGTAATTTTCAAAATGTCATCTATACTAACTCTTTTCTACCCCCACCCTTCTTCTCTCTCTCTCTCTCTCTCTCTCTCTCTCTCTCTCTCTCCTCATGCACGTGACTGAAACCTCCAATGTGGTCCCACAGGTAAGCTGATATTTCTTTCCCTTATGTCTCACACATACATGTAGCTCCATGCAGTCTATTACGACATCACACTAGGAGCACCAATCAGCTCACACAATCAATTGACCCAGAATGTGTTTCCATGTACTGTCTCTTTGCACTGCCCTCTTTTACACCGCACACAGTGCTGCACCACAGCAAGTATGTTTATCAGCCATGACCAGAGTCTTACCCACACCAAGGCTTCAATGTTAAGTTGCTTTTTCGCAGTCTTGTTACCCGTGCAGCCATACTGATCCTATTTAAGTGCGCTGCTTGTGTCAGACATGAATATTAATAACTCTGCCTGCTGTTGCTGTGCGGGCATGGCCTGAATAATGCACCATCATGATGTGCGCGCGGCTGTGCTCTGCAGTGCTCTGCTGAAATGGAGCACTGATGCACATGAAGGCCGTGAGACCACCATCATGACCCGTGTGGCAAATATACTGTCACAATATATTAATCGCTTATTGTATTTTTTATACTGAATGTTAATTTTTCAATGTAGCTGTCTATTTTTCCTCTGCACATTTCTTGTCATGGGATTGAAAAGTGCAAGTATTTTTTTCTTCATTGTTTTATGGGCCTGCAAGCAAATCAGTTGAATATTTAGAAAACCTGATTAATGGTGCCTGTGAACATCAAACACCCTTCCTCTTGAGCCCACCCTATTAATGTGAATACACACCCCCACACACATGTGCCCCCACCCCCAACACACACATAGCAGCCCTGCATTTATTAAATTGCTAAAATACAAAAAAACAAATAATCACAAAAACATTACATAGACCTCTATGGACTTTTCTATTGTATTTAAAATACATATTCTTCATATTTGTAGTTATGAAATATTCTTAATTGTATGATGCAATTGGTATGCCTGTAGTGAAGGTCATATATGTTTTATATTCCTGAAATTAAATTAACTGCGTGGTATTTGCTTATGTGCCTTTACTGTATCTACCGCCCGGTCTTTCTCTTGCTGTCTTTTGTCTGCATGCCTCTTTTTATTTTTTAATTTATTTATTTCCAGTGTTCTCCATGCACTTGTGGTTCTGTTTTGCATCAGAGGGTGGTGATGTTGCTTCAGCATTGGAATTGTCTGAATGCTGGCTTAACACTGAGAGCAAAGTATGTTTGAGACTTGTTGGAGCCTCTTGAACATCAGATTATGTTCATGACATTCGAGCGTTTATTGCAGATTAAATATGTACAAGGACTGTCCATAGACACAGGATTGGAGAACCCCGATTGTGCTTTTCTGTGTTCCGGTTGTGGTCAGTGGACTAATGAGTTGTTCCATCCCAGAAGAGATGAGGAACGGGCTCTTTGTTGGACTTGGACTTGGATGTGAAAAGGTTAGGTTCTGGCCAAGTCTGGCTTGTTCCAGATGAGGACAGCCATGTTGCTCTGAACCACAACAAAGGACCCATCCTTGTCAATGAGAGAAAATACGAGCTAATATTAGCTTGACTGGAAATTGTCCAGTAAAATCCACTTGAATTATTTCCTATCATCAACATCAAAGACCGTTAAGACTGGTGATATATTTCATGTGGAATGTTCACTAATATTATTGTGCAGTCGTGTACAATCAGACTTGAAATTCACTATTTGGACTCTAAGGGACGCTCTTGTCCAGCATAAGGATTTCCTTCCATTCGGCCCACGACTGACTGAAGGGAATCAGACAAACTGGATTCATTCGGCTTGAGGACGCATGCAGTGAACAGGAAGAGGCAAACGTTTTTGTTTAAATCGTTTTCGATCTGCAGGAAACGGATAATTAAAGGGGGAATCGACGTTTTTGCTGGATAAATCATAATTATTTTTTTGCACAATGCTTCCAAGAGGATGCGTCGCCGACGCTCGATGGAGATGGCGATCGCTTCATGCGCCACAACAGCTAGTGGGACTGCTTTTGTGCGTCTTTTATTTCCTTTCCACGGTAGGTGGTCAGATTCGTTACTCTATCCCGGAGGAGATGAAGAAAGGCTCGGTGATCGGAAATGTGGCGCAAGATCTTGGTTTGGATGTGAAACGGCTGCGTTCAGGGCGGGCCCGCATCGTGACGGGAGACAACATCCAGTACGCCGAGCTGAAGACAGACAAAGGGCTTCTCGTCGTCAATGACAGAATAGACCGGGAGCAGCTTTGTGGAGATGTGACGCCATGCAGCTTCAGCTTTGAGGTCATTTTAGAAAACCCCTTAGAACTGCACAGAATCATTGTTGAGGTTTTGGATATAAATGATCATGCTCCCGTATTTGCGCATAAAGATAAAGCTCTGGTATTTGAAATAAGTGAATCTGCCGCAGTAGGAGTGCGTTTCCCCCTGCAGGGTGCAGTGGATCAAGATGTGGGGCAAAACGCATTGCAGAATTACATTTTGTCACCAAACGACAATTTTATCCTGAATCAGCATGCAAATCCAGATGGCAGTAAATATGTTGAAATGGTGCTACAGAAGCCTTTAGACAGAGAGAGACATCCCCGTTTGTCTCTAAAATTAATTGCAGTGGATGGAGGAACACCACAGAGATCTGCTACCGAGAATATAGAAATAAATGTTCTAGATGTGAATGATAACGAACCCATATTTAACCAATCAACATATAAGGCTACTGTTATGGAAAACGCAATGAAAGGAACTAGTATAATTACTGTAAATGCTACAGATGCTGATAGTGGATCAAATGGCCTCATTACTTACAGTTTGTCTATAATGAAAGGAAGTGTTGCAAATCTATTTAATATTAATGAAAACACAGGCACAATTTATGTGTCTGGTCAAATAGACTATGAAAAGGACAGGAAGTTTGAAGTCAGGGTAGAAGCCAAGGATCAAGGTGGGCTGACTGGGACCAGTAAAGTTATACTTGATGTTATTGACATAAATGACAATGCTCCCATTATTAATATAATGTCATTTTCAAGTCCTCTACCTGAAGATTCACCTCCTGGTACAACAGTTGCAATTTTAAACATAAAAGATGCAGATTCGGACAGAAATGGACAAATACAATGTAAAATAAATGGAAAACTTCCCTTTAAGATAGAAACGTCCTTAACAAATTATTATAATTTAATCTCAGATCAATACTTTGATAGAGAGTCTGTTTCGGAATATAACATAACCATTACAGCCACTGACCTTGGGACGCCTCCTCTTTCTAGTTCAACAAAGTTACATCTTAGAATCTCAGACATAAACGACAATGCACCATTATTTGATCAAAAGATTTATTCTGCTTATGTCTCAGAGAATAATTCTCCTGGTATTTCCATATTTGCTGTCACTGCCAGAGATGCTGACTGGAATCAAAACGCCAGAATATCTTATCTTTTAGACGACACGCAGATAAGCGGCAGTCCCGTTTCTACCTATGTTTCCTTAAATGCAGAAACTGGCGTTCTTAGTGCAGTTCGATCATTTGATTATGAGCAAATCAAACATGTGGACTTGGTGGTCCGAGCTCAGGACGGAGGCTCTCCTCCTCTCAGCAGCAACGTGAGCGTTCGCATCCTGATACAAGACCAGAACGACAATGCCCCTCAAGTCCTGTACCCGGTCCAGACGGGCGGCTCGGTGCTGGCCGAAATGGTGCCTCGTTCAGCAGATGTGGGCTACCTGGTGACTAAAGTGGTGGCTGTTGATGTGGACTCTGGACAGAACGCCTGGCTCTCCTATAAAGTGCACAAAGCCACAGACAGGGCGCTGTTTGAAGTGGGCCTACACAATGGAGAAATAAGAACTGTCCGCCAAGTCACTGATAAAGATGCTGTCAAACAAAGACTGACTGTTCTAGTGGAGGACAACGGGCAGCCCTCTCGTTCAGCTACAGTCATTGTTAACGTGGCGGTGGCGGACAGCTTCCCTGAAGTGCTGTCAGAGTTCACTGACTTTAGCATGCACGACAAGGAGTACAATGACAAGCTGACTTTTTACTTAGTCTTGGCTTTGGCTGTGGTCTCCTTCCTCTTCATCACCTGCTTGCTGCTTATCATATCGGTCAAAGTGTACAGGTGGAGACGGTCTCGCATCCTGCACCACTCCAACCTCCCTGTCATTCCGTATTATCCGCCACGTTACTCGGACACTTTGGGGACGGGGACTCTCCCGCACGTGTACAATTACGAGGTGTGCAGGACCACCGACTCCAGAAAAAGCGACATGAAGAACATGCAAGGGATGAGTCAAAGTTTAGTGAGCGTGGATGGAGCTGATGCTGATACGACGCATGTGACCAAGCAGCAGTCAGGGAACTGTTCCCAGATGTCGACTTTGGTGAGTCCCATCTTTCCCACACCAACACACTCTAACATTGTATCACTTTAAACTGTGAGGAGTGCTCTGTTTTTATACTCACTCATGACTCAGATGGGTTTGGTGACAATAACACTTCTAGGATTATAACATGAACAGGGGCCACGCCATTACATCACATACTACCAGGACGATGTTAAGTGTGGCATTATGTACAGTAGGCATCACTGCTTTGTAAATGTCGACTCGGCTGCATTTGGAAACCAGCAAGAATGTAGAAGAATATCATGTGTCTCCACCTGCATTGATATTAGTATAGCATGCATGCATCTGCAATGCTACTGTTACTCCAGCATATGAAAAGGTAGATGTTTGTGTTGCTCTTCCTCTGTCCGTGGTGCTGAAGCACAGCCTTGCTTGTCGACTTGGGCACTGAGCAGTATAAAAATCCAAACCTTTTGCAGTTCTTTGACACAGTATTTACATTTTCTATTCCTTCTAGGAAATATATTGACTGTGTGACTGAAAATATAAATAAATTAAATAACTTTTTCTAATTTTTTTTATCGATTTCTGAAATGATTGTAATATAATTATTATAGAGGCAGTACAGGAAGACATATTTGTTGTGTGATTATTTCGGTCTCTCTGGAGAAATGTCACATAGCAGCCTCTAAGGGACGCTATTGGCTTGCACATTACTTTGCTCGGGTTGTCGTCATGCACAGTCCTCCCTCCAAGTGACGAGGCACCGAAGGAGGCTTTCTCTCTTTTGTTGGCGCTGAAGGCGATTGACAGAATAACCTTCTCTTCTTCACATTTGCAAGTAAATGTTGATCTAGTTGATGGAAAGAGGGAACGGATTATTTACCTGAAGACAGAATTACTCTCATTTTATTTTTTCCGCAATGGATTCTCACGGACGTCTCCCTTTTTCATGCGCAATATGGAGGTGGTTTAATGGATGGCGACCACAAATGGCAATGTTGTTGTTCCTGCTTCATTTGGTTACCACGGTAGGTGGTCAGATTCGTTACTCTATCCCGGAGGAGATGAAGAAAGGCTCGGTGATCGGAAATGTGGCGCAAGATCTTGGTTTGGATGTGAAACGGCTGCGTTCAGGGCGGGCCCGAATCTTGACGGAAGACAACATCCAGTACGCCGAGCTGAAGACAGACAAAGGGCTTCTCGTCGTCAATGACAGAATAGACCGGGAGCAGCTTTGTGGAGATGTGACGCCATGCAGCTTCAGCTTTGAGGTCATTCTAGAAAACCCGATTGAACTGCACAGAATCATTGTTGAGGTTTTGGATATAAATGATCATGCTCCCGTATTTGCACATAAAGATAAAGCTCTGGTATTTGAAATAAGTGAATCTGCCGCAGTAGGAGTGCGGTTCCCCCTGCAGGGTGCAGAGGATGAAGATGTGGGGCAAAACGCATTGCAGAATTACATTTTGTCACCAAACGACAATTTTATCCTGAATCAGCATGCAAATCCAGATGGCAGTAAATATGTTGAAATGGTGCTACAGAAGCCTTTAGACAGAGAGAGACATCCCCGTTTGTCTCTAAAATTAATTGCAGTGGATGGAGGAACACCACAGAGATCTGCTACCGAGAATATAGAAATAAATGTTCTAGATGTGAATGACAACGAACCCGTATTTAACCAATCAACATATAAGGCTACTGTTATGGAAAATGCAGTAAAAGGAACCAGTATAATTACTGTAAATGCTACAGATGCTGATAGTGGATCCAATGGCCTCATTACTTACAGTTTATCTAAAATGAAAGGAAGTGTTGCAAATCTATTTAATATTGATGAAAACACAGGCACAATTTATGTGTCTGGTCAAATAGACTATGAAAAGGACAGGAAGTTTGAAGTCAGGGTAGAAGCCAAGGATCAAGGTGGGCTGACTGGGACGAGTAAAGTTATACTTGATGTTATTGACATAAATGACAATTCCCCCATTATTAATGTAAAGTCATTTTCAAGTCCTCTACCTGAAGATTCACCTCCTGGTACAACAGTTGCAATTCTAAACATAAAAGATGCAGATTCAGACAGAAATGGACAAATACAATGTAAAATAGATGGAAAACTTCCCTTTAAGATTGAGCCATCTCTTACCAAATATTATAATTTAATCTCAGATCAATACTTTGATAGAGAGTCTGTTTCGGAATATAACATAACCATTACAGCCACTGACCTTGGGACGCCTCCTCTTTCTAGTTCAACAAAGTTACATCTTAGAATCTCAGACATAAACGACAATGCACCATTATTTGATCAAAAGATTTATTCTGCTTATGTCTCAGAGAATAATTCTCCTGGTATTTCCATATTTGCTGTCACTGCCAGAGATGCTGACTGGAATCAAAACGCCAGAATATCTTATCTTTTAGACGACACGCAGATAAGCGGCAGTCCCGTTTCTACCTATGTTTCCTTAAATGCAGAAACTGGCGTTCTCAGTGCAGTTCGATCATTTGATTATGAGCAAATCAAACATGTGGACTTGGTGGTCCGAGCTCAGGATGGAGGCTCTCCTCCTCTCAGCAGCAACGTGAGCATCCGAATCCTGATCCAGGACCAGAACGACAACGCCCCCCAGGTCCTGTACCCGGTCCAGACAGGTGGCTCGGTGCTAGCCGAAATGGTGCCCCGTTCAGCAGATGTGGGCTATCTGGTGACTAAAGTGGTGGCTGTTGATGTGGACTCTGGACAGAACGCCTGGCTCTCCTATAAAGTGCACAAAGCCACAGACAGGGCGCTGTTTGAAGTGGGCCTACACAATGGAGAAATAAGAACTGTCCGCCAAGTCACTGATAAAGATGCTGTCAAACAAAGACTGACTGTTCTAGTGGAGGACAACGGGCAGCCCTCTCGTTCAGCTACAGTCATTGTTAACGTGGCGGTGGCGGACAGCTTCCCTGAAGTGCTGTCAGAGTTCACTGACTTTAGCATGCACGACAAGGAGTACAATGACAAGCTGACTTTTTACTTAGTCTTGGCTTTGGCTGTGGTCTCCTTCCTCTTCATCACCTGCTTGCTGCTTATCATATCGGTCAAAGTGTACAGGTGGAGACGGTCTCGCATCCTGTACCACTCCAACCTCCCTGTCATTCCGTATTATCCGCCACGTTACTCGGACACTTTGGGGACGGGGACTCTCCCGCACGTGTACAATTACGAGGTGTGCAGGACCACCGACTCCAGAAAAAGCGACATGAAGAACATGCAAGGGATGAGTCAAAGTTTAGTGAGCGTGGATGGAGCTGATGCTGATACACCGCATGTGACCAAGCAGCTGTCAGGGAACTGTTCCCAGATGTCAACTTTGGTGAGTCCCATGCTTTTATAGTCCTTTCTTTGGTATCTTACACATGGAAGACCCATGTTTCGTGTTCTTGCTGGCCTTTTGGTTTGGCTTTTGTGTTTTACAGTACATGACCCATTGCATCCAGGATTCTCCTGTAAATACTGTAAACACATCCCTCACATCCCTTTACTTTCCCACACCAACACACTCTTAACTTTGTATCACTTTAAACTGTGAGGAGTGCTCTGTTTTTATACTAACTCATGACTCAGATGGGTTAAGTGACAATAACACTTCTAGGATTATAACATGAACAGGGGCCACGCCATTACATCACATACTACTTTGCCGATGTTAAGTGTGGCATTATGTACAGTAGGCGTCACTGCTTCGTAAATGTCGACTCGGCTGAATTTGGAAACCAGCAAGAACTAGAGACAGCAGTCAGCAATGTATCATGTGTCTCCACCTGCATTGATATTAGTATAGCATGCATGCATCTGCAATGCTACTGTTACTCCAGCATATGAAAAGTAGATGTTTGTGTTGCTCTTCCTCTGTCCATGGTCCTGAAGCACAGCCTTGCTTGTCGACTTGGGCACTGAGCAGTATAACAATCCAAACCTTTTGCAGTTCTTTGACACAGTATTTACATTTTCTATTCCTTTCAGGAAATATATTGACTGTGTGACTGAATATATAAATAAATAAAATAACTTGTTCTAAATTTTTTTTATCGATTTCTGAAATGATTGTAATGTAATTATTATAGAGGCAGTACAGGAAGACATATTTGTTGTGTGATTATTTCGGTCCCGCTGGAGAAATGTCACACAGCAGCCTCTAAGGGACGCTATTGGCTTGCACATTACTTTGCTCGGATTGTCGTCATGCACAGTCCTCCCTCCAAGTGACGAGGCACCGAAGGAGGCTTTCTCTCTTTTGTTGGCGCTGAAGGCGATTGACAGAATAACCTTCTCTTCTTCACGTTTGCAAGTAAATGTTGATCTAGTTGATGGAAAGAGGGAACGGATTATTTACCAGAAGACAGAATTACTCTCATTTTATTTTTTCCGCAATGGATTCTCACGGACGTCTCCCTTTTTCATGCGCAATATGGAGGTTGTTTAACGGATGGCGACCACAAATGACAATGTTGTTGTTTTTGCTTCATTTGGTTACCACGGTAGGTGGTCAGATTCGTTATTCTATCCCGGAGGAGATGAAGAAAGGCTCGGTGATCGGAAATGTGGCGCAAGATCTTGGTTTGGATGTGAAACGGCTGCGTTCAGGGCGGGCCCGAATCTTGACGGAAGACAACATCCAGTACGCCGAGCTGAAGACAGACAAAGGGCTTCTCGTCGTCAATGACAGAATAGACCGGGAGCAGCTTTGTGGAGATGTGACGCCATGCAGCTTCAGCTTTGAGGTCATTCTAGAAAACCCGATTGAACTGCACAGAATCATTGTTGAGGTTTTGGATATAAATGATCATGCTCCCGTATTTGCACATAAAGATAAAGCTCTGGCATTAGAAATAAGTGAATCTGCCACAGTAGGAGTGCGGTTTCCCCTGCAGGGTGCAGTGGATCAGGATGTGGGGCAAAACGCATTGCAGAATTACATTTTGTCACCAAACGACAATTTTATCCTGAATCAGCATGCAAATCCAGATGGCAGTAAATATGTTGAAATGGTGCTACAGAAGCCTTTAGACAGAGAGAGACATCCCCGTTTGTCTCTAAAATTAATTGCAGTGGATGGAGGAACACCACAGAGATCAGGTACCGTCAATATAGAAATAAATGTTCTAGATGCAAACGACAACGAACCCGTATTTAACCAATCAACATATAAGGCTACTGTTATGGAAAACGCAATGAAAGGAACCAGTATAATTACTGTAAATGCTACAGATGCTGATAGTGGTTCTTATGGCCTCATTACTTACAGTTTGTCTATAATGAAAGGAAGTGTTGCAAATCTATTTAATATTAATGAAAACACAGGCACAATTTATGTGTCTGGTCAAATAGACTATGAAAAGGACAGGAAGTTTGAAGTCAGGGTAGAAGCCAAGGATCAAGGTGGGCTGACTGGGACCAGTAAAGTTATACTTGATGTTATTGACATAAACGACAATGCTCCCATTATTAATGTAAAATCATTTTCAAGTCCTCTACCTGAAGATTCACCTCCTGGTACAACAGTTGCAATTTTAAACATAAAAGATGCAGATTCAGACAGAAATGGACAAATACAATGTAAAATAGATGGAAAACTTCCCTTTAAGATTGAGCCATCTCTTACCAAATATTACAATTTAATCTCAGATCAATATTTTGATAGAGAGTCTGTTTCGGAATATAACATAACCATTACAGCCACTGACCTTGGGACACCTCCTCTTTCTAGTTCAACAAAGTTACATCTTAGAATCTCAGACATAAACGACAATGCACCATTATTTGATCAAAAGATTTATTCTGCTTATGTCTCAGAGAATAATTCTCCTGGTATTTCCATATTTGCTGTCACTGCCAGAGATGCTGACTGGAACCAAAACGCCAGAATATCTTATCTTTTAGACGACACGCAGATAAGCGGCAGTCCCGTTTCTACCTATGTTTCCTTAAATGCAGAAACTGGCGTTCTTAGTGCAGTTCGATCATTTGATTATGAGCAAATCAAACATGTGGACTTGGTGGTCCGAGCTCAGGACGGAGGCTCTCCTCCTCTCAGCAGCAACGTGAGCGTCCGAATCCTGATACAAGACCAGAACGACAACGCCCCTCAAGTCCTGTACCCGGTCCAGACGGGCGGCTCGGTGCTGGCCGAAATGGTGCCTCGTTCAGCAGATGTGGGCTACCTGGTGACTAAAGTGGTGGCTGTTGATGTGGACTCTGGACAGAACGCCTGGCTCTCCTATAAAGTGCACAAAGCCACAGACAGGGCGCTGTTTGAAGTGGGCCTACACAATGGAGAAATAAGAACTGTCCGCCAAGTCACTGATAAAGATGCTGTCAAACAAAGACTGACTGTTCTAGTGGAGGACAACGGGCAGCCCTCTCGTTCAGCTACAGTCATTGTTAACGTGGCGGTGGCGGACAGCTTCCCTGAAGTGCTGTCAGAGTTCACTGACTTTAGCATGCACGACAAGGAGTACAATGACAAGCTGACTTTTTACTTAGTCTTGGCTTTGGCTGTGGTCTCCTTCCTCTTCATCACCTGCTTGCTGCTTATCATATCGGTCAAAGTGTACAGGTGGAGACGGTCTCGCATCCTGTACCACTCCAACCTCCCTGTCATTCCGTATTATCCGCCACGTTACTCGGACACTTTGGGGACGGGGACTCTCCCGCACGTGTACAATTACGAGGTGTGCAGGACCACCGACTCCAGAAAAAGCGACATGAAGAACATGCAAGGGATGAGTCAAAGTTTAGTGAGCGTGGATGGAGCTGATGCTGATACACCGCATGTGACCAAGCAGCTGTCAGGGAACTGTTCCCAGATGTCAACTTTGGTGAGTCCCATGCTTTTATAGTCCTTTCTTTGGTATCTTACACATGGAAGACCCATGTTTCGTGTTCTTGCTGGCCTTTTGGTTTGGCTTTTGTGTTTTACAGTACATGACCCATTGCATCCAGGATTCTCCTGTAAATACTGTAAACACATCCCTCACATCCCTTTACTTTCCCACACCAACACACTCTTAACTTTGTATCACTTTAAACTGTGAGGAGTGCTCTGTTTTTATACTAACTCATGACTCAGATGGGTTAAGTGACAATAACACTTCTAGGATTATAACATGAACAGGGGCCACGCCATTACATCACATACTACTTTGCCGATGTTAAGTGTGGCATTATGTACAGTAGGCGTCACTGCTTCGTAAATGTCGACTCGGCTGAATTTGGAAACCAGCAAGAACTAGAGACAGCAGTCAGCAATGTATCATGTGTCTCCACCTGCATTGATATTAGTATAGCATGCATGCATCTGCAATGCTACTGTTACTCCAGCATATGAAAAGTAGATGTTTGTGTTGCTCTTCCTCTGTCCATGGTCCTGAAGCACAGCCTTGCTTGTCGACTTGGGCACTGAGCAGTATAACAATCCAAACCTTTTGCAGTTCTTTGACACAGTATTTACATTTTCTATTCCTTTCAGGAAATATATTGACTGTGTGACTGAATATATAAATAAATAAAATAACTTGTTCTAAATTTTTTTTATCGATTTCTGAAATGATTGTAATGTAATTATTATAGAGGCAGTACAGGAAGACATATTTGTTGTGTGATTATTTCGGTCCCGCTGGAGAAATGTCACACAGCAGCCTCTAAGGGACGCTATTGGCTTGCACATTACTTTGCTCGGATTGTCGTCATGCACAGTCCTCCCTCCAAGTGACGAGGCACCGAAGGAGGCTTTCTCTCTTTTGTTGGCGCTGAAGGCGATTGACAGAATAACCTTCTCTTCTTCACGTTTGCAAGTAAATGTTGATCTAGTTGATGGAAAGAGGGAACGGATTATTTACCAGAAGACAGAATTACTCTCATTTTATTTTTTCCGCAATGGATTCTCACGGACGTCTCCCTTTTTCATGCGCAATATGGAGGTTGTTTAACGGATGGCGACCACAAATGACAATGTTGTTGTTTTTGCTTCATTTGGTTACCACGGTAGGTGGTCAGATTCGTTATTCTATCCCGGAGGAGATGAAGAAAGGCTCGGTGATCGGAAATGTGGCGCAAGATCTTGGTTTGGATGTGAAACGGCTGCGTTCAGGGCGGGCCCGAATCTTGACGGAAGACAACATCCAGTACGCCGAGCTGAAGACAGACAAAGGGCTTCTCGTCGTCAATGACAGAATAGACCGGGAGCAGCTTTGTGGAGATGTGACGCCATGCAGCTTCAGCTTTGAGGTCATTCTAGAAAACCCGATTGAACTGCACAGAATCATTGTTGAGGTTTTGGATATAAATGATCATGCTCCCGTATTTGCACATAAAGATAAAGCTCTGGCATTAGAAATAAGTGAATCTGCCACAGTAGGAGTGCGGTTTCCCCTGCAGGGTGCAGTGGATCAGGATGTGGGGCAAAACGCATTGCAGAATTACATTTTGTCACCAAACGACAATTTTATCCTGAATCAGCATGCAAATCCAGATGGCAGTAAATATGTTGAAATGGTGCTACAGAAGCCTTTAGACAGAGAGAGACATCCCCGTTTGTCTCTAAAATTAATTGCAGTGGATGGAGGAACACCACAGAGATCAGGTACCGTCAATATAGAAATAAATGTTCTAGATGCAAACGACAACGAACCCGTATTTAACCAATCAACATATAAGGCTACTGTTATGGAAAACGCAATGAAAGGAACCAGTATAATTACTGTAAATGCTACAGATGCTGATAGTGGTTCTTATGGCCTCATTACTTACAGTTTGTCTATAATGAAAGGAAGTGTTGCAAATCTATTTAATATTAATGAAAACACAGGCACAATTTATGTGTCTGGTCAAATAGACTATGAAAAGGACAGGAAGTTTGAAGTCAGGGTAGAAGCCAAGGATCAAGGTGGGCTGACTGGGACCAGTAAAGTTATACTTGATGTTATTGACATAAACGACAATGCTCCCATTATTAATGTAAAATCATTTTCAAGTCCTCTACCTGAAGATTCACCTCCTGGTACAACAGTTGCAATTTTAAACATAAAAGATGCAGATTCAGACAGAAATGGACAAATACAATGTAAAATAGATGGAAAACTTCCCTTTAAGATTGAGCCATCTCTTACCAAATATTACAATTTAATCTCAGATCAATATTTTGATAGAGAGTCTGTTTCGGAATATAACATAACCATTACAGCCACTGACCTTGGGACACCTCCTCTTTCTAGTTCAACAAAGTTACATCTTAGAATCTCAGACATAAACGACAATGCACCATTATTTGATCAAAAGATTTATTCTGCTTATGTCTCAGAGAATAATTCTCCTGGTATTTCCATATTTGCTGTCACTGCCAGAGATGCTGACTGGAACCAAAACGCCAGAATATCTTATCTTTTAGACGACACGCAGATAAGCGGCAGTCCCGTTTCTACCTATGTTTCCTTAAATGCAGAAACTGGCGTTCTTAGTGCAGTTCGATCATTTGATTATGAGCAAATCAAACATGTGGACTTGGTGGTCCGAGCTCAGGACGGAGGCTCTCCTCCTCTCAGCAGCAACGTGAGCGTCCGAATCCTGATACAAGACCAGAACGACAACGCCCCTCAAGTCCTGTACCCGGTCCAGACGGGCGGCTCGGTGCTGGCCGAAATGGTGCCTCGTTCAGCAGATGTGGGCTACCTGGTGACTAAAGTGGTGGCTGTTGATGTGGACTCTGGACAGAACGCCTGGCTCTCCTATAAAGTGCACAAAGCCACAGACAGGGCGCTGTTTGAAGTGGGCCTACACAATGGAGAAATAAGAACTGTCCGCCAAGTCACTGATAAAGATGCTGTCAAACAAAGACTGACTGTTCTAGTGGAGGACAACGGGCAGCCCTCTCGTTCAGCTACAGTCATTGTTAACGTGGCGGTGGCGGACAGCTTCCCTGAAGTGCTGTCAGAGTTCACTGACTTTAGCATGCACGACAAGGAGTACAATGACAAGCTGACTTTTTACTTAGTCTTGGCTTTGGCTGTGGTCTCCTTCCTCTTCATCACCTGCTTGCTGCTTATCATATCGGTCAAAGTGTACAGGTGGAGACGGTCTCGCATCCTGTACCACTCCAACCTCCCTGTCATTCCGTATTATCCGCCACGTTACTCGGACACTTTGGGGACGGGGACTCTCCCGCACGTGTACAATTACGAGGTGTGCAGGACCACCGACTCCAGAAAAAGCGACATGAAGAACATGCAAGGGATGAGTCAAAGTTTAGTGAGCATGGATGGAGCTGATGCTGATACGCCGCATGTGACCAAGCAGATGTCGGGGAACTGTTCCCAGATGTCAACTTTGGTGAGTCCCATGCTTTTATAGTCCTTTCTTTGGTATCTTACACATGGAAGACCCATGTTTCGTGTTCTTGCTGGCCTTTTGGTTTGGCTTTTGTGTTTTACAGTACATGACCCATTGCATCCAGGCTTCTCCTGTAAATACTGTAAACACATCCCTCACATCCCTTTACTTTCCCACACCAACACACTCTTAACTTTGTATCACTTTAAACTGTGAGGAGTGCTCTGTTTTTATACTAACTCATGACTCAGATGGGTTTAGTGACAATAACACTTCCAGGATTATAACATGAACAGGGGCCACGCCATTACATCACATACTACCAGGCCGATGTTAAGTGTGGCATTATGTACAGTAGGCGTCACTGCTTTGTAAATGTCGACTCGGCTGAATTTGGAAACCAGCAAGAATGTAGAAGAATATCATATGTCTACCCCTGCATTGATATTAGTATAGCAGGCATGCATCTGCAATGCTACTGTTACTCCAGCATATGAAAAGGTAGATGTTTGTGTTGCTCTTCCTCTGTCCATGGTGCTGAAGCACAGCCTTGCTTGTCGACTTGGCCACTGAGCAGTATAACAATCCAAACCTTTTGCAGTTCTGTGACACAGTATTTACATTTTCTATTCCTTCCAGGAAATATATTGACTGTGTGACTGAAAATATAAATAAATTAAATAACTTGTTCTAATTTTTTTTAATCGATTTCTGAAATGATTGTAATGTAATTATTATAGAGGCAGTACAGGAAGACATATTTGTTGTCTGATTATTTCGGTCCCGCTGGAGAAATGTCACACAGCAGCCTCTAAGGGACGCTATTGGCTTGCACATTACTTTGCTCGGGTTGTCGTCATGCACAGTCCTCCCTCCAAGTGACGAGGCACCGAAGGAGGCTTTCTCTCTTTTGTTGGCGCTGAAGGCGATTGACAGAATAACCTTCTCTTCTTCACATTTGCAAGTAAATGTTGATCTAGTTGATGGAAAGAGGGAACGGATTATTTACCAGAAGACAGAATTACTCTCATTTTATTTTTTCCGCAATGGATTCTCACGGACGTCTCCCTTTTTCATGCGCAATATGGGGGTTGTTTAATGGATGGCGACCACAAATGGCACTTTTGTTCATCCTGCTTCATTTGGTTACCACGGTAGGTGGTCAGATTCGTTACTCTATCCCGGAGGAGATGAAGAAAGGCTCGGTGATTGGAAATGTGGCGCAAGATCTTGGTTTGGATGTGAAACGGCTGCGTTCAGGGCGGGCCCGAATCTTGACGGAAGACAACATCCAGTACGCCGAGCTGAAGACAGACAAAGGGCTTCTCGTCGTCAATGACAGAATAGACCGGGAGCAGCTTTGTGGAGATGTGACGCCATGCAGCTTCAGCTTTGAGGTCATTCTAGAAAACCCGATTGAACTGCACAGAATCATTGTTGAGGTTTTGGATATAAATGATCATGCTCCCGTATTTGCACATAAAGATAAAGCTCTGGTATTTGAAATAAGTGAATCGACTACAATTGGAGTACAGTTCCCCCTGCAGGGTGCAGGGGATCAAGATGTGGGGCAAAACGCATTGCAGAATTACATTTTGTCACCAAACGACAATTTTATCCTGAATCAGCATGCAAATCCAGATGGCAGTAAATATGTTGAAATGGTGCTACAGAAGCCTTTAGACAGAGAGAGACATCCCCATTTGTCTCTAAAATTAATTGCAGTGGATGGAGGAACACCACAGAGATCAGGTACCGTCAATATAGAAATAAATGTTCTAGATGCAAATGACAACAGACCCGTATTTAACCAATCAGAATACAAAGCCTCTGTTATGGAAAACGCAATGAAAGGAACCAGTATAATTACTGTAAATGCTACAGATGCTGATAGTGGATCAAATGGACTCATTACTTACAGTTTATCTATAATGAAAGGAAGTGTTGCAAATCTATTTAATATTAATGAAAACACAGGCACAATTTATGTGTCTGGTCAAATAGACTATGAAAAGGACAGGAAGTTTGAAGTCAGGGTAGAAGCCAAGGATCAAGGTGGGCTGACTGGGACCAGTAAAGTTATACTTGATGTTATTGACATAAATGACAATTCCCCCATTATTAATGTAAAGTCATTTTCAAGTCCTCTACCTGAAGATTCACCTCCTGGTACAACAGTTGCAGTTCTAAACATAAAAGATGCAGATTCAGACAGAAATGGACAAATACAATGTAAAATAGATGGAAAACTTCCCTTTAAGATAGAAACGTCCTTAACAAATTATTATAATTTAATCTCAGATCAATATTTTGATAGAGAGTCTGTTTCGGAATATAACATAACCATTACAGCCACTGACCTTGGGACGCCTCCTCTTTCTAGTTCAACAAAGTTACATCTTAGAATCTCAGACATAAACGACAATGCACCATTATTTGATCAAAAGATTTATTCTGCTTATGTCTCAGAGAATAATTCTCCTGGTATTTCCATATTTGCTGTCACTGCCAGAGATGCTGACTGGAATCAAAACGCCAGAATATCTTATCTTTTAGACGACACGCAGATAAGCGGCAGTCCCGTTTCTACCTATGTTTCCTTAAATGCAGAAACTGGCGTTCTTAGTGCAGTTCGATCATTTGATTATGAGCAAATCAAACATGTGGACTTGGTGGTCCGAGCTCAGGACGGAGGCTCTCCTCCTCTCAGCAGCAACGTGAGCGTCCAAATCCTGATACAAGACCAGAACGACAACGCCCCTCAAGTCCTGTACCCGGTCCAGACGGGCGGCTCGGTGCTGGCCGAAATGGTGCCTCGTTCAGCAGATGTGGGCTACCTGGTGACTAAAGTGGTGGCTGTTGATGTGGACTCTGGACAGAACGCCTGGCTCTCCTATAAAGTGCACAAAGCCACAGACAGGGCGCTGTTTGAAGTGGGCCTACACAATGGAGAAATAAGAACTGTCCGCCAAGTCACTGATAAAGATGCTGTCAAACAAAGACTGACTGTTCTAGTGGAGGACAACGGGCAGCCCTCTCGTTCAGCTACAGTCATTGTTAACGTGGCGGTGGCGGACAGCTTCCCTGAAGTGCTGTCAGAGTTCACTGACTTTAGCATGCACGACAAGGAGTACAATGACAAGCTGACTTTTTACTTAGTCTTGGCTTTGGCTGTGGTCTCCTTCCTCTTCATCACCTGCTTGCTGCTTATCATATCGGTCAAAGTGTACAGGTGGAGACGGTCTCGCATCCTGTACCACTCCAACCTCCCTGTCATTCCGTATTATCCGCCACGTTACTCGGACACTTTGGGGACGGGGACTCTCCCGCACGTGTACAATTACGAGGTGTGCAGGACCACCGACTCCAGAAAAAGCGACGTGAAGAACATGCAAGGGATGAGTCAAAGTTTAGTGAGCGTGGATGGAGCTGATGCTGATACACCGCATGTCACCAAGCAGCTGTCAGGGAACTGTTCCCAGATGTCAACTTTGGTGAGTCGGATGCTTTTTTATTCCTTTATTTTGTATCTTACACATGGAAGACCCATTTTTCGGGTTCTCGCTGGCCTTTTGGTTTGGCTTTTGTGTTTTACAGTACATGACCCATTGCATCCAGGCTTCTCCTGTAAATACTGTAAACACATCCCTCACATCCCTTTACTTTCCCACACCAACACACTCTTAACTTTGTATCACTTTAAACCGTGAGGAGTGCTCTGTTTTTATACTAACTCATGACTCAGATGGGTTGAGTGACAATAACACTTCTAGGATTATAACATGAACAGGGGCCACGCCATTACATCACATACTACTTGGCCGATGTTAAGTGTGGCATTATGTACAGTAGGCGTCACTGCTTCGTAAATGTCGACTCGGCTGAATTTGGAAACCAGCAAGAACTAGAGACAGCAGTCAGCAATGTATCATGTGTCTCCACCTGCATTGATATTAGTATAGCATGCATGCATCTGCAATGCTACTGTTACTCCAGCATATGAAAAGGTAGATGTTTGTGTTGCTCTTCCTCTGTCCACGGTGCTGAAGCACAGCCTTACTTGTCGACTTGGGTACTGAGCAGTCAGTCAGATATTTCAACTCTTGTCTATTATAATCAATTCCTTAGCATAATGGCTTATTGCAGCATTAAACATGTACTGGCCATGGTGCTGAAATGCCTTTTTTGTAAGAAACTCAACCCACTTCTCATAGTGGCAAATCTGCCAACAGTAAACATCAAGAAATAGTTCACTCCAACACCAAAATAAAATGGTGGTAAGATGACATTTGGGGCTGAATATTTGCACCTCATTTAATCACACCTACCAATTATGAATAATTATGAATGCCATCTTACTGAGATGTTAGTTTTTTGTTTTTTTTTAAATCCACTAGCTGACAGCACTCGACAATATTGTGTTCATGTAAAAGAATCAATAAACCCTGAAATTAGTACACACATTCGTTATGCTTCATTTCAAACCAGAACCACAATGTGGAGCCCTTTTGTAATTTAATGTGCCGACCCGGAACTTTTTCATATCATTTGTAATTTCAAAATAAAAGTGCTATTAATGATTATTTGACAACTGAGAAGTCTTAATATGCATTGTATGATGATTATATTTTCTATATAAACATGGATTAATTTATATGATCGAATATATGCATCATTAATGGTTTTAAAGTCCAGATAATATATTTTTCACTGTAGATAAATATGGAGGTGTACTACTGTGAAAATGCTCTGAGGGCCGCTGTTGACACGTGATTGAATAGCATGGAAATAGTCATCTCATTGGTCCTCCTCGGAAACTCCTTTTATAGCTTCACTGCTGAGAAAGACGATGGTCTGATCGCCATTTGAAGGTCGATCTTCCTTGTGGATCCTCCTTTTTATTTCCGTTGTTTGTTTAAGGAGCGTTTTCTTTTATTCTGAAGGGACGTTTGCGACGTTTTTTGTTGTTTTTTTTTGCCTAGAGGATGGATTGTACGTGGATAAACGCCGTCAGAGGCCGATGGCGAACACTGTTTGTCATTCTTTGTCTCTGTGAGCTGAGCTCAGTGACTGGACAGGCTCGCTATTCCATACCGGAGGAGCAGGCAGAAGGCTCTTTTGTTGGAAACATTGCGAGGGATTTGGGCTTGGATGTGGCCAGACTCGTAGCAGGTAAAGCTCGTATCATCACCAAAGAAGATCGGCAGTATGTTGATTTAAAACGAGACAAAGGCACACTTGTTATTAAAGAGCGCATCGACCGAGAAGAGCTTTGTGGAAAGACGACGCCCTGCAGCTTCAGTTTCGATATCATTTTAGAAAATCCGATCCAGCTTTATCGTGTAACAGTGGAGGTCACGGACATGAATGACAACAGTCCCTCCTTCCCGCAACATGAAATTAATTTAAAAATTGTTGAAAATGCTGCAGTGGGGACCCGTTTCACTCTAGCAAATGCAGCTGATGCTGATGTTGGTGTTAATGATATTCAGAAATACGCACTGAAACCTTCAGATAATTTTAAACTGGAGGTAAAAAGCCAACCGGATGGAACGAAATTCATCGAAATGGTTTTACAGAAGCCTTTAGACAGAGAGAAAGAGGAGAGCCACACTCTCATGTTGATAGCTTCAGATGGCGGTGAGCCACATAGATCAGGGACGGTGAGAATTCAAATCACTGTGCTGGATGCAAACGATAACGCACCAGTGTGCAGCCAGCCTGTTTATAAGGTAGATGTTCGAGAAAATTCACCTGAGGGAACATTGATCACTACTGTTAGTGCAAAGGACGCTGATGCAGGCCTCAATGGTGACGTCATATATTCCACACCCCATGTCACTCAAGAGGCAAAGCAACTTTTTAATGTAAATATCAAAACAGGAGAAATTAAAACTACTGGTAAATTAGATTTTGAGAAGTTTAAGAGCTATCAGTTAAATGTCCAAGCTAGTGATCATGGAGGATATACAGATACATGTAAAGTAATTGTTAACATCATTGATGAGAATGACAATGTCCCTACCATTAAATTAATGTCATTTTCCCAGTCCATCCCCGAGGATTCCCCCCCAGGTACAACTGTAGCTGTTTTTAACGTGAACGATGAAGACTCTGACGGCAACGGTGTTGTCAAGTGCTCCATCAACTCTGACGTCCCTTTCAAAATCGAGTCTTCATTAACAGGTTATTACACCATAGTGACAGACAACTTCTTAGACAGAGAAAGTCTTCCTGAATATAATGTTACCATAACAGTGTCTGACCAAGGCTCTCCTCCTCTGTCTAGTAGTAAAAACATCAACGTTAAAATATCCGACGTGAATGACAGCCCGCCTAAATTCCATCAGTCGGAATACAGTAAGACTGTACCAGAGAACAACTCTCCTGGTTTTTCAGTGTTTACTGTCAGTGCTAGTGATGCAGACTGGGGCCAGAATGCTCGAGTGTCTTACTTCCTGGAGGAGAAAGAGGTTCATGGAGTAGCTGTGTCTTCTTTTGTCTCAGTCAACTCAGAGAACGGCGTCATCCACGCAGTCCGATCCTTTGATTACGAACAAATCAAGTCCTTTGTCTTTAACGTCACCGCCCGCGACGCCGGATCCCCTCCTCTGAGTTCCGTGGCCACCGTTCGCATCCTGATTCAAGACCAGAACGACAACGCCCCTCAAGTTCTGTACCCGGTCCAAACAGGCGGCTCGGTGCTGGCCGAAATGGTGCCCCGTTCAGCAGATGTGGGCTATCTGGTGACTAAAGTGGTGGCTGTTGATGTGGACTCTGGACAGAACGCCTGGCTCTCCTATAAAGTGCACAAAGCCACAGACAGGGCGCTGTTTGAAGTGGGCCTACACAATGGAGAAATAAGAACTGTCCGCCAAGTCACTGATAAAGATGCTGTCAAACAAAGACTGACTGTTCTAGTGGAGGACAACGGGCAGCCCTCTCGTTCAGCTACAGTCATTGTTAACGTGGCGGTGGCGGACAGCTTCCCTGAAGTGCTGTCAGAGTTCACTGACTTTAGCATGCACGACAAGGAGTACAATGACAAGCTGACTTTTTACTTAGTCTTGGCTTTGGCTGTGGTCTCCTTCCTCTTCATCACCTGCTTGCTGCTTATCATATCGGTCAAAGTGTACAGGTGGAGACGGTCTCGCATCCTGTACCACTCCAACCTCCCTGTCATTCCGTATTATCCGCCACGTTACTCGGACACTTTGGGGACGGGGACTCTCCCGCACGTGTACAATTACGAGGTGTGCAGGACCACCGACTCCAGAAAAAGCGACGTGAAGAACATGCAAGGGATGAGTCAAAGTTTAGTGAGCGTGGATGGAGCTGATGCTGATACGCTGCATGTGACCAAGCAGCAGTCAGGGAACTGTTCCCAGATGTCAACCTTGGTGAGTCCCATGTTTTACCATTCTTTCTATTGTTTGTTTTAGTGTCTTCCATCCTAGACAGCTGCAGGTGGGGTTGTACCGCTCATTCTTTTTCACCAAATTCATTAAGATCATCACTCTGGAACGTGAGGCTTCTGCTTCCAATTCAGATGTTGTCTAGCATTCAGGTCTTTATACTTGCTCGGTCCCCCCGTATTGGACATTTTGTTCATCAATGTCGGAGGTTCCAGTGTTCTAGTTGTCTTTTTCTTGTGGTGTCAGTGTTTAACAGTACATGACCCATTTCATCCAAGCTCCATAAGTTCATTCCTTACTTGCCATCTTCATCCTTAATGCACAAGACAACAGGAGAGTATCCTTGATTTTCTTTCATTTAGCTAATATTGTTGTGTCTATTCTTGACTGTCTTCATAGTGTCCTTCATTGTTTCAATTTGGGTAATGATATTCGATATTATATTAGGTATTTAAATGGTTGTAAAATGTCCACGTATTGCAGTTGCTGATAAAGTCCATGTCACATGAGCATTGCTAATATAATTTGGAAGTATTTTGGTATTTTGTTTTGATGACGTCATGGCATGTCTTTTCTGGCATTGAGTCATACAAAGTTCATTTAACAAAGCCACTACTTTCAGCACCATAGACAGCATCCTAGTTGACATCAAGTATTCCAGTGAATAGCTTCTCTCATTCATCGTTCATCACAATGTCATGAAATATATAAATATCAAAACCCATTTTCTTATTATTAAAAGTTCCACATGAAGATTTCAATACCTCACAGACCTCTTTAAGAATCTGATCAAAGCTATGGACCACTTTCCTCAGAAATACTGGCATCAATTTTCTATTGTAGATCTGATGTGTAGAGAGTGGACTTTGCCAATATCTCCATGTTGTATGCATCTGATATACACAGACACACACACACACACACACTGCTCTGTGTGTACTTAATGCAGCAAACATATGTGTTCTTTAAATAAGCTCAGTTCAGAACACCCCAATACTTTTATTTGTTTAATGATGTCACGTCTAACCACATCAAGAGTTTTTGTTTCCGATTCATCATTCACCATGCTGTCCATGGTGCTGAATTTCTGATCCCTGGAAGTGCTTCAACATAAACCAAATCTCCAGTTGGTATGGATGTAATCAAGAAATAAATGAATAGCCAAACACCCAAATAAAACTATATACTAGAGTATATACTATACTATATAAATATGCTGTACTATATAATGCATTTTTGGTAGTCAGTGATTCCACCTTATTAAATTAGGCGTGCTGAATTTAAATGCCATCTTCTTGAGATGTTAATTCTAATTGTTTTTAAAAATCCAATCGATAAATTGACTCGTCAGACACTGTCTTGTTGTCGGATAATCAGTCTGATATCATAAATATATACATTTTATTCCTGATTTATGTCTCACTTTATTGTTGAATTCTCGACAACTTTTGGCTTTTTGTCATTTTATTGACGGAAAGGAAGCATTTTTTCAACATGATATATTTCAAAATAAAAGGAAAAACACCACCACGTGTCAACTGATAATTCTGATATTAATGTATTTATTTATTTGTTTCCTTCTATTAAATATTTCTATCAATCATATTCACCAGTATCTGTATCAGTAACCGTTTTAACGTGTAGCTAATGTATATTTGGCAGTTACAAAATATGAAGGTGCACTACTGTGAAAATGCTCTGAGGGCCGCTGTTGATACATCATTGAATAGCAGTGAAACATAGTCAGTGCAGTGTTCCTCCTCTTGGACTCCTTTTAGACCTTCACTGGGGAGAAAGACGACGGTCTGGTCGCCATTAGAGGAGAAGTCTTTTCTGTGGATTCTTATCTTTATTTCGGATTTATTGTTTGAGGAGCGTGTGCTTTTATTTTGAAGGAACACTATCGCTGCATTTTTAAATTGTATTTTGGACACGAGGATGTATTTTACGTGGATAAACGCCGTCAGAGGCCGATGGCGAACACTGTTTGTCATTCTTTGTCTCTTTGAGCTGAGCTCAGTGACTGGACAGGCTCGCTATTCCATACCGGAGGAGCAGGCAGAAGGCTCTTTTGTTGGAAACATTGCGAGGGATTTGGGCTTGGATGTGGCCAGACTCGTAGCAGGTAAAGCTCGTATCATCACCAAAGGAGGCCGGCAGTATGTTGATTTAAAACGAGACAAAGGCACACTTGTTATTAAAGAGCGCATCGACCGAGAAGAGCTTTGTGGAAAGACGACGCCCTGCAGCTTCAGTTTCGATATCATTTTAGAAAATCCAATCCAGCTTTATCGTGTAACAGTGGAGGTCACGGACATGAATGACAACAGTCCCTCCTTCCCGCAACATGATATTAAATTAAATATTGCTGAAAATGCTGCAGTGGGGACCAGTTTCTCTCTAGCAAATGCCGACGATCCTGATGTTGGTGTTAATGATATTCAGAAATATTCTCTGAAACCTTCTGATAATTTTAAATTGGAGGTATTAAGTCAGCCAGGTGGGGCAAAATTCATTGAAATGGTTTTACAGAAGCCTTTAGACAGAGAGAAAGAGGAGAGCCACACTCTCATGTTGATAGCTTCAGATGGCGGTGAGCCACATAGATCAGGGACGGTGAGAATTCAAATCACTGTGCTGGATGCAAACGATAACGCACCAGTGTGCAGCCAGCCTGTTTATAAGGTAGATGTTCGAGAAAATTCACCTGAGGGAACATTGATCACTACTGTTAGTGCAAATGACGCTGATGCAGGCCTCAATGGTGACGTCACTTACTCTAGTCCTCATATTACTAAGGAAGCAAAACAGCTTTTTGATGTTAACCTTAAAACAGGAGAGATTAAAATAAAAGGTAAATTAGATTTTGAAAAGTCCAGATCACATGACTTGAAGATCCAAGCTAGTGATCATGGAGGATTTACAGATACATGTAAAGTAATTGTTAACATCATTGATGAGAATGACAATGTCCCTACAATAGAACTGATGTCATTTTCCCAGTCCATCCCAGAGGATTCCCCCCCGGGTACAACTGTAGCTGTTTTTAACGTGAACGATGAAGACTCTGACGGCAACGGTGTTGTCAAGTGCTCCATCAACTCTGACGTCCCTTTCAAAATCGAGTCTTCATTAACAGGTTATTACACCATAGTGACAGACAACTTCTTAGACAGAGAAAGTCTTCCTGAATATAATGTTACCATAACAGTGTCTGACCAAGGCTCTCCTCCTCTGTCTAGTAGTAAAAACATCAACGTTAAAATATCCGACGTGAATGACAGCCCGCCTAAATTCCATCAGTCGGAATACAGTAAGACTGTACCAGAGAACAACTCTCCTGGTTTTTCAGTGTTTACTGTCAGTGCTAGTGATGCAGACTGGGGCCAGAATGCTCGAGTGTCTTACTTCCTGGAGGAGAAAGAGGTTCATGGAGTAGCTGTGTCTTCTTTTGTCTCAGTCAACTCAGAGAACGGCGTCATCCACGCAGTCCGATCCTTTGATTACGAACAAATCAAGTCCTTTGTCTTTAACGTCACCGCCCGCGACGCCGGATCCCCTCCTCTGAGTTCCGTGGCCACGGTTCGCATCCTGATACAAGACCAGAACGACAACGCCCCTCAAGTCCTGTACCCAGTCCAAACAGGCGGCTCGGTGCTGGCGGAAATGGTGCCTCGTTCAGCAGATGTGGGCTACCTGGTGACTAAAGTGGTGGCTGTTGATGTGGACTCTGGACAGAACGCCTGGCTCTCCTATAAAGTGCACAAAGCCACAGACAGGGCGCTGTTTGAAGTGGGCCTACACAATGGAGAAATAAGAACTGTCCGCCAAGTCACTGATAAAGATGCTGTCAAACAAAGACTGACTGTTCTAGTGGAGGACAACGGGCAGCCCTCTCGTTCAGCTACAGTCATTGTTAACGTGGCGGTGGCGGACAGCTTCCCTGAAGTGCTGTCAGAGTTCACTGACTTTAGCATGCACGACAAGGAGTACAATGACAAGCTGACTTTTTACTTAGTCTTGGCTTTGGCTGTGGTCTCCTTCCTCTTCATCACCTGCTTGCTGCTTATCATATCGGTCAAAGTGTACAGGTGGAGACGGTCTCGCATCCTGTACCACTCCAACCTCCCTGTCATTCCGTATTATCCGCCACGTTACTCGGACACTTTGGGGACGGGGACTCTCCCGCACGTGTACAATTACGAGGTGTGCAGGACCACCGACTCCAGAAAAAGCGACATGAAGAACATGCAAGGGATGAGTCAAAGTTTAGTGAGCGTGGATGGAGCTGATGCTGATACGCCGCATGTGACCAAGCAGCTGTCGGGGAACTGTTCCCAGATGTCAACTTTGGTGAGTCCCATGCTTTTATATTCCTTTCCTTTGTATCTTACACATGGAAGACCCATGTTTCGTGTCCTTGCTGGCCTTTTGGTTTGGCTTTTGTGTTTTACAGTACATGACCCATTGCATCCAGGCTTCTCCTGTAAATACTGTAAACACATCCCTCACATCCCTTTACTTTCCCACACCAACACACTCTTAACTTTGTATCACTTTAAACTGTGAGGAGTGCTCTGTTTTTATACTAACTCATGACTCAGACGGGTTGAGTGACAATAACACTTCCAGGATTATAACATGAACAGGGGCCACGCCATTACATCACATACTACCAGGCCGATGTTAAGTGTGGCATTATGTACAGTAGGCGTCACTGCTTCGTAAATGTCGACTCGGCTGAATTTGGAAACCAGCAAGAACTAGAGACAGCAGTCAGCAATGTGTCATATACGCCTGCATTGATATTAGTATAGCATGCATGCATCTGCAATGCTACTGTTACTCCAGCATATGAAAAGGTAGATGTTTGTGTTGCTCTTCCTCTGTCCATGGTGCTGAAGCACAGCCTTGCTTGTCGACTTGGGTACTGAGCAGTCAGTCAGATGTTTCAACTCTTGTCTATTATAATCAATTCCTTAGCGTGATGGGTTATTGCAATATTAAACATGTACTGGCCATGGTGCTGAAATGCTGTTTTTCTAACCCACTTCTCATAGTGGCAAATCTGCCAACAGTAAACATCAAGAAATAGTTCACTCCAACACCAAAATAAAATGGTGGTAAGATGACATTTGGGGCTGAATATTTGCACCTCATTCAATCACACCTACCAATTATGAATAATTATGAATGCCATCTTACTGAGATGTTAGTTTTTTTTTTTTTTTAAATCCACTAGCTGACAGCACTCGACAATATTGTGTTCATGTAAAAGAATCAATAAACCCTGAAATTAGTACACACATTCGTTATGCTTCATTTCAAACCAGAACCACAATGTGGAGCCCTTTTGTTATTTGATTTGCTGACCCGGATGTTTTTCCATATCATTTGTAATTTCAAAATAAAAGTACCATTAATGATCATTTGACAACTGAGAAGTCTTAATATGTATTGTATAATGTTTATATATTTCAGATGAACATGGATTTATTTATATGATCGAATATATGCATCACTAATGGCTTTAAAGTCCAGATAATATATTTTTCACTGTAGATAAATATGGAGGTGTACTACTGTGAAAATGCTCTGAGGGCCGCTGTTGACACGTGATTGAATAGGATGGAAATAGTCATCTCATTGGTCCTCCTCGGAAACTCCTTTTATAGCTTCACTGCTGAGAAAGACGATGGTCTGATCGCCATTTGAAGGTCGATCTTCCTTGTGGATCCTCTTGTTTATTTCGGTTGTTTTCTTGAAGGAGCGTTTTATTTTATTCTGAAGGGACATTTGCAACATTTTGTTGTTTTTTTTGCCTAGAGGATGGATTGTACGTGGATAAACGCCGTCAGAGGCCGATGGCGAACACTGTTTGTCATTCTTTGTCTCTGTGAGCTGAGCTCAGTGACTGGACAGGCTCGCTATTCCATACCGGAGGAGCAGGCAGAAGGCTCTTTTGTTGGAAACATTGCGAGGGATTTGGGCTTGGATGTGGCCAGACTCGTAGCAGGTAAAGCTCGTATCATCACCAAAGGAGGCCGGCAGTATGTTGATTTAAAACGAGACAAAGGCACACTTGTTATTAAAGAGCGCATCGACCGAGAAGAGCTTTGTGGAAAGACGACGCCCTGCAGCTTCAGCTTCGATATCATTTTAGAAAATCCAATCCAGCTTTATCGTGTAACAGTGGAGGTCACGGACATGAATGACAACAGTCCCTCCTTCCTGAAGACTGAAATTAATTTAAAAATAGCCGAAAATGCTGCAGTGGGGACTCGTTTTTCTCTAGCAAATGCAGCCGACCCTGATGTTGGTATTAATGATATTCAGAAATATACACTTAAACCTTCAGATCATTTTAAATTAGAAATACAGAACCAAGCCGATGGAGGGCGTTTAATAGAGATGGTTTTACAGAAGCCTTTAGACAGAGAGAAAGAGGAGAGCCACACTCTCATGTTGATAGCTTCAGATGGCGGTGAGCCACATAGATCAGGGATGGTGAGAATTCAAATCACTGTGCTGGATGCAAACGATAACGCACCAGTGTGCAGCCAGCCTGTTTATAAGGTAGATGTTCGAGAAAATTCACCTGAGGGAACATTGATCACTACTGTTAGTGCAAATGATGCTGATGCAGGCCTTTATGGTGACGTCACTTACTCTTGTGCCCACGTTACCAAAGAGGCGGAGCAGATGTTCCATGTAAATTTTAAAACTGGAGAGATTAAAACTACTGGTAAAATTGATTTTGAGAAATCAAAAATGTATGAGTTAAACGTCCAAGCTAGTGATCATGGAGGATTTACTGATACATGTAAAGTAATTGTTAACATCATTGATGAGAATGATAATGTCCCCACAATAGAACTGATGTCATTTTCCCAGTCCATCCCCGAGGATTCCCCCCCAGGTACAACTGTAGCCGTTTTTAACGTGAACGATGAAGACTCTGACGGCAACGGTGTTGTCAAGTGCTCCATCAACTCTGACGTCCCTTTCAAAATCGAGTCTTCATTAACAGGTTATTACACCATAGTGACAGACAACTTCTTAGACAGAGAAAGTCTTCCTGAATATAATGTTACCATAACAGTGTCTGACCAAGGCTCTCCTCCTCTGTCTAGTAGTAAAAACATCAACGTTAAAATATCCGACGTGAATGACAGCCCGCCTAAATTCCATCAGTCGGAATACAGTAAGACTGTACCAGAGAACAACTCTCCTGGTTTTTCAGTGTTTACTGTCAGTGCTAGTGACGCAGACTGGGGCCAGAATGCTCGAGTGTCTTACTTCCTGGAGGAGAAAGAAGTTCATGGAGTAGCTGTGTCTTCTTTTGTCTCAGTCAACTCAGAGAACGGCGTCATCCACGCAGTCCGATCCTTTGATTACGAACAAATCAAGTCCTTTGTCTTTAACGTCACCGCCCGCGACGCCGGATCCCCTCCTCTGAGTTCCGTGGCCACGGTTCGCATCCTGATACAAGACCAGAACGACAACGCCCCTCAAGTCCTGTACCCAGTCCAAACAGGCGGCTCGGTGCTGGCGGAAATGGTGCCTCGTTCAGCAGATGTGGGCTACCTGGTGACTAAAGTGGTGGCTGTTGATGTGGACTCTGGACAGAACGCCTGGCTCTCCTATAAAGTGCACAAAGCCACAGACAGGGCGCTGTTTGAAGTGGGCCTACACAATGGAGAAATAAGAACTGTCCGCCAAGTCACTGATAAAGATGCTGTCAAACAAAGACTGACTGTTCTAGTGGAGGACAACGGGCAGCCCTCTCGTTCAGCTACAGTCATTGTTAACGTGGCGGTGGCGGACAGCTTCCCTGAAGTGCTGTCAGAGTTCACTGACTTTAGCATGCACGACAAGGAGTACAATGACAAGCTGACTTTTTACTTAGTCTTGGCTTTGGCTGTGGTCTCCTTCCTCTTCATCACCTGCTTGCTGCTTATCATATCGGTCAAAGTGTACAGGTGGAGACGGTCTCGCATCCTGTACCACTCCAACCTCCCTGTCATTCCGTATTATCCGCCACGTTACTCGGACACTTTGGGGACGGGGACTCTCCCGCACGTGTACAATTACGAGGTGTGCAGGACCACCGACTCCAGAAAAAGCGACGTGAAGAACATGCAAGGGATGAGTCAAAGTTTAGTGAGCGTGGATGGAGCTGATGCTGATACGCCGCATGTGACCAAGCAGCTGTCGGGGAACTGTTCACAGATGTCGACTTTGGTGAGTCACATTCTTTCTCTTATTGGGTCTGATAACTTGGCTGTCAGCTGAGATTCTTTCACTCATTCTTATGATGCTGACAATTTGAAGTAACTTCCGTATCAATCATATATTGACAAGTGTACAGTGGATATCCATTCTAAACACAGAGTGGAAAAGTTGTAGCACAACATGACTTTGTTAATGACTTGCCGAAACTCTTCTTTACAAGTACACAGGTCAGATGTTTATTGCAGTTGTTCAAGTTGGCAAAATGTCAGGAGAGATTTTGATTCACGTGATTATAAGATTGCCACTTTACAATTTGAGGGATCTGCTTCCTCCACAGATGTTTAATGGACTTATGGTCTGCAGGCTTTACAGTTCATTATTCATTTTATCCAAGCTCCTCCAGTAAATCTGTGTTGATCATCAGCAGGCTTACTAAGCATATAATAAGAGCGGTAGGCTATAGGTTGGTTCACTTCTTCTGCTTTGGTATTTTTGTAGCTATCTTTCATGATCTTTATAGTATACTGAAGTCAATAATACACTTTTACTTTAAGCAATGAAGAGTACTTTGTTTTGTCTGGTCACATGTTTCCTTTATTCTCCTGCTTTCAGCGGTCTTGGAAGGTTGACATTTTGACGTAATCGTAGTCTTTAGCTTAACAATAGCGTTTAATGCTTATTCCAGCCGTTGATTTTGTAAGTTTGCTCACTTTTCAAACAATCGACCGTGTCTGTCTTTTTCCTTCACTTTGTAAAATGTGTTTTGTTTTTGCTTCACATGGACGAGTTTAGAAATCAAATTGAGAGTGGTTTCTGGTCACAACTCTTGTATTTTGATTTATACTTTGACTTGGAAAGATTGCATCATTTTCCTTCAATATTTATACATCGACATCAAATGTTTGTGTGCAGTTGTTGAAGCAGTCTAAGGTAATCCGTGTATTCAGGATGTTACACATGACTTGGAAATATGAATTGTAGTCGTTTTGTTGGTGTAGCTACATTCATTCATTCATTTTCTACCGCTTTTTCCTCACGAGGGTCGCGGGGGGTGCTGGAGCCTATCCCAGCTGTCTTCGGGCGAGAGGCGGGGTACACCCTGGACTGGTCGCCAGCCAATCACAGGGTGTAGCTACATTTCTTGTCTATTTGTTGAGTCCTACAAAATTCACTCCACTGAACAACGGTGCACTACTGTGAAACACATTCCTTTACATGGCATAGCTTGCAAGATGAGAGGAGTAGAGCTCTTTTCAGTTCTGCAATTATTTTTGTTGTATATTGAAATTTGTCATACAGTTCTTTTACTTTCACTTTAAACCGCGAGGAGTGTTCTGTTTTTATACTAACTCATGACTCAGATGGGTTGAGTGACAATAACACTTCCAGGATTATAACATGAACAGGGGCCAAACCATTACATCACATACTACCAGGTCGATGTTAAGTATGGTATTATGTACTTTAGCAAGAACTAGAGATGCAATGTATCATATCTCTCCACCTGCATTGATATTAATATTGCATACATGCATCTGCAATGCTACTGTTACTCCAGCATATGAAAAGGTAGATGTTTGTGTTGCTCTTCCTCTGTCCATGGTGCTGAAGCACAGCCTTGCTTGTCGACTTGGGTACTGAGCAGTCAATCAGATGTTTCAACTCTTGTCTATTGTAATCAATTCCTTAGCATAATGGCTTATTGCAGCATTAAACATGTACTGGCCATGGTGCTGAAATGCCTTTTTTGTAAGAAACTCAACCCACTTCTCATAGTGGCAAATCTGCCAACAGTAAACATCAAGAAATAGTTCACTCCAACACCAAAATAAAATGGTGGTAACATGACATTTGGGGCTGAATATTTGCACCTCATTCAATCACACCTACCAATTATGAATAATTATGAATGCCATCTTACTGAGATGTTAGTTTTTTGTTTTTTTTTTAAATCCACTAGCTGACAGCACTCGACAATATTGTGTTCATGTAAAAGAATCAATAAACCCTGAAATTAGTACACACATTCGTTATGCTTCATTTCAAACCAGAACCACAATGTGGAGCCCTTTTGTAATTTAATGTGCCGACCCGGAACTTTTTCATATCATTTGAAATTTCAAAATAAAAGTGCTATTAATGATTATTTGACAACTGAGAAGTCTTAATATGCATTGTATGATGATTATATTTTCTAGATAAACATGGATTAATTTATATGATCGAATATATGCATCATTAATGGTTTTAAAGTCCAGATAATATATTTTTCACTGTAGATAAATATGGAGGTGTACTACTGTGAAAATGCTCTGAGGGCCGCTGTTGACACGTGATTGAATAGGATGGAAATAGTCATCTCATTGGTCCTCCTCGGAAACTCCTTTTATAGCTTCACTGCTGAGAAAGACGATGGTCTGATCGCCATTTGAAGGTCGATCTTCCTTGTGGATCCTCCTGTTTATTTCGGTTGTTTTGTTGAAGGAGCGTTTTCTTTTATTCTGAAGGGACATTTGCAACGTTTTGGTTTTTTATTTTTGCCTGGAGGATGGATTGTACGTGGATAAGCGCCGTCAGAGGCCGATGGCGAACACTGTTTGTCATTCTTTGTCTCTGTGAGCTGAGCTCAGTGACTGGACAGGCTCGCTATTCCATACCGGAGGAGCAGGCAGAAGGCTCTTTTGTTGGAAACATTGCGAGGGATTTGGGCTTGGATGTGGCCAGACTCGTAGCAGGTAAAGCTCGTATCATCACCAAAGAAGATCGGCAGTATGTTGATTTAAAACGAGACAAAGGCACCCTTGTTATTAAAGAGCGCATCGACCGAGAAGAGCTTTGTGGAAAGACGACGCCCTGCAGCTTCAGTTTCGATATCATTTTAGAAAATCCGATCCAGCTTTATCGTGTAACAGTGGAGGTCACGGACATGAATGACAACAGTCCCTCCTTCCCGCAACATGAAATTAATTTAAATATTGCTGAAAGTGTTGCAGTTGGAACACGTTTTTCTCTCGAGACTGCAGAGGACCCTGATGTTGGTGTTAATGATATTCAGAAATACACTCTTAAACCTTCAGATAATTTTAAATTAGAGGTCCAAGGCGTATTATCTGGTAAAAAGATTATCGAAATAGTTTTACAGAAGCCTTTAGACAGAGAAAAAGAGGAGAGCCACACTCTCATGCTGATAGCTTCAGATGGCGGTGAGCCACATAGATCAGGGACGGTGAGAATTCAAATCACTGTGCTGGATGCAAACGATAACGCACCAGTGTGCAGCCAGCCTGTTTATAAGGTAGATGTTCGAGAAAATTCACCTGAGGGAACTTTGATCACTACTGTTAGTGCAAATGATGCTGATGCAGGCCTCAATGGTGACGTCACATACTCCACTCGTTCCACCAGAGGGGCGGATCAGCTTTTCGATGTAAATGTTATAACAGGAGCAATTAAAATAAAAGGTAAATTAGATTTTGAGAAATCAAAAATGTATGAGTTAAATGTCCAAGCTAGTGATCATGGAGGATATACAGATACATGTAAAGTAATTGTTAACATCATTGATGAGAATGACAATGTCCCTACCATTAAATTAATGTCATTTTCCCAGTCCATCCCCGAGGATTCCCCCCCAGGTACAACTGTAGCTGTTTTGAACGTGAACGATGAAGACTCTGACGGCAACGGTGTTGTCAAGTGCTCCATCAACTCTGACGTCCCTTTCAAAATCGAGTCTTCATTAACAGGTTATTACACCATAGTGACAGACAACTTCTTAGACAGAGAAAGTCTTCCTGAATATAATGTTACCATAACAGTGTCTGACCAAGGCTCTCCTCCTCTGTCTAGTAGTAAAAACATCAACGTTAAAATATCCGACGTGAATGACAGCCCGCCTAAATTCCATCAGTCGGAATACAGTAAGACTGTACCAGAGAACAACTCTCCTGGTTTTTCAGTGTTTACTGTCAGTGCTAGTGATGCAGACTGGGGCCAGAATGCTCGAGTGTCTTACTTCCTGGAGGAGAAAGAGGTTCATGGAGTAGCTGTGTCTTCTTTTGTCTCAGTCAACTCAGAGAACGGCGTCATCCACGCAGTCCGATCCTTTGATTACGAACAAATCAAGTCCTTTGTCTTTAACGTCACCGCCCGAGACGCCGGATCCCCTCCTTTGAGTTCCGTGGCCACAGTTCGCATCCTGATACAAGACCAGAACGACAATGCCCCTCAAGTCCTGTACCCAGTCCAAACAGGCGGCTCGGTGCTGGCGGAAATGGTGCCTCGTTCAGCAGATGTGGGCTATCTGGTGACTAAAGTGGTGGCTGTTGATGTGGACTCTGGACAGAACGCCTGGCTCTCCTATAAAGTGCACAAAGCCACAGACAGGGCGCTGTTTGAAGTGGGCCTACACAATGGAGAAATAAGAACTGTCCGCCAAGTCACTGATAAAGATGCTGTCAAACAAAGACTGACTGTTCTAGTGGAGGACAACGGGCAGCCCTCTCGTTCAGCTACAGTCATTGTTAACGTGGCGGTGGCGGACAGCTTCCCTGAAGTGCTGTCAGAGTTCACTGACTTTAGCATGCACGACAAGGAGTACAATGACAAGCTGACTTTTTACTTAGTCTTGGCTTTGGCTGTGGTCTCCTTCCTCTTCATCACCTGCTTGCTGCTTATCATATCGGTCAAAGTGTACAGATGGAGACGGTCTCGCATCCTGTACCACTCCAACCTCCCTGTCATTCCGTATTATCCGCCACGTTACTCGGACACTTTGGGGACGGGGACTCTCCCGCACGTGTACAATTATGAGGTGTGCAGGACCACCGACTCCAGAAAAAGCGACATGAAGAACATGCAAGGGATGAGTCAAAGTTTAGTGAGCGTGGATGGAGCTGATGCTGATACGCCGCATGTGACCAAGCAGCTGTCAGGGAACTGTTCCCAGATGTCAACTTTGGTGAGTCACATTCTTTCTCTTATTGGGTCTGATAACTTGGCTGTCAGCTGAGATTCTTTCACTCATTCTTATGATGCTGACAATTTGAAGTAACTTCCGTATCAATCATATATTGACAAGTGTACAGTGGATATCCATTCCAAACACAGAGTGGAAAGGTTTTCGCAAAACATGACTTTGTTAATGACTTGCAGAAACTCTTCTTTACAAGTACACAGGTCAGATGTTTATTGCAGTTGTTCAAGTTGGCAAAAATGTCAGGAGAGATTTTGATTCACGTGATTATAAGATGGCCACTTTACAATTTGAGGGGTCTGCTTCCTCCACAGATGTTTAATGGACTTATGGTCTGCAGGCTTTACAGTTCATTATGCATTTCATCCAAGCTCCTCCGGTAAATCTGTGTTGATCATCAGCAGGCTTAATGCACATAATAAGAGCGGTAAGCTATAGGTTGGTTCACTTCTTCTGCTTTGGTATTTTTGTAGCTATCTTTTATGATCTTTATAGTATACTGAAGTCAATAATACACTTTTACTTTAAGCAATGAAGAGTACTTTGTTTTGTCTGGTCACATGTTTTCTTCATTGTCCTGGTCTCAGTGGTCTTGGAAGGTTGACATTTTGACGTAACCGTAGTCTTTAGCTTAACATTAGCATTTAATGCTTATTCCAGCCGTTGATTTTGTAAGTTTGCTCACTTTTCAAACAATCGAGCGTGTCTGTCTTTCTCCTTCACTTTGTAAAATGTGTTTTGTTTTTTTGTTGGTGTAGCTACATTTCTTGTCTTTGTTGAGTCCTCCAAAGTTCACTCCACTGAACTGGTTTCAGCACCATAGACAGCAACTCACGTGACATTGCTTTCAGTGAGCTCTGTTCTTCAAAGTGCCAATAGAAATATGACAATCTTTTCTTTACTATTATTAAACTTTATAATTCAATGAATATCTGAAAAGGGGGTTTATCATCTCTTTTGAAAAAGAAAATACCTCATCAGACATTGTATTCAAGTCAGAAAAGCAGGCTGACTGTCTCTCTCTCTCTCTCTCTCTTTCTCCCTTCCTCTCTCTTTTTTTCTCTCTGTCTCTTTCTCTCTCTTTCTCTTTCTGTCTCTCTCTCTCTCTCTTTCTCTCTTTCTCTCTTTCTCTCTCTCTCTTTCTCTCTCCCTTTCTCTCTCTCTCTGTCTCTCTCTTTTTCTTTCTCTCTTTCTTTCTATCTCTTTCTATCTATCTTTCTATCTCTCTTTCTCTCTCACTCTCTCTGTCCCCCTCTCTCTCTTTCCCTCTCTCTCTCTCTTTCCCTCTCTCTCTCTCTCTCTCTCTCTCTCTCTTTTGCTCTCTTTCTCTCTCTTTCTCTCGCTCTCTCTCTCTATCTGTATATCTATCTGTATTAATGATTTCTAATTTATTTCCAGAAAATTCCACCTTTTTGTGATTGCCATTTCTTTCAACATGTAATTAATCATTTCAAATTAAATGTTCAAATATGATCATATGCTAACTTTTCAGTCTACTGTGTATTTACTTAAGGATTTTTTTCAGTTAACCATTTGTAGTCTTCCATTCTCCAGCGTATGTGTGGTAAGAGTTTTAACCCGGATGGTATATTCTGGCCAGGAATAAATAAATATGAAGGTGCACTACTGTGAAAATGCTCTGAGGGCCGCTGTTGATACATCATTGAATAGCAGTGAAACATAGTCAGTGCAGTGTTCCTCCTCTTGGACTCCTTTTAGACCTTCACTGGGGAGAAAGACGACGGTCTGGTCGCCATTAGAGGAGAAGTCTTTTCTGTGGATTCTTATCTTTATTTCGGATTTATTGTTTGAGGACCGTGTGCTTTTATTTTCAAGGAACACTATCGCTGCATTTTAAAATTGTATTTTGGACACGAGGATGTATTTTACGTGGATAAACGCCGTCAGAGGCCGATGGCGAACACTGTTTGTCATTCTTTGTCTCTGTGAGCTGAGCTCAGTGACTGGACAGGCTCGCTATTCCATACCGGAGGAGCAGGCAGAAGGCTCTTTTGTTGGAAACATTGCGAGGGATTTGGGCTTGGATGTGGCCAGACTCGTAGCAGGTAAAGCTCGTATCATCACCAAAGGAGGCCGGCAGTATGTTGATTTAAAACGAGACAAAGGCACACTTGTTATTAAAGAGCGCATCGACCGAGAAGAGCTTTGTGGAAAGACGACGCCCTGCAGCTTCAGTTTCGATATCATTTTAGAAAATCCAATCCAGCTTTATCGTGTAACAGTGGAGGTCACGGACATGAATGACAACAGTCCCTCCTTCCTGAAGACTGAAATTAATTTAAAAATAGCTGAAAATGCTGCAGTGGGGACTCGTTTTTCTCTAACGAATGCAGCCGACCCTGATGTTGGTGTTAATGATATTCAGAAATACACTCTTAAACCTTCAGATCATTTTAAATTAGAAATACAGAACCAAGCTGATGGAGGGCGTTTAATAGAGATGGTTTTACAGAAACCTTTAGACAGAGAGAATGAGGAGAGCCACACTCTCATGTTGATAGCTTCAGATGGCGGTGAGCCACATAGATCAGGGATGGTGAGAATTCAAATCACTGTGCTGGATGCAAACGATAACGCACCAGTGTGCAGCCAGCCTGTTTATAAGGTAGATGTTCGAGAAAATTCACCTGAGGGAACTTTGATCACTACTGTTAGTGCAAATGATGCTGATGCAGGCCTCAATGGTGACGTCACATACTCTTCTGCCCACGTTACCAAAGAGGCGGAGCAGATGTTCCATGTAAATGTTAAAACAGGAGAGATTAAAACTACTGGTAAACTAGATTTTGAGAAATCTAAGAATTATCAATTAAACGTCCAAGCTAGTGATCATGGAGGATATACAGATACATGTAAAGTAATTGTTAACATCATTGATGAGAATGACAATGTCCCCACAATAGAACTGATGTCATTTTCCCAGTCCATCCCCGAGGATTCCCCCCCGGGTACAACTGTAGCTGTTTTTAACGTGAACGATGAAGACTCTGACGGCAACGGTGTTGTCAAGTGCTCCATCAACTCTGACGTCCCTTTCAAAATCGAGTCTTCATTAACAGGTTATTACACCATAGTGACAGACAACTTCTTAGACAGAGAAAGTCTTCCTGAATATAATGTTACCATAACAGTGTCTGACCAAGGCTCTCCTCCTCTGTCTAGTAGTAAAAACATCAACGTTAAAATATCCGACGTGAATGACAGCCCGCCTAAATTCCATCAGTCGGAATACAGTAAGACTGTACCAGAGAACAACTCTCCTGGTTTTTCAGTGTTTACTGTCAGTGCTGGTGATGCAGACTGGGGCCAGAATGCTCGAGTGTCTTACTTCCTGGAGGAGAAAGAGGTTCATGGAGTAGCTGTGTCTTCTTTTGTCTCAGTCAACTCAGAGAACGGCGTCATCCACGCAGTCCGATCCTTTGATTACGAACAAATCAAGTCCTTTGTCTTTAACGTCACCGCCCGCGACGCCGGATCCCCTCCTCTGAGTTCCGTGGCCACCGTTCGCATCTTGATACAAGACCAGAACGACAACGCCCCTCAAGTCCTGTACCCGGTCCAGACAGGTGGCTCGGTGCTGGCCGAAATGGTGCCTCGTTCAGCAGATGTGGGCTATCTGGTGACTAAAGTGGTGGCTGTTGATGTGGACTCTGGACAGAACGCCTGGCTCTCCTATAAAGTGCACAAAGCCACAGACAGGGCGCTGTTTGAAGTGGGCCTACACAATGGAGAAATAAGAACTGTCCGCCAAGTCACTGATAAAGATGCTGTCAAACAAAGACTGACTGTTCTAGTGGAGGACAACGGGCAGCCCTCTCGTTCAGCTACAGTCATTGTTAACGTGGCGGTGGCGGACAGCTTCCCTGAAGTGCTGTCAGAGTTCACTGACTTTAGCATGCACGACAAGGAGTACAATGACAAGCTGACTTTTTACTTAGTCTTGGCTTTGGCTGTGGTCTCCTTCCTCTTCATCACCTGCTTGCTGCTTATCATATCGGTCAAAGTGTACAGGTGGAGACGGTCTCGCATCCTGTACCACTCCAACCTCCCTGTCATTCCGTATTATCCGCCACGTTACTCGGACACTTTGGGGACGGGGACTCTCCCGCACGTGTACAATTACGAGGTGTGCAGGACCACCGACTCCAGAAAAAGCGTCGTGAAGAACATGCAAGGGATGAGTCAAAGTTTAGTGAGCGTGGATGGGGCTGATGCTGATACGCCGCATGTGACCAAGCAGCTGTCAGGGAACTGTTCCCAGATGTCAACTTTGGTGAGTCACATTCTTTCTCTTATTGGGTCTGATAACTTGGCTGTCAGCTGAGATTCTTTCACTCATTCTTATGATGCTGACAATTTGAAGTAACTTCCGTATCAATCATATATTGACAAGTGTACAGTGGATATCCATTCCAAACACAGAGTGGAAAAGTTGTAGCACAACATGACTTTGTTAATGACTTGCAGAAACTCTTCTTTACAAGTACACAGGTCAGATGTTTATTGCAGTTGTTCAAGTTGGCAAAATGTCAGGAGAGATTTTGATTCACGTGATTATAAGATTGCCACTTTACAATTTGAGGGGTCTGCTTCCTCCACAGATGTTTAATGGACTTATGGTCTGCAGGCTTTACAGTTCATTATGCATTTCATCCAAGCTCCTCCAGTAAATCTGTGTTGATCATCAGCAGGCTTAATGCACATAATAAGAGCGGTAGGCTATAGGTTGGTTCACTTCTTCTGCTTTGGTATTTTTGTAGCTATCTTTCATGATCTTTATAGTATACTGAAGTCAATAATACGCTTTTTCTTTAAGCAATGAAGAGTACTTTGTTTTGTCTGGTCACATGTTTCCTTTATTCTCCTGCTTTCAGCGGTCTTGGAAGGTTGACATTTTGACGTAATCGTAGTCTTTAGCTTAACAATAGCGTTTAATGCTTATTCCAGCCATTGATTTTGTAAGTTTGCTCACTTTTCAAACAATCGACCGTGTCTGTCTTTCTCCTTTGCTTTGTAAAATCTGTTTTGTTTTTGCTTCACATGGTCTAGTTTAGAAATCAAATTGAGACTGGTTTCTGGTCACAACTCTTGTATTTTGATTTATACTTTGACTTGGAAAGATTGCATCATTTTCCTTCAATATTTATACATCAACATCAAATGTTTGTGTGCAGTTGTTGAAGCAGTCTAAGGTAATCCGTGTATTCAGGATGTTACACATGACTTGGAAATATGAATTGTAGTCGTGTTGTTGGTGTAGCTACATTTCTTGTCTATTTGTTCAGTCGTACAAAGTTGACTCCACAGAGCAACTGGTTTCAGCACCATAGACAGCAACTCACGTGACATTGCTTTCAGTGAGCTCTGTTCTTCAAAGTGCCAATAGAAATATGACAATCTTTTCTTTACTATTATTAAACTTTATAATTCAAGGAATTTTTTTCTCCCTGTCTCTCTCTCTCTCTCTCTCTCTCTCTTTCTCTCTCTCTTTCTCGCTCTCTTTCTCTCTCTCTTTCTCTCTCTCTCTCTCTCTCTCTCTCTCTCTCGCTCTCTCGCTCTCTCGCTCTCTCTTTTTCTCTCTCTCTTTCCCTTTCTCTCTCTCTCTCTCTTTCTTTCTATCTCTTTCTATCTCTCTTTCTGTCTCTCTCTCTTCCCCCCTCTCTCTCTCTCTTTCTCTCTCTCTCTCTCTTTCTCTCTCTCTCTTTCCTTCTCTCTCTTTCTCTCTCTCTCTTTCTCTCTCTCTCTCTTTCGCTCTCTCTCTTTCTCTCTCTATCTGTATATCTATCTGTATTAATAATTTCAAATTTATTTCCAGAAAATTCCACCTTTTTTGTGATTGCAATTTCTTTCAACATGTAATTAATCATTTCAAATTAAATGTTCAAATATGATCATATGCTAACTTTTCAGTCTACTGTGCATTTACTTAAGGATTTTTTTCAGTTAACCATTTGTAGTCTTCCATTCTCCAGCGTATGTGTGGTAAGAGTTTTAACCCGGATGGTATATTTTGGCCAGGAATAAATAAATATGAAGGTGCACTACTGTGAAAATGCTCTGAGGGCCGCTGTTGATACATCATTGAATAGCAGTGAAACATAGTCAGTGCAGTGTTCCTCCTCTTCGACTCCTTTTAGACCTTCACTGGGGAGAAAGACGACGGTCTGGTCGCCATTAGAGGAGAAGTCTTTTCAGTGGATCCTTATCTTTATTTCGGATTTATTGTTTGAGGAGCGTGTGCTTTTATTTTGAAGGAACACTATCGCTGCATTTTTAAATTGTATTTTGAACACGAGGATGTATTTTACGTGGATAAACGCCGTCAGAGGCCGATGGCGAACACTGTTTGTCATTCTTTGTCTCTGTGAGCTGAGCTCAGTGACTGGACAGGCTCGCTATTCCATACCGGAGGAGCAGGCAGAAGGCTCTTTTGTTGGAAACATTGCGAGGGATTTGGGCTTGGATGTGGCCAGACTCGTAGCAGGTAAAGCTCGTATCATCACCAAAGAAGATCGGCAGTATGTTGATTTAAAACGAGACAAAGGCACACTTGTTATTAAAGAGCGCATCGACCGAGAAGAGCTTTGTGGAAAGACGACGCCCTGCAGCTTCAGTTTCGATATCATTTTAGAAAATCCAATCCAGCTTTATCGTGTAACAGTGGAGGTCACGGACATGAATGACAACAGTCCCTCCTTCCCGCAACATGAAATTAATTTAAATATTGCTGAAAGTGTTGCCATTGGAACGCGTTTCTCTCTAGCAAATGCAGCTGATGCTGATGTTGGTGTTAATGATATTCAGAAATATACTCTGAAACCTTCAGATAATTTTAAACTGGAAATACAAAACCAAGCAAATGGAAGAAATGTGCTCGAAATGGTTTTACAGAAGCCTTTAGACAGAGAAAAAGAGGAGAGCCACACTCTCATGTTGATAGCTTCAGATGGCGGTGAGCCACATAGATCAGGGACGGTGAGAATTCAAATCACTGTGCTGGATGCAAACGATAACGCACCAGTGTGCAGCCAGCCTGTTTATAAGGTAGATGTTCGAGAAAATTCACCTGAGGGAACATTGATCACTACTGTTAGTGCAAATGATGCTGATGCAGGCCTCAATGGTGACGTCACTTACTCTAGTACTCATATTACTAACGAAGAAAAGCACATTTTTAATGTAAATGTTAAAACAGGAGAGATTAAAATTACTGGTAAATTAGATTTTGAGAAATCAAAAATGTATGAGTTAAACGTCCAAGCTAGTGATCATGGAGGATATACAGATACATGTAAAGTAATTGTTAACATCATTGATGAGAATGACAATGTCCCTACCATTAAATTAATGTCATTTTCCCAGTCCATCCCCGAGGATTCCCCCCCGGGTACAACTGTAGCTGTTTTTAACGTAAACGATGAAGACTCTGACGGCAACGGTGTTGTCAAGTGCTCCATCAACTCTGACGTCCCTTTCAAAATCGAGTCTTCATTAACAGGTTATTACACCATAGTGACAGACAACTTCTTAGACAGAGAAAGTCTTCCTGAATATAATGTTACCATAACAGTGTCTGACCAAGGCTCTCCTCCTCTGTCTAGTAGTAAAAACATCAACGTTAAAATATCCGACGTGAATGACAGCCCGCCTAAATTCCATCAGTCGGAATACAGTAAGACTGTACCAGAGAACAACTCTCCTGGTTTTTCAGTGTTTACTGTCAGTGCTAGTGATGCAGACTGGGGCCAGAATGCTCGAGTGTCTTACTTCCTGGAGGAGAAAGAGGTTCATGGAGTAGCTGTGTCTTCTTTTGTCTCAGTCAACTCAGAGAACGGCGTCATCCACGCAGTCCGATCCTTTGATTACGAACAAATCAAGTCCTTTGTCTTTAACGTCACCGCCCGCGACGCCGGATCCCCCCCTCTGAGTTCCGTGGCCACGGTTCGCATCCTGATACAAGACCAGAACGACAACGCCCCTCAGGTCCTGTACCCGGTCCAAACGGGCGGCTCGGTGCTGGCCGAAATGGTGCCTCGTTCAGCAGATGTGGGCTATCTGGTGACTAAAGTGGTGGCTGTTGATGTGGACTCTGGACAGAACGCCTGGCTCTCCTATAAAGTGCACAAAGCCACAGACAGGGCGCTGTTTGAAGTGGGCCTACACAATGGAGAAATAAGAACTGTCCGCCAAGTCACTGATAAAGATGCTGTCAAACAAAGACTGACTGTTCTAGTGGAGGACAACGGGCAGCCCTCTCGTTCAGCTACAGTCATTGTTAACGTGGCGGTGGCGGACAGCTTCCCTGAAGTGCTGTCAGAGTTCACTGACTTTAGCATGCACGACAAGGAGTACAATGACAAGCTGACTTTTTACTTAGTCTTGGCTTTGGCTGTGGTCTCCTTCCTCTTCATCACCTGCTTGCTGCTTATCATATCGGTCAAAGTGTACAGGTGGAGACGGTCTCGCATCCTGTACCACTCCAACCTCCCTGTCATTCCGTATTATCCGCCACGTTACTCGGACACTTTGGGGACGGGGACTCTCCCGCACGTGTACAATTACGAGGTGTGCAGGACCACCGACTCCAGAAAAAGCGACGTGAAGAACATGCAAGGGATGAGTCAAAGTTTAGTGAGCGTGGATGGAGCTGATGCTGATACGCCGCATGTGACCAAGCAGCTGTCAGGGAACTGTTCCCAGATGTCAACTTTGGTGAGTTAAATGTTTTACCATTCCTTCTCGGTTTTTGTTTCTGAAAACATAGACGGTTTTAAATATTTGCATACCTGTTCAATGCATCTGCATAGTGGCATTTCTGAGCATGAATGGCATGCCACAGCATCTCAATGGTTTTTATGTTTGGACTAAACCATCTTGAGGCAGACTTGCTGTTGTTTTCATGCGTTATTTCTTCAAGACCCAAGTGAGCTTTAGGTCACAAATCCATGGATGGATGTTTGTCCTTCAGTATGTTTTGTTGGATTCAGACTTTATGGTTCCTTCAATCACAGCAGGTTGTCCAGGTCCTGAAGCAGACCCATGGACCATCACACAGTCACCACGGTATTTGACTTTTATTATGTTGTTGTTTTTCTCAAAGGCTGTGTTACTTTTACACGAGTAACAGTTCACACACCTTCCAAAAAGTTCAACTTTAGTTTGGTCAGGCCATAGAATGTTTGAACAAAAGCAATACATGGTGTTTGCAGTAACATCAATAGACTAACCATAACATAGTATATCAACATTAATAACAACATTAGTAATATCACATATTTACACTTCATTGCCCCATCCTTTTAGGTTCCTCCTTCGTACTTTGAATTAATTTCATCCCAATCAGCACGAGATGAGACCTTGCTTGGATATGCAGATCAACTCCATTTTCATGGAATTGTGTCTAATTGAGAACCCCCTGGATACATCAGATTCTTCTCTTGATGGTAGTTTGCTGCCTCAGTTTCAGTTGTGTTATTGCTTTGTAGCTCCACATATTTCCCTGTCTTTGTAGTACAGTACTGGACTCAAGTAGGCCTCTATAATTTCATCAGTTTCAGCAGCCACCGTTTAACAGTGTGTATATTGGACTTGTTGTTATCGTCAAATGGCAGTTCATGTTTCCAAGAGGTTTAGTGGGTCTCAAAATGATGTAATCGGGTCCGCTTCAGGTCAAAAGGTGCCCGTGTCAGTGCTCTGTCCATGTGGGACTCTACTGAGTCCTGAGGAAAGTGGGAAGCTGTGTATGATGCGTTTATGTACCATAAGAAGTTCATGACAACACAGGACTATAGGACTACTTTTACTGGCAGTGAAGAGTGGTGGTTGTATCGCTGTCCATGGTGCTGAAGTGCAGTTGAAAGTGTCTTCAACCTGTATAAGCACTATTATGTACTGTTTGGTGTTCTTCCAACAGCGTAATTGGTTATTTTTTACTACTTCAATCACTCAGTTGTATTGATTGGGTAAATATTTATTGAAATATTAATTTCTAAAACACATAGTGCTGTATACTTAATTTTTAAAACTATTATTACTATTAATAAAGAGGACATACAATGTTAAGAGACATTTGTTGTCATCATTTTAGTAAAGCTGTGCCAGTTTCACATCTCAGCCTCTAAGGGACGCTATTGCATGGCAAATGAATGTGTTAGTGTTGTCATGCAGTGCAGCTCCCTCCTCTGTCCCTGCCATTTAGCAGAAGAGCTTCATATGTGAACAACGTATAACCACTGAGCTAAAATAACGCTCATCTGAATGACAGTGGCTCCTATGAGTCTACCTATTTTTTCATAGGCTTGTTTTCATACATTTTTAAACATGGATTCTAAAGATTACTGCACTGCAGGAGGAAGATGGCGACGGGCGGCCTTTCTCTTTGTCTTTTTCTGTTTTTTCCTAAATGGAACGGAGGCCCAAATCCGCTATTCAATCCCGGAGGAAATGAAGAAAGGCTCGATCGTCGGCAATGTGGCCCAAGATCTCGGTTTGGATGTGAAAAGACTCCGTTCCGGGCGGGCCCGCATCGTGACCGGAGATAACGTCCAGTACACCGAGCTGAGGGCGGACAAAGGGCTTCTGGTGGTCCATGAGAGGATAGATCGAGAGCAGCTGTGTGGGGACGTGACGCCGTGCAGCTTCACCTTTGAGATTTTAATGGAAAACCCCATGGAATTGCACCCTGTGACCATCGAGGTGTTGGACGTCAACGACAATGCCCCCACCTTTAAAAATACTCATTTGCAATTTGAAATCAGCGAGTCAGCAGCGTTAGGATCTCGTTTTGTTTTGGAGAGTGCGCATGATGCGGATGTGGGTGTAAACGGTCTGCAGAGCTACATTTTAACTCCGAGTGATCATTTCGTTTTAAAGGAACACGTCAGTCCAGGAGGCAGTAAATATGCAGAAATGGTGCTTCAGAAAGGCTTGGACAGAGAAGAACAGCCGAGGCTCTCTTTAAAATTAGTGGCAGTAGATGGTGGAAATCCACAGAAATCAGGTACTGTAAATATAAATATTAATATTCTAGATGTTAATGACAATGTTCCTGTCTTTAATCAAACCATCTATAAAGCTAAAGTGGATGAAAATGCAGCAAAAGGCACTCACGTTCTAACTGTGAATGCCACTGATGCAGATAGTGGTTCAAATGGAAAAGTCACATACTCCTTTTCAAAGTCAAATGCAGGAATAGCAGATTTATTTCATATAGACGAAGAAACAGGAAGTATTTCTGTAGTAAAACAGATGGATTATGAAAAAGACAAAACAATGGAGTTCATGGTTGAAGCTAAAGATCAGGGTGCCTTGACTGACTCTGCTAAAGTAGAAATAGAAGTGATAGATTTAAATGATAATGCCCCAGTCATCAATGTAATGTCCTTCTCTAGTCCTGTGTCAGAAGACTCTCCCACTGGTACCACTATTGGTATCATTAATGTTAAAGACCTAGATTCTGGTGAAAACGGTCACGTGAGGTGCGCTATCGAGGGCCGCGTTCCATTTAGGATCAAATCCAATGTGAGAAATTATTTTGCATTGATGACCGATGCTGACTTGGATCGTGAAAGCGTGCCAGAATATAACATCACCGTCGTTGCTTCAGATGCTGGCTCACCTCCTTTGTCTAGTAAAAGGACTTTTACTTTGAAGGTTTCCGACGTGAACGATAACGCTCCTGTATTTCCGGTCAGCTTTTATACTGCGACCGTTGCCGAAAACAACTCTCCAGGTGTTTCTGTGCTTAGGGTTGGTGCTAAAGACGCTGATGGAAACCAGAACGCTCGTGTCTCTTACATGCTGGAGGAGCACGACATCGGAGGAACTCCAGTTACTGAATTTGTGTCTGTTAATGCAGAAAGTGGAGTCATTAGTGCAGTTCGTTCATACGACTATGAACAACTCAAAGAACTCATATTTATTGTCCGAGCTCAGGATGGAGGCTCTCCTCCTCTCAGCAGCAACGTGAGCGTTCGCATCCTGATCCAAGACCAGAACGACAACGCCCCTCAAGTTCTGTACCCGGTCCAAACGGGCGGCTCGGTGCTAGCCGAAATGGTGCCTCGTTCAGCAGATGTGGGCTATCTGGTGACTAAAGTGGTGGCTGTTGATGTGGACTCTGGACAGAACGCCTGGCTCTCCTATAAAGTGCACAAAGCCACAGACAGGGCGCTGTTTGAAGTGGGCCTACACAATGGAGAAATAAGAACTGTCCGCCAAGTCACTGATAAAGATGCTGTCAAACAAAGACTGACTGTTCTAGTGGAGGACAACGGGCAGCCCTCTCGTTCAGCTACAGTCATTGTTAACGTGGCGGTGGCGGACAGCTTCCCTGAAGTGCTGTCAGAGTTCACTGACTTTAGCATGCACGACAAGGAGTACAATGACAAGCTGACTTTTTACTTAGTCTTGGCTTTGGCTGTGGTCTCCTTCCTCTTCATCACCTGCTTGCTGCTTATCATATCGGTCAAAGTGTACAGGTGGAGACGGTCTCGCATCCTGTACCACTCCAACCTCCCTGTCATTCCGTATTATCCGCCACGTTACTCGGACACTTTGGGGACGGGGACTCTCCCGCACGTGTACAATTACGAGGTGTGCAGGACCACCGACTCCAGAAAAAGCGACGTGAAGAACATGCAAGGGATGAGTCAAAGTTTAGTGAGCGTGGATGGAGCTGATGCTGATACGCCGCATGTGACCAAGCAGCTGTCAGGGAACTGTTCCCAGATGTCAACTTTGGTGAGTCAAATGTTTTACCATTCCTTCTCGGTTTTTGTTTCTGAAAACATAGACGGTTTTAAATATTTGCATACCTGTTCAGTGCATCTGCATAGTGGCATTTCTGAGCATGAATGGCATGCCACAGCATCTCAATGGATTTTAAGTCTGGACTTAGACTAAACCATCTAGAGGAAGACTTGCTGTTGTTTTTATGGGTTATTTCTTCAAGACCCAAGTGAGCTTTAGGTCATAAATCCATGGCTGGACATTGTCCTTCAGTATGTTTTGCTGGAGTCAGACTTTACGGTGCCTTCAATCACAGTCGGTTGTCCAGGTCCTGAAGCAGACCCATGGACCATCAGAGTCACCACGGTATTTGACTTTTATGTTGTTGTTTTTCTCAAAGGCTGTGTTACTTTTACACGGGTACAGTTTACTTACCTTGCAAAAAGTTCAACTTTAGTTTGGTCAGGCCATAAGAATGTTTGAACAAAAGCAATACATGGTGTTTGCAGTAACATCAATAGACTAACCATAACATAGTATATCAACATTAATAACAACATTAGTAATATCACATATTTACACTTCATTGCCCCATCCTTTTAGGTTCCTCCTTCGTACTTTGAATTAATTTCATCCCAATCAGCACGAGATGAGACCTTGCTTGGATATGCAGATCAACTCCATTTTCATGGAATTGTGTCTAATTGAGAACCCCCTGGATACATCAGATTCTTCTCTTGATGGTAGTTTGCTGCCTCAGTTTCAGTTGTGGTACTGCTTTGTAGCTCCAGATATTTCCCTGTCTTTGTAGTACAGTACTGGACTCCAGTTTGCCTCTATAATTTCATCAGTTTCAGCAGCCACCGTTTAACAGTGAGTATATTGTACTTGTTATCGTCAAATGGCAGTTCATGTTTCCAAGAGGTTTAGTGGGTCTCAAAATGATGTAATCGGGGCCGCTTCAGGTCAAAAGGTGCCCGTGTCAGAGCTCTGTCCATGTGGGACTCTACTGAGTCCTGAGGAAAGTGGGTAACTGTGTATGATGCGTTTATGTACCATAAGAGTTTCATGACAACACAGGACTATAGGACTACTTTTACTGGCAGTGAAGAGTGGTGGTGTTATCGCTGTCTATGGTGCTGAAATGCAGTTGAAAGTGTCTTCAACCTGAATAAAGCACTATTATGTACTGTTTGGTGTTCTTCCAAAAGCGTAATTGGTTATTTTTTACTACTTCAATCACTCAGTTGTATTGATTGGGTAAATATTTATTGAAATATTAATTTCCAAAACAACATATAGCATTGTATATTAAATTTAAAAAAATATTCTTATTATTAATAAAGAGGACATGCAATGTTAAGAGACATTTGTTGTCATCATTTTAGTATAGCTGTGCCAGTTTCACATATCAGCCTCTAAGGGACGCTATTGCATGGCAAATGAATGTGTTAGTGTTGTCATGCAGTGCAGCTCCCTCCTCTGTCCCTGCCATTTAGCAGAAGAGCTTCATATGTGAACAACGTATAACCACTGAGCTAAAATAACGCTCATCTGAATGACAGTGGCTCCTATGAGTCTACCTATTTTTTCATAGGCTTGTTTTAATACATTTTTAAACATGGATTCTAAAGATCACTGCACTGCAGGAGGAAAATGGCGACGGGCGGCCTTTCTCTTTGTCTTTTTCTGTTTTTTCCTAACTGGAACGGAGGCCCAAATCCGCTATTCAATCCCAGAGGAAATGAAAAAAGGCTCGATCGTCGGAAATGTGGCCCAAGATCTCGGTTTGGATGTGAAAAGACTCCGTTCCGGGCGGGCCCGCATCGTGACCGGAGATAACGTCCAGTACACCGAGCTGAGGGCGGACAAAGGGCTTCTGGTGGTCCATGAGAGGATAGATCGAGAGCAGCTGTGTGGGGACGTGACGCCGTGCAGCTTCACCTTTGAGATTTTAATGGAAAACCCCATGGAATTGCACCCTGTGACCATCGAGGTGTTGGACGTCAACGACAATGCCCCCACCTTTGAAAATAGTTTTTTGCAGTTTGAAATCAGCGAGTCAGCAGCGTTAGGTTCTCGTTTCATTTTGGAGAGTGCGCATGATGCGGATGTGGGTGTAAACGGTCTGCAGAGCTACATTTTAACTCCGAGTGATCATTTCGTTTTAAAGGAACACGTCAGTCCAGGAGGCAGTAAATATGCAGAAATGGTGCTTCAGAAAGGCTTGGACAGAGAAGAACAGCCGAGGCTCTCCTTAAAGTTAGTGGCCGTAGATGGTGGAAATCCGCAGAGATCAGGTACTGTAAATATAAATATTAATATTCTGGACATAAACGATAATGCTCCTGTCTTTAATCAAACCATCTATAAAGCTAAAGTGGATGAAAATGCAGCAAAAGGCACTAAAGTCCTAACTGTGAATGCCACTGATGCAGATAGTGGTTCAAATGGAAAAGTCACATACTCCTTTTCAAAATTAAAATCAGCAATTGCACATGTATTTCATATAGACGAAGAAACAGGAATTATTTCTGTAGTAAAACAGATGGATTATGAAAAAGACAAAACAATGGAGTTCATGGTTGAAGCTAAAGATCAGGGTGGACTGACTGAATCAACCAAAGTAGAAATAGAAGTGATAGATTTAAATGATAATGCCCCAGTCATCAATGTAATGTCCTTCTCTAGTCCTGTGTCAGAAGACTCTCCCACTGGTACCACTATTGGTATCATTAATGTTAAAGACCTAGATTCTGGTGAAAACGGTCACGTGAGGTGCGCTATTGAGGGCCGCGTTCCATTTAAGATCAAATCCAATGTGAGAAATTATTTTGCATTGATGACCGATGCTGACTTGGATCGTGAAAGCGTGCCAGAATATAACATCACCGTCGTTGCTTCAGATGCTGGCTCACCTCCTTTGTCTAGTAAAAGGACTTTTACTTTGAAGGTTTCCGACGTGAACGATAATGCTCCTGTGTTTCCGGTCAGCTTTTATACTGCAACCGTTGCCGAAAACAACTCTCCAGGTGTTTCTGTGCTTAGGGTTGGTGCTAAAGACGCTGATGGAAACCAGAACGCTCGTGTCTCTTACATGTTGGAGGAGCACGACATCGGAGGAACTCCAGTTACTGAATTTGTGTCTGTTAATGCAGAAAGTGGAGTCATTAGTGCAGTTCGTTCATACGACTATGAACAACTCAAAGAACTCATATTTATTGTCCGAGCTCAGGACGGAGGCTCTCCTCCTCTCAGCAGCAACGTGAGCGTTCGCATCCTGATACAAGACCAGAACGACAACGCCCCTCAAGTCCTTTACCCGGTCCAAACGGGCGGCTCTGTGCTAGCCGAAATGGTGCCTCGTTCAGCAGATGTGGGCTACCTGGTGACTAAAGTGGTGGCTGTTGATGTGGACTCTGGACAGAACGCCTGGCTCTCCTATAAAGTGCACAAAGCCACAGACAGGGCGCTGTTTGAAGTGGGCCTACACAATGGAGAAATAAGAACTGTCCGCCAAGTCACTGATAAAGATGCTGTCAAACAAAGACTGACTGTTCTAGTGGAGGACAACGGGCAGCCCTCTCGTTCAGCTACAGTCATTGTTAACGTGGCGGTGGCGGACAGCTTCCCTGAAGTGCTGTCAGAGTTCACTGACTTTAGCATGCACGACAAGGAGTACAATGACAAGCTGACTTTTTACTTAGTCTTGGCTTTGGCTGTGGTCTCCTTCCTCTTCATCACCTGCTTGCTGCTTATCATATCGGTCAAAGTGTACAGGTGGAGACGGTCTCGCATCCTGTACCACTCCAACCTCCCTGTCATTCCGTATTATCCGCCACGTTACTCGGACACTTTGGGGACGGGGACTCTCCCGCACGTGTACAATTACGAGGTGTGCAGGACCACCGACTCCAGAAAAAGCGACATGAAGAACATGCAAGGGATGAGTCAAAGTTTAGTGAGCGTGGATGGAGCTGATGCTGATACGCCGCATGTGACCAAGCAGCTGTCAGGGAACTGTTCCCAGATGTCAACTTTGGTGAGTCACATATTTCACCATGCTTTTTCTGTCTTTGTGTCTGACGACTTCCAAAGTTGAAGATGAAATTTAGACACATTCACTACAGCTGTCCATGGTGCTTGAAGTAAGTCTGACCACTTAAACATTGTATTTTCAACATTACAGTATTTATCAGTTAGTAGAGAAATACATTTGGAAAATAACTTTGTTTTGGTTCATCACATTCCATAAAATGTTCATTTTAACAACGTGAGTTCTAACCTAATATAATTTGGAACACGGTGGCTCCCCTCCTGAGGTTAGTTCGGTGCTGCAGTTTGATTACATGTTGTGTATATTCCACTGTGTTTGTACTTGTAGTGTACTAGTGTGCTCCATTTCTAGTTTGCTCCAGCACCACCTTTAACAGTGTATTCATGGTTGTCATCATATATTTGTTGACTGAGTCTCCAAATGTGCTCTGAGCAACTTGCACTCAAAGTGTGAGTGTGAGATTTTTTTGCTGCAGGATTTTGCTGCTACTTCTCCCTAAAACCGATCAGGTAGTGTCTGCTTGTAATTAGAACTTGTTAGGTTTTTAAAAAAAACATCCAACATGCTGCTTTCACTTAGTTTATATTGCTTGGTCCAGTGAGGCTTCTGTGTCCCTCTCCATGGTGCTGAAATGTAGTCTGGAATAGATTTCACAATATTTAAAACCCATTATTCATTGGTTAATATTTGTAGTACTTTCAGACTTATTTACTATTACTACTCAACATCACTCATTTGTATTGATTAGGGAAGCATTTATAAAAATTACAACTTCTAACAATAATAAAAAAGTAGTAGTTATTGTATATTACATGTTGTACTATTAAAGAGGACATGGAGTGTAGTTTGAGACATTATTGTTTTGATCATTTTAGTACAGCTGTGCCAGTTTCACATATCAGCCTCTAAGGGACGCTATTGCATGGCAAATGAATGTGTTAGTGTTGTCATGCAGTGCAGCTCCCTCCTCTGTCCCTGCCATTTAGCAGAAGAGCTTCATATGTGAACAACGTATAACCACTGAGCTAAAATAACGCTCATCTGAATGACAGTGGCTCCTATGAGTCTACCTATTTTTTCATAGGCTTGTTTTAATACATTTTTAAACATGGATTCTAAAGATCACTGCACTGCAGGAGGAAGATGGCGACGGGCGGCCTTTCTCTTTGTCTTTTTCTGTTTTTTCCTAACTGGAACGGAGGCGCAAATCCGCTATTCAATCCCAGAGGAGATGAAAAAAGGCTCCATCGTCGGCAATGTGGCCCAAGATCTCGGTTTGGATGTGAAAAGACTCCGTTCCGGGCGGGCCCGCATCGTGACCGGAGATAACGTCCAGTACACCGAGCTGAGGGCGGACAAAGGGCTTCTGGTGGTCCATGAGAGGATAGATCGAGAGCAGCTGTGTGGGGACGTGACGCCGTGCAGCTTCACCTTTGAGATTTTAATGGAAAACCCCATGGAATTGCACCCTGTGACCATCGAGGTGTTGGACGTCAACGACAATGCCCCCACCTTTAAAAATACTCATTTGCAATTTGAAATCAGCGAGTCTGCTCCTCTCGGCTCTCGTTTCGTTTTGGAGAGTGCGCATGATGCGGATGTGGGTGTAAACGGTCTGCAGAGCTACATTTTAACTCCGAGTGATCATTTCGTTTTAAAGGAACACGTCAGTCCAGGAGGCAGTAAATATGCAGAAATGGTGCTTCAGAAAGGCTTGGACAGAGAAGAACAGCCCAGGCTCTCTTTAAAATTAGTGGCAGTAGATGGTGGAAATCCACAGAGATCAGGTACAGTAAATATAAATATTAACATTCAAGATGCTAATGATAATTCTCCTGTATTTAATCAAACCATCTATAAAGCTAAAGTGGATGAAAATGCACCAAAAGGCACTCAAGTTCTAACTGTGAATGCCACTGATGCAGATAGTGGTTCAAATGGAAAAGTCACATACTCTTTTTCAAAGTCAAATGCAGGAATAGCAGATTTATTTCATATAGATGAAGAAACAGGAAGTATTTCTGTAGTAAAACAGATGGATTATGAAAAAGACAAAACAATGGAGTTCATGGTTGAAGCTAAAGATCAGGGTGCCTTGACTGACTCTGCTAAAGTAGAAATAGAAGTGATAGATTTAAATGATAATGCCCCAGTCATAAATGTAATGTCCTTCTCTAGTCCTGTGTCAGAAGACTCTCCCACTGGTACCACTATTGGTATCATTAATGTTAAAGACCTAGATTCTGGTGAAAACGGTCACGTGAGGTGCGCTATTGAGGGCCGCGTTCCATTTAAGATCAAATCCAATGTGAGAAATTATTTTGCGTTGATGACCGATGCTGACTTGGATCGTGAAAGCGTGCCAGAATATAACATCACCGTCGTTGCTTCAGATGCTGGCTCACCTCCTTTGTCTAGTAAAAGGACTTTTACTTTGAAGGTTTCCGACGTGAACGATAACGCTCCTGTGTTTCCGGTCAGCTTTTATACTGCGACCGTTGCCGAAAACAACTCTCCAGGTGTTTCTGTGCTTAGGGTTGGTGCTAAAGACGCTGATGGAAACCAGAACGCTCGTGTCTCTTACATGCTGGAGGAGCACGACATCGGAGGAACTCCAGTTACTGAATTTGTGTCTGTTAATGCAGAAAGTGGAGTCATTAGTGCAGTTCGTTCATACGACTATGAACAACTCAAAGAACTCATATTTATTGTCCGAGCTCAGGATGGAGGCTCTCCTCCTCTCAGCAGCAACGTGAGCGTTCGAATCCTAATACAAGACCAGAACGACAACGCCCCTCAAGTTCTGTACCCGGTCCAGACAGGAGGCTCGGTGCTGGCCGAAATGGTGCCTCGTTCAGCAGATGTGGGCTACCTGGTGACTAAAGTGGTGGCTGTTGATGTGGACTCTGGACAGAACGCCTGGCTCTCCTATAAAGTGCACAAAGCCACAGACAGGGCGCTGTTTGAAGTGGGCCTACACAATGGAGAAATAAGAACTGTCCGCCAAGTCACTGATAAAGATGCTGTCAAACAAAGACTGACTGTTCTAGTGGAGGACAACGGGCAGCCCTCTCGTTCAGCTACAGTCATTGTTAACGTGGCGGTGGCGGACAGCTTCCCTGAAGTGCTGTCAGAGTTCACTGACTTTAGCATGCACGACAAGGAGTACAATGACAAGCTGACTTTTTACTTAGTCTTGGCTTTGGCTGTGGTCTCCTTCCTCTTCATCACCTGCTTGCTGCTTATCATATCGGTCAAAGTGTACAGGTGGAGACGGTCTCGCATCCTGTACCACTCCAACCTCCCTGTCATTCCGTATTATCCGCCACGTTACTCGGACACTTTGGGGACGGGGACTCTCCCGCACGTGTACAATTACGAGGTGTGCAGGACCACCGACTCCAGAAAAAGCGACATGAAGTTGGACAGAGCTGCTAGTCACAACGTGCTGGTCATGGACCCAAGTTCTACAGGGACCATGCAGAAGATGCACATTGAGAAGAACATCCTGGATGAACCTGACTCTCCTCTAGAGGTTAGTTAAGCAGAATTATAATTGGAGAATTTGTCTTGTTGTGGTTTTGCATCATTTTGACCTCCATGATGGCTTGTTGAGAAATGTGTACATGAATTTATCCACATTCTGGTCTCGGGTCATGACCAGCTTTTAGGTCTTTATATGCAGTTTTATGCAGTAGTGTATCCAGATTGCTGTGATTCCCATAGTTGTAATCTGTTTCCTATTGTTTGATTCCCATCAACACCCAAACAGCATCACAGTTTTGTTTGGCCTTCAGTGACATTGAGCTGCTTAACTTTTCTTCTGTTATGGACTTGGCTGATTATTTTACCTCAACTTGTACTGATATTCTGGACTTGATTGCGGCCTTCAGGGTTAAGCGAGCTAAAGTTTGTTTGTTTTTTTACTGACAAGGGTGCAGCTATTCGATCCTCTGTTCTGACATCTTCTGTGTAGGAGCCTGTTTCTTTGAAGGAACTATCACAAGTGGACAAGTGGTTCATCATCTGAAACCATCATATTGTCCCTTGGATTGTCTCCCAGCTAATCTGCTACAAGATGTTTTTACTACCATCGGGCCTTAGATGCTGAGGCTCTTTTTGCTTCTCTTTCTACAGGCTGCCCCCCACCCCCACCCCCTCATATTTAAACAGGCTATAGTGCAGCCACAACTTGGACCCCAATGTGCTGTCCAATTATAGACCAATCTGTAAGCCCCCAATTTTCTCTAAGGTGATGGAGAAAGTTGTTTACTCTCAGTTGCAGGCATACCTTAACACTGATGTCATTTTTTAATCAGGTTTTAAATCTCAACGTAGCACAGAAACCGCACTTGGACAAGGATCAGTGAATGTTTGAGAACCAGATGAGGTTTGCTGCTGGTGGATAGTCGACAAAACGTGTGCACTGATTTGAGCTTCATTGTGTTGCTCATCTTTTCATATTTGCAAAAGACATTCTATATTTAGACTTGTTTAGTCTTTTTTTGGTCACATGTAGTGCATATACAATATACATATACATTAATGGATGTGTGGCATGCACTGTTTGCTCTGTTTCAGCACCATGGACATGTTCCACTCACTTCCATGAATGGCAAGCAGATGATGAAAGTGTAGTTATAATAAACTTATTTTTCATCCTGGTCACATGATTTGTATGTGACTTAAATTTGACTTGTGCATAGCTGCATGCAAGATATGCGTGTCCATGTGGTTTAGAACAAAGATCTCCAGGAAATACATGATTTATATATATGAGTAAATGTATTGTTGGAATTCCAGGGAAACATTTTTTCCTAGCTTTTATTTGTAAATGTGACTGAATGCAGGATAGGAAGTGTCCAATGCATACTTCAGTACATGGTGGGTGTGTGTGCAGTTCGGCTGAGTGGACTCTTAGGGCCGCTGTTGATCCATTGCTCCTCAGTGCGACTGCGAGCTGGTTCCATGCAGCAACTCCCATGTTTGCTCATATGAGAGAAAGACGACGACAAAGAACACAGCACTGGCGCAATTACGCACTAGGAAAAGCGGAATTTCACCCTCAGGATTTAGTTTTTTTTTCTCTCTGGATACCAAGAATTGATATTTAACTCAAGATTTATTTAATGGATTAAAAACGCTGAGGAATTTTTCGGGGATAGAACAATGGCAAGGCAAGTGATACTCTTTATTTTTTTCCTCTCCGTCCCCTCCGTTGTCGGGCAGGTCAGCTACTCCATCCCGGAAGAAATGCCCAAAGGATCTCTCGTTGGAAACATCGCTCATGATTTAGGTTTGCAGACGAAACGTCTTTTGTCAGGAAAAGCTCGCATTTACAGCCGAGACGGCGGCGATTACATGGACTTGAATAGAGAGAGAGGAGTCCTGCTGCTGAAAGAAAGGATCGACAGAGAGGCCTTGTGTAGACAGTCGACGCTGTGCGCTATACATTTCCAAATTATTCTAGAGAACCCCATGCACTTTTACAGCATTACGGTAGAAATCACAGACATCAATGATAACGCACCAACATTTGACAGGAGCGAGATGACATTTAAAATAAGCGAGTCTGCCACCACCGGAGCTAAATTCGTTCTAGAGAGGGCCGTGGACTTTGATGTAGGCGTTAATGGCATTAATAACTACGAATTAAAACCGTCAGATCATTTTGTTCTTAAATTACAAAATAACCCGGATGGGAATAAAAACGTGGAGATGGTTTTACAGAAGCCTTTAGACAGAGAGAGGGAGGAGCAGATGTCTCTGGTGTTAACGGCTGTGGATGGAGGAGAACCGCGCATGTCAGGAACCATGTTGATTTTTATTACAGTGTTAGACGTTAATGATAATGCTCCTGTTTTTACACAGCACACATACAAAGCTACTGTTACTGAGAATTCATCCATAGGCACAATTGTGGCTGCTGTCACTGCCTCTGATGCAGACCAGGGCTCTAATGCAAAAATATCATATTCTATAACAAATGCATTAGATGACACCAGGAAAATGTTTGATGTTGACAAGGATACCGGAGAAGTAAAGTTGATTGGAAATATAGATTTTGAGCATTCGCGAAACTATCAAATTAATATCCTAGCAAGCGACGAAGGAGGCCTCACTGATTCATGTAAAATAATTATTGATGTGCAAGACATCAACGACAATAAACCCGAAATCAGCATAATGTCAAAGTCAAATATTATCTCAGAAGCTGCAGAACTCAATACGGTTGTTACGATGATAAACATAGAAGACAAAGACTCTGGAGAAAATGGAAATGTTATTTGCTTTATAAATGAAAACATACCATTCATTTTAAAAACCTCAACAAATAACTTTTATAGTTTAGTGACAGACAGTGAATTAGACCGAGAGAGGTCCAGTGAGTATAACATCACAGTGACATGCTCTGACGAGGGGGTACCCCCCCTCTCCAGCAGCGTCACTCTCACCTTACACGTCTCAGACGTGAATGACAACGCGCCCGTCTTTGAGAGGAGCTCATATGAGGCCTCCATTGTAGAAAACAACACACCAGGTCTCTCTATATTCACAGTGAAAGCCAGAGATGCTGACTGGAACCAGAACGCTCGTGTCTCTTACATCCTGGAGGACTCCTCTGTTAACGGAGTGCCGGTCTCCTCATATGTGTCCGTTAGCGCTGATAGCGGAGTCATACATGCAGTACGCTCTTTTGACTACGAGCATCTAAAAGACTTCCACTTCCGAGTCCGAGCTCAGGACGGAGGCTCTCCTCCTCTCAGCAGCAACGTGAGCGTTCGCATCCTGATACAAGACCAGAACGACAACGCCCCTCAAGTTCTGTACCCGGTCCAGACAAGCGGCTCAGTGCTGGCCGAAATGGTGCCTCGTTCAGCAGATGTGGGCTATCTGGTGACTAAAGTGGTGGCTGTTGATGTGGACTCTGGACAGAACGCCTGGCTCTCCTATAAAGTGCACAAAGCCACAGACAGGGCGCTGTTTGAAGTGGGCCTACACAATGGAGAAATAAGAACTGTCCGCCAAGTCACTGATAAAGATGCTGTCAAACAAAGACTGACTGTTCTAGTGGAGGACAACGGGCAGCCCTCTCGTTCAGCTACAGTCATTGTTAACGTGGCGGTGGCGGACAGCTTCCCTGAAGTGCTGTCAGAGTTCACTGACTTTAGCATGCACGACAAGGAGTACAATGACAAGCTGACTTTTTACTTAGTCTTGGCTTTGGCTGTGGTCTCCTTCCTCTTCATCACCTGCTTGCTGCTTATCATATCGGTCAAAGTGTACAGGTGGAGACGGTCTCGCATCCTGTACCACTCCAACCTCCCTGTCATTCCGTATTATCCGCCACGTTACTCGGACACTTTGGGGACGGGGACTCTCCCGCACGTGTACAATTACGAGGTGTGCAGGACCACCGACTCCAGAAAAAGTGACATGAAGTTGGACAGAGCTGCTAGTCACAACGTGCTGGTCATGGATCCAAGTTCTACAGGGACCATGCAGAAGATGCACAGTGAGAAGAACATCCTGGATGAACCTGACTCTCCTCTAGAGGTTGGTCACTTGTATTTTTTTTGAGTACTGCAGTAAATCTTACTATTTTTCCATATTGCATTGTTGACGACGACCACTACGTACCCCACTAGGCATCATCTAGTTTTCTTACAGTACTAGACATGAATATGGTTGCTTTCTGAATCCGGATAGCATTATTTCATTAAAACATCACATCCTTATCCATACAACACCAGAAGTTTTCACTGTCCAAACAAAGCCATCATCCTATATGTACATGCCATCATAGCATCATCTTATGTATAGATACTTAGGATCCACAAAGTCTTCCAACCTTCCTTCATGCACACAAATGTGAAGTAGTGGTACTGCTTCTATGTCTTTTTAGTTTCCCCACTAAGAATCACACTAACAGTTGAAGTACAGTTAATATTCAGAACCATGGACAGCTACACTCCTTTAATGCTTAACAGCTGTGCTGTTTATTTTTTACCTTTCCAATGAAAGCTTCATTTCTCACTAATAGTTATTTATATTGATACAGCCTTTGCTGTCATGTGTTATTGACTTTATTAGAGTATATATTTATCATAAAGACTTAGTAAAGATCACCGCCTTGAATATATTTGGTGACATGTTTGTGTTCATTGTGATGGCCGTGATGACTGTCAGACGTGGGAGTTTTCCTAACTAGCCAACTGTCAATCATGACAGCATGTAGTTGATTTAAAGCATTGATTTGTGATCACTGAATATATTTTCTATCCACTTTGCTGTGTGGAACACTGACAAATAAGCTGACTTGGGACTTGGACCTTAGTTTCCTCAATCACGTGTTTTGTTTATTACGACCTAAAATGCAACAGTTCTTACTTCGATGCGACAAGAGCATCTGGCCTTCAAAGGTTTGTAGCACGGCAGCAAAGACCATTCATGATGTATAGATGTCAGACCAGGATGACCTCTGACCTCTGCTTGCTTGGCCATCTCCAAGCAGATCAGTGTTATAATCAGTACTTTTAATTCCTAGATCGCTGCCTATAAAAGCTTCATGGGGGTTAGAAAATATTTACCGCTTAAAATATGACGCTTTGTGCCTCTCCCACTATATCAGATAATACTCAAATATGCAGAATTATTGATCTGATATTGGAAAAAGATCCCTATAGATGTTGTTAAAGTGTATCATGCATGGTGATGTGGCAATGTGCAGTCAAAAGAAATACTTGTTGTTGTTTACTATTTGTACTTGTTTCCAGTGTATGCATTCATGAATATTTCAAACAGTGAATATGTCACATGACATGCATGTCTGTGGGTCAAAGTTGAGGCAGTGCAGGATGGTTTTGTGTGCATTTTGGCTGCAAGTATCGCTTCTATGTTGTGTGGTGATGAAACAGTTAAACATTTTATTCCACGCTGCAGTGTTGCACTGTGGACTCTTAGGGACGCTGTAGACCAGAGCGTCGATGACTGGGGGGGCAGGATTTGAGCAGTCCAGCCCATGTAGTCTCCATAAAAACACACAGAAGACGACGGGAGAAGAAGAGATCCTTTTGTGCTTGTTTATAGAAACATTTTGGACATGAAAACCATTCTTTGGAACTAAAAGTGGATTATATTCGACATCAGACTGTGAGGATTGTATTTTTTTGGTGGAATATAAGCAAAGTGGGTCTCCGCTGGGGGAGAATTTGACAGAACAATGAATGGGCAAGTACTGTTGTTTGTGTGTCTTTGCGCCTTCGACGCAGTGCTCGGCCAGGCCAGCTACTCGATTCCAGAGGAAATGGCCAGAGGATCTTTAGTCGGCAACATAGCACAAGATTTAGGGCTAGAAACACGACGTCTGATTTCCGGAAAAGCTAAGATCTTTTCCAGGAACAATGAGGAATACATCGAGCTGAGCAGAGAGAAAGGCGTCCTCCTCGTCAAAGAGAGGATCGACAGAGAGACGCTTTGCGCACACACCGCCCTCTGTGCGCTGCATTTTAGAATCATTTTGGAAAATCCTATCGAGTTTTACAGCGTCTCTGTCCAGATTACAGACATAAATGATAATGCGCCAAGCTTTGAAAAAAACGAGATGAAATTTAAAATAAGCGAGTCAGCCACCACCGGAGCAAAATTCGTTCTAGAGAGGGCCGTGGACTTTGATGTTGGCGTTAATGGCATTAATAACTACGAATTAAAACCGTCAGATCATTTTGCTCTTAAATTACAAAATAACGCCGATGGGAATAAAAACGTGGAGATGGTTTTACAGAAGCCTTTAGACAGAGAGAGGGAGGAGCAGATGTCTCTGGTGTTAACGGCTGTGGATGGAGGAGAACCGCGCATGTCAGGAACCATGTTGATTCTTATTACCGTCTTAGATGTTAATGACAATGCTCCCGTTTTTACACAACACACATACAAAGCTACTGTTACTGAGAATTCACCTATAGGCACAATTGTGGCTGCTGTCACTGCATCTGATGCTGATGGGGATTTGAACTCCAAAATATCTTATTCAATAACTAACACCCTTGACAATGTAAGGAACATATTTAATATAAATAAAGAAAATGGTCAGGTTTCATTAGTAGGAAATATTGATTTTGAAAAATCCAAACATTTTCAAATTAATTTACTTGCTAGTGATGATGGAGGACTCACTGATTCTTCAAAGTTAATTATAGATGTACTAGATGTAAATGACAACAAACCAGACATTAACATTATGTCCAAATCTAACGTGATATCAGAGGATGCAAATATCAATACTGTTGTTACTGTTATTAACATTGAAGATTTGGATTCAGGAGACAATGGCATCGTGAAATGTTTTATCAGTGAAAATATTCCATTCACGCTAAAAACAACAGAGAATAATTTCTACAGTTTAGTGACAGACAGTGAATTAGACCGAGAGAGATCCAGCGAGTATAACATCACAGTGACATGCTCTGATGAGGGGGTACCCCCCCTCTCCAGCAGCGTCACTCTCACCTTACACGTCTCAGACGTGAATGACAACGCGCCCGTCTTTGAGAGGAGCTCATATGAGGCCTCCATTGTAGAAAACAACACACCAGGTCTCTCTATATTCACAGTGAAAGCCAGAGATGCTGACTGGAACCAGAACGCTCGTGTCTCTTACATCCTGGAGGACTCCTCTGTTAACGGAGTGCCGGTCTCCTCATATGTGTCCGTTAGCGCCGATAGCGGAGTCATTCATGCGGTACGCTCTTTTGACTACGAGCATCTTAAAGAGTTCCACTTTAGAATCCGAGCTCAAGATGGAGGCTCTCCTCCTCTCAGCAGCAATGTAAGCGTTCGCATCCTGATACAAGACCAGAACGACAACGCCCCTCAGGTTCTGTACCCGGTCCAGACAGGCGGCTCGGTGCTAGCCGAAATGGTGCCCCGTTCAGCAGATGTGGGCTATCTGGTGACTAAAGTGGTGGCTGTTGATGTGGACTCTGGACAGAACGCCTGGCTCTCCTATAAAGTGCACAAAGCCACAGACAGGGCGCTGTTTGAAGTGGGCCTACACAATGGAGAAATAAGAACTGTCCGCCAAGTCACTGATAAAGATGCTGTCAAACAAAGACTGACTGTTCTAGTGGAGGACAACGGGCAGCCCTCTCGTTCAGCTACAGTCATTGTTAACGTGGCGGTGGCGGACAGCTTCCCTGAAGTGCTGTCAGAGTTCACTGACTTTAGCATGCACGACAAGGAGTACAATGACAAGCTGACTTTTTACTTAGTCTTGGCTTTGGCTGTGGTCTCCTTCCTCTTCATCACCTGCTTGCTGCTTATCATATCGGTCAAAGTGTACAGGTGGAGACGGTCTCGCATCCTGTACCACTCCAACCTCCCTGTCATTCCGTATTATCCGCCACGTTACTCGGACACTTTGGGGACGGGGACTCTCCCGCACGTGTACAATTACGAGGTGTGCAGGACCACCGACTCCAGAAAAAGCGACATGAAGTTGGACAGAGCTGCTAGTCACAACGTGCTGGTCATGGACCCAAGTTCTACGGGAACCATGCAGAAGATACACTGTGAGAAGAACATCCTGGATGAACCTGACTCTCCTCTAGAGGTTGGTCACTTGTATTTTTTTGTACATATGTTTCCTGTTTGCCTGTAAAGTCCATGGTTGTAGATGACCTCAACATATCCCAGAGGGCATCACTAATATAATTATCAGGGCATTCCTTCAGTGTGATGACAGTTAGTTATGTTTCCCACACCTGTTGAAGTTCGTGTCATAGAGGAACTTTGCCTGGTGCTTTTGAGGTTGTTTACATGATTTGTTGATGTCATTGCTGTTTGTTTAGCTATAGAGTCCCTCAGATGGCATGTCACCGAGACAGGCTGGTTGTAGATTGTCGTTTCCCCCTCTTGTGCCCTCTCATATTCATCTGTGTTCAGAAGCAATATTCTTATCAAATGGCAATTAATTATCGTTCTTAACATGAATTTTGTAGTTGGTTTTGTGGTTGGAAAAATTAGTGAAGTGTTTTTGTGCATTGCTGCTGCAGCATGATTGTTCTGCAGCCCACTTTCAAAAAGCAGCAAAACTAAGTGTAAAAAGTGACTTCCTGCCGCTACACACCCTCCAACCAAAGATTCTAAAGATGTTATATTTTAGCCACAGAGCTGCTACGTCATCTAACATTTGCAATCATTTCAAAGCAGTCAAGTCTTGGACATTTTTAGTGTTAAATATTTACTGCTTCAGTAAATGAGCCTGTTTATTAAATTGCTCAAATGATTTGTGGGAAGTGCTACAGAATCCGAGGATATGAAATAGGTGTAATAATGAGGTCAGGGGGGCATCTTGTGCTCCATTTCTGTATTTTAATAAATGTTTTAGTTGATTTTTCTATTTTGTTTTTTATGTCCTGTGATGCAGCAATATTGTTAGATAATTATTAACATATCATTATGTGAAATAAAAAAGAACAATCGTTAGTGGATTATGTAAATTGTTTATTTCCTTATTGCCCCTCACAAAACATCCCTTTTATTTGTGATTTTGGATTTAATAATCATCCTGTGTTTGTAATTGTTTAGCATTTAGCTGGTTCTGATTATGTATTTTAGTTAATCAAGCCCCACATAACTTTATAGTTGATAAACAAATACCAAGTTAATTCATTGACAAATTACATGTATTATTTTGTTGCTGTGCAAGTAGAAGTTTGACTTTGGAAGCCATTTTAAATGCTCATAGTAGGCCTCAATTTGTGAAGTATGCAGTATTCTGCAGTACATGTGTTTGGACTCTCAGGGACGCTATTGACCAGTAAAGAAGCTCTGCCAGGCTTCCCTTATAAGCAGTACACAAAGATCCACACGTTCACTTTAACAGAGGAGGCAACACAGACACAGCAGCTCTGCTGTTTTCTTTAAATCATCACGGACGTATTCTTTATTTTTGATTCACTATCCGGATTGGGATTGAAACTGTTTTTTTGTCTCTAATTTGGACCTTGTATATCGGATGGAACAATGACGCGGGGAGTGGACCTACTATTGTTCTTCACGGCGTGTTTTGGGGGCTCGGTGTTCGGGCAGGTCACCTACTCCATCCCGGAGGAAATGAGCAAAGGTTCTTTGGTTGGAAACATAGCGCAGGATTTAGGCGTGCCGGTGAAAAGGCTGAAGTCCGGCAAGGCGCGCATCTACTCCGAGGACAATGCAGATTACATGGAGCTGAATAGAGACAGAGGAGTGCTCGTCGTGAAGGAGAGGATGGACAGGGAGGCGCTGTGCGGGCAGACGACACCTTGCGCGTTGCATCTGCAGATCACACTGGAGGATCCCATCGAATTCTACACGGTGACGGTGGAAATTAGCGACATTAACGACAATGCCCCCGCCTTTAAAAAGGACGAGATGACGTTTAAGATAAGCGAGACGGCTTCGATTGGAGCAAAATTCGTGCTGGAACGAGCTGTGGATCTCGACGTTGGTGTGAACGGATTGCAGGGATACTCTTTAAAGCCGACACAGCATTTTAATTTGAAAATACAAAATCAGCAAGATGGAAGCAAGAGGGTGGAGATGGTTTTGAAGAAAGGTCTAGATCGAGAGACGAAAGAACATCTCTCTTTAATTCTAACTGCGGCCGATGGAGGCGATCCTCAGCTGACAGGAACAATGCGTATAGAAATTGCAGTGCTAGATATGAACGACAATGCGCCTGTATTTACACAGGAGACTTATAGAGTCAGTGTAGTGGAGACTGCGCCAAAAGGCACCATTTTGTGCACTGTGAGTGCTGTAGATGCGGATGAAGGATCAAATGGGAAAGTGTCTTATTCCATAACAAACACATTGGATGAAGTTATTTTTGAAATTGATGATCAAACTGGTGTGGTGTCTTTAACTGGAAGCCTAGATTATGAAAAGGTGCATCACTATGAAATATTTGTGCAAGCTAGCGACGAAGGAGGGCTGACAGATTCCTGTAAGATTATTGTAGAGGTGACTGACACAAATGATAACCCTCCGTCTATAAATGTCATGTCCAAAACCAGTTCTATATCAGAGAATTCTACACCAGGGACTGTGGTCACTATATTTAATGTGCAGGATCCTGACTCTGTAGAAAATGGCATTGTTGCATGTTATATTGAAGAAAATATGCCTTTTTTGATGAAAAGTACTTCGAAAAAGTTTTTTAGTTTAGTGACAGACGGTGAGTTAGACCGAGAGAGGTCCAGTGAGTATAACATCACAGTGACATGCTCTGATGAGGGGGTACCCCCCCTCTCCAGCAGCGTCACTCTCACCTTACACGTCTCAGACGTGAATGACAACGCGCCCGTGTTTGAGAGGAGCTCATATGAGGCCTCCATTGTAGAAAACAACACACCAGGTCTCTCTATATTCACAGTGAAAGCCAGAGATGCTGACTGGAACCAGAACGCTCGTGTCTCTTACATCCTGGAGGACTCCTCTGTTAACGGAGTGCCGGTCTCCTCATATGTGTCCGTTAGCGCTGATAGCGGAGTCATACATGCGGTACGCTCTTTTGACTACGAGCATCTAAAAGAGTTTCACTTCCGAGTCCGAGCTCAAGATGGAGGCTCTCCTCCTCTCAGCAGCAATGTAAGCGTTCGCATCCTGATACAAGACCAGAACGACAACGCCCCTCAAGTCCTGTACCCGGTCCAAACAGGTGGCTCGGTGCTGGCCGAAATGGTGCCTCGTTCAGCAGATGTGGGCTATCTGGTGACTAAAGTGGTGGCTGTTGATGTGGACTCTGGACAGAACGCCTGGCTCTCCTATAAAGTGCACAAAGCCACAGACAGGGCGCTGTTTGAAGTGGGCCTACACAATGGAGAAATAAGAACTGTCCGCCAAGTCACTGATAAAGATGCTGTCAAACAAAGACTGACTGTTCTAGTGGAGGACAACGGGCAGCCCTCTCGTTCAGCTACAGTCATTGTTAACGTGGCGGTGGCGGACAGCTTCCCTGAAGTGCTGTCAGAGTTCACTGACTTTAGCATGCACGACAAGGAGTACAATGACAAGCTGACTTTTTACTTAGTCTTGGCTTTGGCTGTGGTCTCCTTCCTCTTCATCACCTGCTTGCTGCTTATCATATCGGTCAAAGTGTACAGGTGGAGACAGTCTCGCATCCTGTACCACTCCAACCTCCCTGTCATTCCGTATTATCCGCCACGTTACTCGGACACTTTGGGGACGGGGACTCTCCCGCACGTGTACAATTACGAGGTGTGCAGGACCACCGACTCCAGAAAAAGCGACATGAAGTTGGACAGAGCTGCTAGTCACAACGTGCTGGTCATGGACCCAAGTTCTACAGGGACCATGCAGAAGATACACAATCAGAAGCACATCCTGGATGAACCTGACTCTCCTCTAGAGGTTGGTCACTTGTATTTTTTTTGAGTACTGCAGTGAATCTTACTATTTTTTGCATTGTTGTTGATGACCACTACGTACCCCACTGGGCATCATTCAGTTTTCTTACAGTACTAGACATGAATATGGTTGCTTTCTGAATCCGTACAGCAATCTTTCATTAAAACATCACATCCTTATCCATACAACACCAGAAGTTTACATCTCAGTAAAACGTTCCAGTCCAAACAAAGCCATCATCCTATATGTACATGCCATCATAGCATCATCTTATGAATAGATACTTTGGATCCACAAAGTCTTCTTCTACTCTTATTTGTCTCATTTTGGTAGCAACATGATACACCAAAGAACATATTGTATATTGCAATCAGTGTCATTCATAGTTTTATGGATTAACCATTATATATATTTTTTATTATAATATACTTTATCTTTACGGTCAATGATTCCCTCAAACATGATGGACGTTTGTCGGTGACGGGGTCTTGCCGTCAGTATAACATCTGTGAGGAGTGTTGGGGTCTTTATGGTTGACCTTTGCTGTTATTACTTTGTATTTTGTTGCTGCTATATAATTTAATGTCAGCACCACAGACAGCAACATGCTTGATCCTTTTCATGTGTTGTCTACTTTTGTTTATCTTCCTGTATATTTATATTTAGACCAAATATGTTCGATTTCGTATGTATGTAACAGTCGTATTGTAGGTGCAAGCAGTCTTATTCAGAGGTTAGATATTTGTCATAATTATATGTGTGAGACAGTGGGCGTTACTGAGGCTTGGTGTTGAGAAATAGTTCAGCACCACGGATAGTGACATTATTGTGGCTGGTCCATAGTTGGAATTCACTGTTTGCTTTTAACTTTTTGTTATTGTTTGTTTTGCTGTTCAATCCTGTATTCCAATACTAACATCACTTGGCTGAACCTGTCGTTTATAGTCTATGTTAGTACGTCTTTTTCATAACTATATTTATTTTTTTAAAGTGGAAAAGGTTTGTTTTATTAATTTAAGTAGCGTCTGTGTGCATATGAATTTGTATGGCGTTTCAATGATTTCTTTTGGCTGCAGTTGCACTGGTTGAACTCTTCGGGACGCTGTTGGCTTGTGGTTTGCAGGTTGCCTTTTTTTTATTTGCTGCTTTTGTCACAGTCCTTCGCTGTACATTTGATGAAACACTCTCAGTCGAAGAAGGGACGCGTTGTGCACGGATATTTCCCACTCTGGATATCAATTTTACACCCATATTTGGATGAAATAGCAGCGCTGCCTTGTATTTTCTTCATATTTGGTGGATTCGGTTACGTAAAGGAATAAAAGGACGTATGAGCTGTGCTGCAGTGGAATCAGCCAGGACAATGAGACGGCAAGTATTGTTCATCTCCATCTTTTGCCTGAGCTCCGTGATAGGGCAGGTCACATACTCCATTCCCGAGGAAATGCCAAAAGGTTCTTTAATCGGCAACATAGGACGAGATTTGGGCTTAGACGTCAAGCGGCTGAGGGGGGGCAAAGCTCGCATTTACACGGGAGACAGCGCTCAGTACATCGAGCTGAACAGAGAGCGAGGAGTCCTCCTCGTCAAAGAAAAAATCGACAGAGAGTTTTTGTGCAAGCAGACGACGCCCTGCGCTTTGCATTTTCAAATCACGCTCGAAAACCCACTGGAATTATTCCCCGTGACTGTGGAAATCACAGACATCAACGACAATGCCCCACTCTTCCAAAAAGACGAGAGGAGGTTAGAAATCAGCGAATCTGCCGTAGTGGGCTCTAAATTCATGCTGGAGAAAGCATTCGACCCTGATATCGGCCTGAATGGGCTTCAGCGATACACACTGAAGCCCAGCGACAGTTTCATGCTGAAACTGCACAGCCAATCAGACGGCAGTAAAAAGGTGGAAATGGTTCTACAAAAGCCGCTGGATAGAGAGAAGCAAGATCACGTATCTTTACTTCTGACGGCCGAGGATGGCGGAGAACCACAGCTGACCGGAACCATGCAGATCCACGTCACTGTTCTGGATGTAAATGACAATGCACCAGTTTTCACTAAGGCTGTGTACAAAGCCACCATCACGGAGAACTCCGCCGTGGGAACATTCGTGACTAAAGTGGGAGCTTCAGATGCAGACAAGGGCTCAAACGGAGAAGTGGTGTATGTTATAGGGAACAGCATGGACACCGTGTCTAAATTATTCCAAATTAATAGCGATGGTGACGTCATCTTAAAGGGCGCTATAGATTATGAAAAAGAGAAATCTTATCATATTGACATAGAAGCTATTGATCAAGGAGGCTTGTCTGATTCCAGTAAAATAGTTATTGATGTCATTGATGTAAATGATAACAGCCCTGTTGTGAATATGATTTCATCATCTGGCACCGTGCCAGAAGATGCCCCTCTCAAAACTGTCATAGCTTTAATGAGTGTCAGTGACCCCGACTCCGACGCTAATGGTCAGGTCAACTGTGTGATAGCTGAAAATATACCATTTGCAATCAAAACCACATCAAATAATGTTTATAGTTTAGTGACAGACAGTGAATTAGACCGAGAGAGGTCAAGTGAGTATAACATCACAGTGACATGCTCTGATGAGGGGGTACCCCCCCTCTCCAGCAGCGTCACTCTCACCTTACACGTCTCAGACGTGAATGACAACGCGCCCGTCTTTGAGAGGAGCTCATATGAGGCCTCCATTGTAGAAAACAACACACCAGGTCTCTCTATATTCACAGTGAAAGCCAGAGATGCTGACTGGAACCAGAACGCTCGTGTCTCTTACATCCTGGAGGACTCCTCTGTTAACGGAGTGCCGGTCTCCTCATATGTGTCCGTTAGCGCTGATAGCGGAGTCATACATGCGGTACGCTCTTTTGACTACGAGCATCTAAAAGAGTTCCAATTTAGAGTCCGAGCTCAAGATGGAGGCTCTCCTCCTCTCAGCAGCAACGTAAGCGTTCGCATCCTGATACAAGACCAGAACGACAACGCCCCTCAGGTTCTGTACCCGGTCCAGACCGGCGGCTCGGTGCTGGCCGAAATGGTGCCTCGTTCAGCAGATGTGGGCTATCTGGTGACTAAAGTGGTGGCTGTTGATGTGGACTCTGGACAGAACGCCTGGCTCTCCTATAAAGTGCACAAAGCCACAGACAGGGCGCTGTTTGAAGTGGGCCTACACAATGGAGAAATAAGAACTGTCCGCCAAGTCACTGATAAAGATGCTGTCAAACAAAGACTGACTGTTCTAGTGGAGGACAACGGGCAGCCCTCTCGTTCAGCTACAGTCATTGTTAACGTGGCGGTGGCGGACAGCTTCCCTGAAGTGCTGTCAGAGTTCACTGACTTTAGCATGCACGACAAGGAGTACAATGACAAGCTGACTTTTTACTTAGTCTTGGCTTTGGCTGTGGTCTCCTTCCTCTTCATCACCTGCTTGCTGCTTATCATATCGGTCAAAGTGTACAGGTGGAGACGGTCTCGCATCCTGTACCACTCCAACCTCCCTGTCATTCCGTATTATCCGCCACGTTACTCGGACACTTTGGGGACGGGGACTCTCCCGCACGTGTACAATTACGAGGTGTGCAGGACCACCGACTCCAGAAAAAGCGACATGAAGTTGGACAGAGCTGCTAGTCACAACGTGCTGGTCATGGATCCAAGTTCTACAGGGACCATGCAGAAGATGCACCATGAGAAGAACATCTTGGATGAACCTGACTCTCCTCTGGAGGTTGGTCACTTGAGATCATTTTCTCTTATCAAACTTTCACCCTGCTTGGTTTGTTTTCCTCTCACTAGAAAATGATTTTTTTAATGATTATTTTCAAATCTGTTGAATCAGCATTTGCTTACACTTTGCTTCATAAGAACCGATACTTTGGTACTAAGTCAATACCAACATGCAAAGGTGTCATAAATACACCAATGCTTGTTTTTTTCTTGGTCCAATCGGTATGAAATATAACTTTCCCTCGGTGAGCCATGTTGATTCTTTGTAGAAGTGACGCCTGCTCCTCAAGTCATTGCAGAAGAACGCCTGCTGTTTTAAAAATAATGGCTTTGGTAGGGAGATGGTGGGAGGCGCTTTAGCTTACCTGAAGGAAGTGCTCTCAATTGGGCTGTCTATATCCAGCAGTCCCTTGGTGAAATAACACGATGCCAACACAAAAATGGAAAAGGCAAAATAAAAAACAGCTGTGATGTTGAACCTTCAAGTACATCCAATTCTATATTAAAAAGAACTGTTGTTCATTTTTTAAAGTAAAGCATGTATTTATGACCATTTATAAGCACAGTATTGTTTGTTATAGCGACTGGAAGGTGCCACTGATTTTTTTTTTTTTTTTTTTTTAATGGATACCCCTTGGCAGCTGGTCCTGCAACTTAAATTCTGTGAAGAGAGGTGCTGAAGGACAGCGATCTTACATACTTGACAGTTTAAAGCACTTTTTAATGAAATTGCGTATTTAAAAACAATCGGGTTATTTTTTCATTGTTATTGTGACATTAAATTAGTATCAGAAATTTTAGAAATTCACCAGTTTTGGTATCGACGTCTGAAAAAATTGTATCATGACAACATACTTTTATAATACAAATAATACATAGGATTTTAATATATAGGATTTTTTTTATTGCTTTCACAAATAAGAAATATTTAAATGACATAGTCTGGCTGCAGGTTTATGCATATGAACCCATAAGTACCTGAACCATTACCAGACAAATATAATAATTAGTTATTATATTATGTATATTTTTTATGACATTTTGTGGTGTTTACAGAATTAATTGAATAAGTTTTTCTGGTTGGCTTACTGTATGGGCCTTGACTGTTATGTGCAGTAGAAAGAGCAGCTCTTGGCCAGAGTGTGGCAGTCTTCGACAGGGCTTCAGTCAGTCCCTCCCTCTTACACAATGACGTTTTACACAATAAAGCAGTCATTTCGATCCCCACTCCTCTAACCGTGGACATGGACGACTGTTGTTCCTCCTCATCATTTTTATAGTGGGATTTATTTGAATATTTTTGAAGTGCTAACTCGGTGAAATATGGATTATAAAAGGATGTCGTGCCAAGTGTTTTTCATCTTGCTCACGTCTTCCTTTTCCGTGATGGGCCAAGTCAGTTATTCGATCCCGGAGGAAATGGAGAAAGGATCTTTGGTGTCGAACGTGGCTCGGGATTTGGGTTTGGACCTGAAAAGGCTGAAATCCGGGCGAGCCCGTATTCATTCAGGAGACAGCGCGGAATACATCGAGCTGGAGAAAGAAAGGGGGCTCCTCCTTGTGAAGGAGAGGATAGACAGAGAGACGCTGTGCGGTGAGACGACGCTCTGTGCTTTGCATTTGCAGATGATTTTGGAAAATCCTATGGAATTGTTTCGTATCACTATTGAAATCACGGACGTGAACGACAATGCCCCCAGCTTCGAATCCAGCAGCAAACGCTTTGAAATCAGCGAGTCAGCCATCATAGGCTCTAAATTTGTGCTGGAGAAAGCCATCGATGCTGATATTGGCGCAAATGGGCTGCAGAGCTACTCGCTTAGTCCAACTGATCATTTTCAGCTTAAATTATCGAATCAAGCAGATGGGCGTAAAAAGGTGGAGATGATACTGCAGAAGCCTCTAGATAGAGAGCAGCAGGAGCAGATTTCATTGTTATTAACAGCATTTGATGGCGGACAACCACGCAGGTCAGGAACAATGAAGATTAATGTGCATGTGTTAGATGCTAATGATAATGCTCCAGTGTTTACTAAATCTTTATATAAGGCAACTATTAAGGAAAATTCACCCAGAGGAACCAGTGTAATAACTGTTAGTGCATCTGACAAAGACAGTGGCTCTAATGGGCAAATATTATATGTCATATCAAAAGACAAGCTGAGATTATCAGACCTATTTCAGATCAATAGTGTAACTGGTGAGGTTATTTTAATGGGTGATATCGATTATGAGCGAACTAAAGTATTACAAATAGACATTGAGGCTGTCGACAATGGAGGACTGTCTGATTCAAGTAAGATCCTGATTGATATCATCGATGTTAATGACAACAGTCCTCAAATGAAGATACTCTCTAAATCAGATTCCATTTCTGAGGACTCTGCAGAGAATACCGTTGTAACGATGTTAAGCGTTAACGATCCCGACTCTGGCAGCAATGGAGAGGTCAAGTGTAAAATTAACGAGGATATTCCGTTTAAAATAGAAAATACTATGAATGGATTTTACAGCTTAGTGACAGAGGTAGCTTTGGATAGAGAATCAGCATCTCAGTATAACATCACAGTGACATGCTCTGATGAGGGGGTACCCCCCCTCTCCAGCAGCGTCACTCTCACCTTACACGTCTCCGACGTGAATGACAACGCGCCCGTGTTTGAGAGGAGCTCATATGAAGCCTCCATTGTAGAAAACAACACACCAGGTCTCTCTATATTCACAGTGAAAGCCAGAGATGCTGACTGGAACCAGAACGCTCGTGTCTCTTACATCCTGGAGGACTCCTCTGTTAACGGAGTGCCGGTCTCCTCATATGTGTCCGTTAGCGCTGATAGCGGAGTCATTCATGCGGTACGCTCTTTTGACTACGAGCATCTAAAAGAGTTCCACTTTAAAGTCCGAGCTCAAGATGGAGGCTCTCCTCCTCTTAGCAGCAACGTAAGCGTTCGCATCCTGATACAAGACCAGAACGACAACGCCCCTCAGGTTCTGTACCCGGTCCAGACAGGCGGTTCGGTGTTAGCCGAAATGGTGCCTCGTTCAGCAGATGTGGGCTATCTGGTGACTAAAGTGGTGGCTGTTGATGTGGACTCTGGACAGAACGCCTGGCTCTCCTATAAAGTGCACAAAGCCACAGACAGGGCGCTGTTTGAAGTGGGCCTACACAATGGAGAAATAAGAACTGTCCGCCAAGTCACTGATAAAGATGCTGTCAAACAAAGACTGACTGTTCTAGTGGAGGACAACGGGCAGCCCTCTCGTTCAGCTACAGTCATTGTTAACGTGGCGGTGGCGGACAGCTTCCCTGAAGTGCTGTCAGAGTTCACTGACTTTAGCATGCACGACAAGGAGTACAATGACAAGCTGACTTTTTACTTAGTCTTGGCTTTGGCTGTGGTCTCCTTCCTCTTCATCACCTGCTTGCTGCTTATCATATCGGTCAAAGTGTACAGGTGGAGACGGTCTCGCATCCTGTACCACTCCAACCTCCCTGTCATTCCGTATTATCCGCCACGTTACTCGGACACTTTGGGGACGGGGACTCTCCCGCACGTGTACAATTACGAGGTGTGCAGGACCACCGACTCCAGAAAAAGCGACATGAAGTTGGACAGAGCTGCTAGTCACAACGTGCTGGTCATGGACCCCGGTTCTACAGGGACCATGCAGAAGATACTCAGTGAGAAGAACATCCTGGATGAACCTGATTCTCCTCTGGAGGTTAGACTTTGTTTTACAAATACCACTAGACCCTGAGTTATTATGCCATTTGACAAAAATACATCATTTATAATTAAGAAATTACCTCAATTTTGTGTATAATACTTTCATTTCCCCACTCTCAAAATTAAGTAACAATGAAAATCACTTCAAGTGCAAACTGTCCACAGATGTTCATTCGAGTCTGCTGTAGTTTTTGTCTAACTTTATTAACTAAATGCCAAACCCACCCGTTTATTTTCAGTATCAAACAATACCTCATTTCCCAGTTGGTGGAAGTACTACAGGAACATATTGAGCAGTTCCTTTAGCATTCATACCTGTACATCCCATAACACACGATGCAGTATGCTTTGGATCAGGAGTTGGTAGTTTCGTTCTCCATATTTTTGTCTTCTCATCCTTGTTTTTAAACATGTATTCTGGCAAAGTTACATGGTAAACATTTTGTTGTAATCCCCTGTATTTACAGTCATGGTGGTGTTCTGGCAATGATACATATAACCTTGACAGAATAGTTTGGACTTTTGTTGATGGTGTGGTGGAAGAGTTGTTTTTTTTTTTTCCAAGAAAATATTATTTGATGGTCCAGTTTCTGTGATCTTTCAGATATTTTGGTGTGTTAAGCTCAGCACACTTTAGCTTTTTGCTTATCTTTTCTAGATTTGTATGGGGGTGGGGGTGGGGGGTTCAGCTGCCTTTAAATGACCTGTGTATGTCATTTAACTTCATGTTGGTAGCTCCTCTCTAACTTCTTCTCAATGATAATCCAACCATTCACTTCAATATAAATTCAAGTCATCGGTATATGATTTAATTTGTTGTGATGTAACAAGCGTTTGACTAGTAATCAATTTTTGAGCCACCAAAAAGGGTTGCTCTGCATTAAAGTTAAATCATTAAAAAAAAAATCCAAAGCCTGTCACTGCCAAAATATTGCACTTTACAAAGCCTTTCATTTCAGCACCATGGAGAGCGATATGCTTTGCCTTTTTATTCCGTTGCCTCTCCTCTTGAATTTCACACGTCTCCTTGGGCATTTTAATTAAAGTGAGCCAATTATGTTAATTTTTCAACCCTATTTATTGAGTTGTGGTCTCCTATAGAGCAGCTGCACACAATAACCCGCACAGTAAACTTTTTACATTTTGCATAATCTACACCTATTCTAGTTTTATTTATTTGTATTTGTGCTTCTGGCCAAAACACTTTGTTTTCATTTATTCCACCCACGGCACGCCTCCAGGCACGCCTACTCCACAGTGATTGGTCAAACGCTTACAGTGCTTCCTAACTATATTAACATTGAAGTCCGCCCTTTACCATGCCTTTGACACCAAGCGTTTTGAGCCAACCCAAACTTCTTTCAGGCTCAATTCCAAACTCAAAAAGCTCATTACCTGAAACTTTGTCATTGTTTAATACGAGAATACAACATTTGAACTGCATTTAAAGGTCAGAAAAGTGGAAAAAAAGTATAATAAGACCACTTTAATGTTAGACACAGTGTATTTGCATCATAGCTAAACTTTACAAATGTAGTTTTTGCCCGTTTCAGGGGTCTAAAGTATAAAAAGTCAAGTATCTGTACCCAAGAATTGCTCATTTGTTATTGTTTGACTGAAGCAGTTTAAATAACGCTTTGCACACACTGCAGTGTTCCTATATGAACTCACAGCGCCGCTGTTGGCTAGCGTGTGTAAAATATGGCGCAGACTCCCTGCTCTTGCGCACCCTCTCTTCATTTTAGATAAAGACAATGAACCGAAGCACACCGGCCGCACGCTGTGCCTTATTCTGAAATAAATCACCGTGATTTGACTCTCCCCTTTGGAATATTCATCACAAATATTTGTTTTGACTTTTCAACCGTGGAGGACAACGTTTATTTTGGCTTTTCCAGCGCATCCGAGGGAATAATGAGGGGGCAAGTGGTGTTTTTTCTCTGTCTCCTTTCTTCCAGCTTGGTGCTCGGGCAGGTCAGTTACTCCATTCCAGAAGAGCAGCCTAAAGGCTCACTCGTCGGTAACATGGCCAAAGATTTTGGTCTGGACGTGAAGAGGCTTAAAACAGGCAAAGCTCGCATATTCACCACAGACAGCCACCAGTACGTGGAGTTAAATAACGACAGAGGGCTCCTTCTCATCGGAGACAGGCTAGACAGAGAGGAGCTGTGCGGCGAGACGACGCCTTGCGCTTTGCATTTTCAGATCATTTTAGAGAACCCCATGGAGTTCTACAGCGTGACGGTAGAGATCACAGACATTAACGATAACCCTCCGTCGTTTGAGAAGAACAATGTGCAATTTAAAATCAGCGAATCCGCAGTAAACGGAGCTAAATTCATATTAGACCGCGCAATCGATGAGGATGTGGGTTTAAATGGATTACAGTCATATAAACTCGAACCCACGGAGCATTTTGTTGTGAAATTACTCGATCAGGCTGATGGAACAAAGAACGTGGAGATGGTGTTAGAGAAGCCTCTGGATAGAGAAAAAAACGAGCACCTGTCTCTCATTCTCACTGCGGTAGACGGAGGAGAACCGCAAATGACCGGAACGATGCATATTTTAATCACAGTTCTAGACGCCAATGACAATGCACCTGTTTTTACGCAACGTCTTTATAAAGCGTCTGTGGAAGAAAACGCAGCAGTTGGAACCGTTGTCGTCGCAGTCACGGCCACCGATGCGGACCACGGCTCTAATGGTAAAATTACATATTCTATTTCAAGTGTATCCGATCACAATCGCGGTTTGTTTGGCGTAAATGAAAACAGTGGACAGGTTGAATTAAAAGGAAAGATTGACTATGAAAAAGCTAAAACATTTCAGCTTAATTTGCGTGCAAGTGATGATGGAGGATTAGGAGACTCATGTAAAGTTATTATTGATATCGTTGACATTAATGATAATAAACCTGACATCCATATAATGTCTAAATCCAATGTGATATCAGAAGATGCTGAACCTGGTACTGTTGTTACCATGATAAATATCCAGGACGCTGACTCTGGTGAAAACGGACAAGTGCATTGTAGTATTGATCATAATATTCCTTTTGTAATGAAATCCACGTCTAATAGTTTCTACAGTTTAGTGACTGACAGCGAATTAGACCGAGAGAGATCCAGTGAGTATAACATTACAGTGACATGCTCTGATGAGGGGGTACCCCCCCTGTCCAGCAGCGTCACTCTCACTTTACACGTCTCAGACGTGAACGACAACGCGCCCGTGTTTGAGAGGAGCTCATATGAGGCCTCCATTGTAGAAAACAACACACCAGGTCTCTCTATATTCACAGTGAAAGCCAGAGATGCTGACTGGAACCAGAACGCTCGTGTCTCTTACATCCTGGAGGACTCCTCTGTTAACGGAGTGCCGGTCTCCTCATATGTGTCCGTTAGCGCTGATAGCGGAGTCATTCATGCGGTACGCTCTTTTGACTACGAACATCTAAAAGACTTCCACTTTAGAGTCCGAGCTCAAGATGGAGGCTCTCCTCCTCTCAGCAGCAACGTGAGCGTTCGCATCCTGATACAAGACCAGAACGACAACGCCCCTCAGGTTCTGTACCCGGTCCAGACAGGCGGCTCGGTGCTAGCCGAAATGGTGCCTCGTTCAGCAGATGTGGGCTATCTGGTGACTAAAGTGGTGGCTGTTGATGTGGACTCTGGACAGAACGCCTGGCTCTCCTATAAAGTGCACAAAGCCACAGACAGGGCGCTGTTTGAAGTGGGCCTACACAATGGAGAAATAAGAACTGTCCGCCAAGTCACTGATAAAGATGCTGTCAAACAAAGACTGACTGTTCTAGTGGAGGACAACGGGCAGCCCTCTCGTTCAGCTACAGTCATTGTTAACGTGGCGGTGGCGGACAGCTTCCCTGAAGTGCTGTCAGAGTTCACTGACTTTAGCATGCACGACAAGGAGTACAATGACAAGCTGACTTTTTACTTAGTCTTGGCTTTGGCTGTGGTCTCCTTCCTCTTCATCACCTGCTTGCTGCTTATCATATCGGTCAAAGTGTACAGGTGGAGACGGTCTCGCATCCTGTACCACTCCAACCTCCCTGTCATTCCGTATTATCCGCCACGTTACTCGGACACTTTGGGGACGGGGACTCTCCCGCACGTGTACAATTACGAGGTGTGCAGGACCACCGACTCCAGAAAAAGCGACTTGAAGTTGGACAGAGCTGCTAGTCACAACGTGCTGGTCATGGACCCAAGTTCTACAGGCACCATGCAGAAGAACATCCTGGATGAACCTGACTCTCCTTTAGAGGTTAGCATGTTACAAAATATAAACTTTGCTTATATTCTTCTCTGAAGTAACACATGTATGCACTGCTATGTATTTTATTGTAGACAAGGTTGTAATTCTCATTTTCGTCTCTAAGTGCCGCTGTTGGTCAATGTGAGGACAAGGTTCCTAATTTAAGTGTCTGCTGCTCTTTGCTGGTCTCATTTAATGTCCTGCAACACATCGACGGGAAAGCTCCTTTTCCTCACATCCACTCGATCCACTTCATTTAGGATTAAATCAGGATGTGGAATCTTTTTCTCTTTTCTTGGAGGATGTTGTTTATTTGCCTGTTTGCCGTGGACGTTTACGTGGCTGCCGCTCATGTCCGTTATTCCATACCAGAAGAAATGGCGATGGGCTCCATTGTTGGCAGTATCGTTCGGGATGTCGGTTTGGATGTGCAAAGGTTGAAATCCGGGCGTGCCAGAATATTCACAGAGGACAGCAGTGAGTACATCGCTCTGAATTTGGACAAAGGGACACTGGAAATTAAGCAGAGAATAGACAGAGAGGAGAGGTGCGGCCAAGTGTCTCCTTGCTCTTTGCATTTCCAAATCATCTTAAATAACCCCATGGAGCTCCATCACGTCGATGTGGAGATTCTTGATATTAATGATAACGCTCCTGTGTTTCCAAACAGGGAAATTAATTTCGAAATAAGAGAATCTGCTCTGAAGGGGGCTCGGTTTTCACTCGACAGCGCCAAAGATACTGACGCAGGTTCGAATTCTTTGCACACATACACTCTCAGCCCTACTGATCATTTTAAATTAAATATACTCTCTCGTCCTGATGGTACTAAATATGCCGAAATGATACTGGATGCTTTACTAGACAGAGAAATACAAGAGCAGCACAGGCTCACTTTAACTGCGTATGATGGCGGCGACCCCCCCAAATCGAGCTCCGTGAGAATAAACGTCATTGTATTAGATGCAAATGACAATGCGCCAGTTTTCAGCCAGTCCCGCTACAAAGTCAATGTACCTGAAAACTCCTTAGTGGGGACACGAATCATGCAAGTCAGTGCCACGGATATAGATACGGGATCGAACAGCGAGGTTGTGTATTCATTCTCACGCAACAGTGACGTGGCTTCATCCGTGTTTGGCATCCACCCGAACACAGGAGACATCCACGTCGTGGGTGATCTTAATTATGAGAAAGTCAAGCAGTATGAAATCGACGTGGAAGCCACTGATAAAGGAGGGCTTAGAGACACGTGCAAGGTGATGATAGATCTAGTGGATTTAAATGATAACGATCCTGTCATTAGCATCATTTCACTCTCCAATCCCATACCGGAAGATTCCCCTTTGGAAACCACAATAGCTATGCTTAATATTAAGGATCTGGACTCAGGTATGAATGGTCAAGTGAGGTGCTTCCTTAGTCATGATTTGCCCTTCAAAATAAAACCCTCATCACTTAATTTTTATACTTTAATATCTGATGATGTTTTGGATCGAGAAACGGTGCCGGAATATAATATAACGCTAACAGCAATAGACGAGGGCACTCCGCCTCGTTCTGCTAATACGACGATTCATCTTAAGCTATCAGATGTAAATGACCACGCCCCTTTGTTTCCACGTGCGTTTTATTCCGCATCCGTAACTGAGAATAACATTCCTGGCGTTCCTTTTCTCGGCGTGAAAGCCAGCGATAAAGATTCAGGAAACAACGCGCGCATTTCTTATTTTCTTGAAGACGATCCGCTTCAAGGAATGTCAGCTTCAGACTTTTTTACCGTAAATGCAGAAAGCGGGGAGATCATGGCCGTGCGTTCTTTTGACTACGAGCAAACTAAAGACTTTGTCATTCGAGTCCGAGCTCAAGATGGAGGCTCTCCTCCTCTCAGCAGCAACGTCAGCGTTCGTATTCTGATACAAGACCAGAACGACAACACCCCTCAAGTTCTATACCCGGTCCAGACAAGCGGCTCGGTGTTAGCCGAAATGGTGCCTCGTTCAGCAGATGTGGGCTATCTGGTGACTAAAGTGGTGGCTGTTGATGTGGACTCTGGACAGAACGCCTGGCTCTCCTATAAAGTGCACAAAGCCACAGACAGGGCGCTGTTTGAAGTGGGCCTACACAATGGAGAAATAAGAACTGTCCGCCAAGTCACTGATAAAGATGCTGTCAAACAAAGACTGACTGTTCTAGTGGAGGACAACGGGCAGCCCTCTCGTTCAGCTACAGTCATTGTTAACGTGGCGGTGGCGGACAGCTTCCCTGAAGTGCTGTCAGAGTTCACTGACTTTAGCATGCACGACAAGGAGTACAATGACAAGCTGACTTTTTACTTAGTCTTGGCTTTGGCTGTGGTCTCCTTCCTCTTCATCACCTGCTTGGTGCTCATCATATCGGTCAAAGTGTACCGATGGAGACAGGAGCGACTGTTTTTGAAATCGAACGGGGCACTTCCGGTCATTCCGTACTACCCGCCTCTGTATGCCGACGTGGACGGTTCTGGTACGTTGAAGCAGGCTTTTACTTACGACGTATGCGGAACTACTGATTCCCGGAAAAGCGATCTGAAGTTTTCTCGCCAGATCAGTCAAAGCACCCTGAGTGGGGACTGCACTAGGACGGTACCCAGGCCGAAAACTGACATGGATAATTTGCTGGAAGAGGTGAGATCCATTCATTCGTTCGTTCATATCCTGGTTGACATTCTGTATTCATAATTATGAATTATTACTGCTGCTGGAGTATATTTAGCAACCATGACAACCCTTTCTGGGCAACTTGTATTTTTTGTGGTATTTTGGAGTTATTCTAACCCCCACTGTAATTTTATCCAATTTACATAATTAATTTCACTCCTTGGTTAGCACGCAAACATCACAGCTAGGAGGACCAGGGTTCGATTCCACCCCAAATGAATGAATGAGAGTTCTCCTGTTTTGGCTTCTTATTTTGTCTTTCGCCACCCTCGGCCATCTCTGTGTGGAGTTTGCATGTTCACCCCGTGCATGCGTGGGTTTTCTCCGGGTACTCCGGTATTCCTCCCACATTCCAAAAAAAAAACATGCTAGGTTAATTAGCGACTCCAAATTGTCCATACGTATGAATGTGAGTGTGAATGGTTGTTTGTCTATATGTGGCTGTGATTGGCTGGCCACCAGTCCAGGGTGTACCCCGCCTCTCGCCCGAAGACAGCTGGGATAGGCTCCAGCACCCCCGCGACCCTCATGAGGATAAGCGGTAGAAAATGAATAAATGAATGAATTTCACTCCTCCCTCTCTTTTAAGAGTTCAGCTTTTGTTGTCATATAGCTTACACAATGCATCTATTTGACCTACTTGCCAACATACAACATTGTGTACTATTTCCTTCATGGTGTATAGTGATATATCTTGAGTGTATTTTCTTGCTTATAGCATTCCACTATTTGTATCTTGTAGTTGATGATGTCTGTTTGTTGTATTCTTAACAGTATTTTTCTGCCTTCATTCTAATTCATGCAATACATAATTTAAGGTTGCATTTAAAGGAGCAGGGTCATAGTAAGTGAGTGTACTGATGAGGGTGTATCACCATTGCATTTATGATCAATACAAAAGCTGCAACAACAAATAGGATGTTCACTCCTGCCAAATATTGCCTCTGATTGCTCCCTCATAGAAGCACACAAGTATGCAGCGCACTATTTTCCCAGTGACCTACTTCCCTATAGCGTGCCGCCGCTACACATAGGAACAAAAGCACAGAAATAGATGCAACTAATGGACGTTTACAATGCCAAGTGTTAGGCAGTAATGTTGTTTTAACATGCGGTTTAATGGAGAAGATAGAAACAGTTGGTGCTGTCGTGATGGAGAGGGCGAAAGATGATGGGAGAGGAGGACAGAGGCAGGCTGCGGGGGAGGGGAGCGGAGGGGAGGAGGCACGCGGTCCCCTGCACAAGCATCATCCCTGTGCAGGACTTGTGTTTGTGATGCTCGGCCGCCATTTTACTCTGAATGTAGCCGTCTTTGTGTCCTGAAATGGGAAAAACGTGCATGACGACGTTATATTAGGCTCTAAACAATGTCCTGTATAGCAACAGAAACTGGGTGAGATATTTGAAGTGGTGGAAGCAAAAGACAAAGGGATGTGATGAGAGAGGTTATGTAACAAAAGATGAGGGGATGCATAAACTAGGACAGAGGCTGCATGTGTTCCACAATGGATGAAAGTGGGCTAACTAATCGTTTAATGACGGCTATCAGTGCTCAGAGCTGCAGCAGCATCACATATTAATCGTGCTGCTAATGAGCACTTGGTCAGCAACATGATAGTTTGAAAACATCTTCTATAATATCATACCTAAGACGTGACACTGAAAGTGTTGTGGTCATGATGTCACAAGCCACCTTATTCCGTGTGTGTGTGTTAGTTTGCTGCGTTAAATCCCAATGATATTATTAGTACAGCCAGGGGCGTCACTAGGTTCTTAGGACAGGGGGGGTTTAGTCCCCTGGAGATGCACAGGATATGAATGAATGTAGTAAACATTTTAAAAAATCCAAAAAGGAACAAGAACCGGGATATAACTTTCCCACTTTTGGACAGATTTAGTAGAGATACTCAATAGTTTTAGGCCACCATTAAATGTACATTAAAAGTACACACAATCTACACTGCAAATCCAGTGAACAGTGATCAATGATTAATTAGCCTATTATTATTACTATCATTATTATTATTATGATTATTACTACTACTATTAGTAGTAGCAGTAGGCTAGTATTAGCCTTCTTACTGGCTTGCTTATTAGCCTGCTTTTGCCCTATTATATAAAATTTGTCAGATTAAAAAAAAAAATTATTTGTCAATAAAAAAAATTTGAATCAATAAAAATAATTAAAAAAAATCTATTAATTTTTTTTATCAATAAAAAATATTACATTATTTTGGGGGACTTAAGAAAATTTTAGGAGGGCTTAAGTCCCCCTAAAATAGGCCTAATGACGCCACTGAGTACAGCAGTCCTTCCTTTCGGTTTCTTTTAGAAGCCTACATGAGTTCTTCAGACATTTCTTACATTTTATGACCCATTTTCTTAAAGTTGTTTCATTCAACAATGACCACAAATCTATCCAATCACGTGCAGAAGATACCATAGCATTGTCCCCATCTCTGATGTGATGTTCCTCGCTGCCTTGCGTGTTCAGCTGCTGTGTGACAGGAGATGCATGACCACATTGCTTGCGTGCTTCCAGACACTGAATGCACCTCACACACCCGCATTAGTTTATTAAAAATATCCGTAAATATAAATATGTAAAAGAGGGGAGGTTCAGTGTACTGATTTGATTCTAACTTATAGCTTCAAGCTTTTCGGTACGTCTGCTTGCGTTGTCTTCTGAACTGGCTGAATCTCTGCACAAGATTACACTCGGGATTAGCCAGGACAATGTGGGACAGTCCCAAAGTTGGGTTAAGTACACTTAAGACTCGAGCAGATGTACACAAACATAACATTTATTACTTCAGTATTGCTATCTTCGGCACGGCGGTCGAGTGGTTAGCGCGCAGACCTCACAGCTAGGAGACCAGGGTTCAATTCCACCCTCGGACATCTCTGTGTGGAGTTTGCATGTTCTTCCTGCATGTGTGGGTTTTCTCCAGGTACTCCGGTTTCCTCCCACATTCCAAAAACATGCTAGGTTAATTAGCGACTCCAAATTGTCCATAGGTATGAATGTGAGTGTGAATGGTTGTTTGTCTATATGTGCCCTGTGATTGGCTGGCCACCAGTCCAGGGTGTACACCGCCTCTCACCTGCTATCTTCAAGTCTACTGTGATCCCCATTCAGTCTCTTCGGTTGTTATGGTAACAGAGAGCATTTTAAAATATAAATATAAATCTATAATCCTCCACAGTGGTCAGTTTCAGCGATTTCAATATAAAATAGCATATTATGCTATGACTATTTTTTACTATTTAGTTCAAATTAATCATTAGGAATAACAGCATATTGTCTCATGCTGATGGTGTTTGACACAGTTCCCTCATGGAAATGACGGCCAGTGTGCTGTCGCCTTTCTTGTTTTTTTCCAAAGTCTTCCTGCTCCTGCTCTGCTTTCCTGCATCTCACCCCTCCCCCACTCCAGCTGCACCACTCTGCAGCAGAAAGGCTGAGAGAAAGATATCTCTATGTGGGACGTTTTGTTCTGTCTATACAAAGGCAGCTAACACTACGTCGTCCTTTTTATTTTATTTTCATTTCAATGTATTGATCATGTGGATTGAACCAAGTCTCTTTACCTTCCAGTTCCTGGTAGTGTTACTCAGATGCATTGCTTTTATTGATCATAGCCGTGTCTGACCTATCAGGGCAAAACATCAAATAATTTTTATCATTTATCATTTCCTTCCACGCTGTGATGTTTTTATAGGTCTTTTTGTTTCTCAGCCATGGTCGCCAGCTTGTATGAAACAGGGTGGGATGCAAGAGGGTGCATGTGTTACCATGGCAACAAGCTGACTCACAGGCAGGGCTGGACCATTTGTGAGTGATGGGGGTGAGCGGGAGTGGTGTGTGTGTCGGCTTCCTGTGTTTGGATGTGCGAGAGAGGAGAGCAGACACCCCTGGTTTAGGCAGGGAGGTGCAGCATTCTCACACCATGGCGAGGGAGGGGGGGGGGGGGGGGGGGCTGATAGGGATGATGATGATGATGAAGGGGGGGAGGGTGATCATGGCTCCTTTTTAGATTTGTTGTGATCTTTTTTTCCCATTTGAGATGTTTGGCGTGGTTATGGCAAAGCTTTGTAATATTTATAGTATACAAATGAATTTATTTTTTTACACCCTTTTTTGTGCTATAAACTAGATTATTTGTACCTATTTTTATCTTTTTTGTTTTATTTGAGTGCACAAGCAGTATGTCTATTATCATTTAAGCCACAGGATGCTTATTGAAATACATTTCTATGCTTTGATATGATATGTTTGATACGTTTCCCCTGACACAAAGACAGTGAGCCTTGACATCTGAGCCATGAGTCTCATGAATAAAGGATTATTGTCACTGACCATCGCCTCCAGGCCCCCTGCTGTCGGTTTAAGGCTACTGACTTAGTGCTGCACTAATGCAGCACATATTCAGTCATATATTCTACATATGGCGGTTTTTCAGTCTTTCAATATTTTTTATTTTATCTTTATGCTGTACCTTATGTCCTTACTAATTTCCAGATATAAAGTACAACTAAAAAAATGCAAAATATTACAGTACCATTTTTAAGACTGTAAACCTGATTGAATGCTTACATGTTTATTCACAGGATTTATTAGTTGTTGTTGTTAAGGGTTTAAACAACATATAATACTTATATTATGTCATAATGTGCTCATAATATGTTGTTGATTCAAAGATGGAACACATAAAAAGCATGTGAAACACACTGGCGTCAATTCTAGTATACTATCGACAACACAATCATGAGAACAACCTGCCATAACACAAAACTGACATGTCAAACAAACACATTTTGGTTCCATGGTAAGTATGTTGGTTGCCCAGCTTCTCGAATGCAGGGTTGGCATGCCCATCAGAGGTCTGACCAGTCTCTTTTCTTTCTTTTCTCTTCCATGTCTTCTCGTCACCTGCTGCCTCTTCCTGGATGCCTGACTCCTTGATCATCCATGACTTTTTCCATTTAAGGTAAGAAAGTGTTTCTATATACTTCTCGCACAAACAACACACAATTCATAATATTATGCACATTTGTTCACAATGTCACAATGGCTGACACATCTGTTGTCACATGTACACTACACTAAAAACACACTTTTGTCATACAGTCCAAACTCTCATGTACTGTAATTTAACAAATAAGCGACACAAATAAGAATATAAAGTGAGCTTAGCAACGCTTAGGTCTCAAACCAAGAAAGCCACATGCGGGCAGGAAAATTCAGGACGGTGTGACTCGACTCAAAGAGAAGAACAAACTGGCAAACACAAAACAACAGAGGCAGAACCTATATGAGCTGAGGTAATTAGCTAAGTGACTGCCGGTGTGTCTCTGGCTTCAGCCAGCACCATGGACAGAGGCATTTACGACAGAGGAGACAGCAAAGGTCAACAACAACAAAAAACACACAGAATCTGACACAGACTTCATCTTATTCGTCTTTCAAATCACACATAGTAAAACATCATCTAACAAGTTGTTTTGTATGTTTTTATTATTCAATACGTACATAATATTCAATAATCACTAACCTTAGCTAATTGATTATGATAATGGTTTTATTTCATTTCAACATGCATCAGATTACAATTGAGTGCATCCCATAATCAGTTCACAGTTCCACATGTCCAAAAGGAGTAGGAAGAAGCAAAGTTTATTAAATCCTACCCCCTCCATATGGTACTTTTACAATCAGTAACTGTTACAATTGTTCACTTCCTGCTTTCCTAATATAGTTTAAGTAAAAATTAATTTCACTATTTCACCTCTTCCACTTTAAATGACACCTTAAATCCATCCAACACACACACACATGCATACATATACTGCATAATCACTTTTCACAACATAGTATCGTCTTAAAAGTACTTATAACAAGCTATAGCATCCTATTTGGTTAAATGTAATACTCTTTGTTGCACTTTAAACATTTGGAGTGCATCAGCTGTTTCTAATATTTATATTTCACTACACGAGAAATGCTAAATATTATAAACACCTCCCATTCAGCACAGTCCACTGCAAACTTTAACCACAGTGATAGACACTTGATTGACAGTCATGACGGTGCATCGTTATACTGTCGTTGCAGGTAAGTGATTATTTACTTATACTCTACACATCTATTTCACCTCTATGTTTGTGTTGCTTGATGTTTTACAACACATAAACAAGTCTTTTACATGATATATATTTGACCTCCTGACCTGTCAGTGCCTATCACTCGTTGTCATGACAACAGTAACATAGAAAGTTGTCCTCGTGTCCTCAATGTGTACAAGCAGTGTGGGTTGCAGATGCAGCAGTCGACCGCCTGTGTGGCGCTGTCCACTCGCGTGGTGCTGAAAGCATCTCCCCGGCTCTCCCTCTCTCCCTCCCTCCTTCCCTGCTCGCTGACTGCCTCTCCACACCTCCCTCTGTCGCCCACAGCCCCGCACAGCAGATATTTTATATAAAACGGATGCTTATATGACGTTTGTACCAAAATATATACTATATTGACTACACGATATTGCATTTTTTTGTTATTTTTAACCATGATGGTAGTGAATTTTAGCAGTATAGTCGTGGACTATTTATTATTTCCATTGTGGTTTGTTACTTCCCTGTCAAAAGGATGCAAAAAGACACAAAATGATATTTATATGTAGAAAAAGTGAGTGTAATAACATTTAAAATCAAATAACAAAGAAAGCAAACAAATTCTTAAGTCATCTTCTTCACCGTAGAGAGATATCACCTACCCCTCCCCTTCGAATTGCTCCACAGACCTCCATCCGGGTACTTTACGTCGGATTATTTGCCTTTTGCAATCATGCAGCGTGGACGTGATGACGTATACACAGGCTGCAATTGCTCTAGTTGGCCACAGGAAGGCAATAAAGAGCCTTTGTCATCCTCAGTGTGTGTGTGTGTGTGTGTGTGTGTGTGTGCTGCAGGAACTTAGGTGCATTATAGATAGCCGTAAAGCATTGTGGTTCTTCCTATCAGCAGTCTTTAAGTGATTTAATAAATCCCAATCATATTAATAATAAATATTGATCATATAATTTAATAAAATTATTGAAAAAAATGAAGAAAATATACAAGTAACTCAACTAAAATGCAGTATTTGTGCACTGAAATTGTATTTTTAATGTATGTTGTACTTGCATAGTTACTTGCATCATGTACAATGAAAGATTTTATTTGGTACTGCAAATAAAAGTATTATTTCTTTGGTATTTATTGTACAAGTATGATATAAATACATGGTGAAACATGATTTAATGACTCCTAAACATATTAATTGATCATATAATTGAGTCAAATTGTAGGAAAAAAAATAAATGTACAATTACTTCCATTGCTCGGTATTGTCAATGTTACTGGCTATGATGAAGAGGGTGTATGTTGTGACGTCACTGCCCCTTCCCGGATAGGCTGTAACGTGTACTCGGTGTTGACCAATGACAGTGAGAGCTGTACAAAGAGATCTAACCGTCTGGTTGCTTCATCGCAGCCTGCCTCCCCAATGTAGTATAGTGCTCAGGGGGGGGAGGGCTACATGCGCACAAAAGCATGACTATCTCTTTTATTATTACATGTCAGGACACATTTTTTTTGCGCTGGATTACTTAGCGGCTGTTTGCGCATCGGACTGATTGATTGGATTTATGGTATTTTGCTGAAGGTGGAATAATGTGGAAGAAATTGCCTGCGTGGCAGGTGCTGTGGTGGTGCCACCGTTTCTCCCTATTGTGGAGTACAATAGACGCGCAGACGCGCTACAGCATCCCGGAGGAGCTGAAGCGAGGCTCGTTGGTGGGGAACCTGGCCAAAGATTTGGGTTTGGTTGTATCGGAACTGCACCGAAGGAAACTGCGCATCACCTCGGAGGCCGGTAAGCAGTATTTCAGCGTGGACCTCGGGAAGGGAGACCTGCTGGTGACGGATCGAATCGACAGGGAGGAGCTGTGCGCACAAAGAGCGGCGTGTCTGCTGCCGCTGGAGCTGGTGATTGACAACCCTTTGCAGCTGCATCGGGTCGAAATCGAAATATTGGACATTAACGACAACGCTCCTAGTTTTCTCGCTGCAGAAAAAATATTAAAAATAGCCGAGCTCGTTAATCCCGGTGCACGTTTTCCTTTAGAAAGTGCGCAGGATCTTGACGTTGGCGCTAATTCTGTCCGCTCCTATCTCATCAGCAAAAACGACAATTTTAAATTAGCAGTAAAAACTCAAAAAGATGGAAGAAAAATCCCTGAACTGGTGCTGGAAAAAGCTCTCGATCGTGAAAAGCTGCCCGTCCATCATCTCATTCTCACTGCCTTGGATGGCGGCGATCCGGTGCGTTCAGGGACGTCAGAAATTACAATAACTGTCCTTGATAATAACGACAACGCACCTCAATTTGATAAGCAGCTCTATGAAACTAATGTCAGCGAAAAGGCCACAACAGGAAGTCACATTTTACAAGTTAAAGCCACGGATGCAGATGAAGGATTAAACGGAGAAATTGAATATGCATTTGCTGAGCAGACATTAGATGTCATTTTATCATTATTTGATATCGAATCTTCTACCGGAGCTGTCGTCGTGAAAGGGGTGTTAGATCACGAAACGAGTCCTTTCCACAGATTTGACATAACTGCGAAAGACAAAGGGAATCCCAAAATGGAGGGGCATTGCGCTGTGGAAATTAAAATAATCGACATTAATGACAATGCTCCGGAAATAATTGTGACGTCGCTGACTAGCCCGGTGCCGGAGGACTCCGCCGTAGGGACCGTTATCGCTCTGATTAGCGCAAGAGACCCCGACTCAAAAGATAACGGCAAGGTGACCCTTAGTTTGCCCTCTGACCCCACCTTTACGTTAAAGCCATCGGTCTCTAACCATTACTCGTTAGTCACAAACCGACAGCTTGATCGGGAAAAAAATGCTCAATATCGAGTTAAGATTCGTGCTACTGACTCCGGAAAACCTCCACTATCAAGTGAAAAAATAATTGATGTCGATTTATTAGATGTAAATGATAACCCGCCAGTTTTCTCGCAGCCTCATTATACCGTTTATGTCAAAGAAAATAGTTCTCCAGGTCATATTTTATGTTCGGTGTCTGCATGTGATTTGGACGCCGGCGAAAACGCCAAAGTGACTTACTCCATCGTGGATTCTAAAGTGCACGACGTGTCGGTATCGTCTTACGTTTACATGAACTCTGAGAACGGCAGCATCTACAGCATGCACTCGTTTGACTACGAGAAAGTCAAAGTGTTTCACATTCAGGTTCAGGCAAAGGACCAGGGCTCTCCATCTCTCAGCACCAACGCCACCGTCCATGTTTTTATCCTGGACCAGAACGACAACGCCCCCGCTGTCATTTACCCCTCTCCACACGCGGCCTCCCATCTCAGGGTTCCCCGCACGGCCAAAGCGGGCCACTTGGTCACCAAGGTGACGGCGGTGGACGCGGACTCGGGTCACAACGCGTGGATCTCATACAAAGTGTCGGAGTCCACAGACGCCTCTTTGTTCATGGTCAGTGTGTACACAGGGGAGGTGAGGACTAAACGTGCTGTGTCCGAGCACGACGACTCCTCTCAGAGGCTGATTGTAGAGGTCCAGGATGACGGGGAAGCGGTCCAGTCGGCCACCGTCACGCTGTCCATCCTGCTGGAGGACGGTGTGAGCGAGCCCATGTTGGAGCTGAGACACAAGGCGTCCGAGCCCAGTAAGACAAGCGGCAGAATCACACTTTATTTGATTGTGTCTCTGGCCTCGGTGTCCGTGCTGTCTCTGGTGACTTTGCTCATCTTAGCGGTGAAATGCATGAGGAGCAGCAGAAGCAGCGCTAGTTGCTGCATGAGACGGACACACTGTGATGAGGACAAGAAACCCAACAGAAAGCTGCACATTCAGCTCAACACTGATGGACCTATCAAGTACGTGGAGGTTCTGGGAGGAGACGTCATGTCTCAGAGTCACTCCTTCAGGTCGTGCATGTCTCCTGTGTCCGAGTACAGTGATTTCACTTTGGTCAAGCCCAGCAGCACCGCTGACTTTAAGGAGGTCATCAGCGTCCTGGACGCCTCTTTACCTGACAGCACCTGGACCTTTGAGAGCCAGCAGGTGAGCGCTATACCTTGTTTGCAATGCAGTACAACTTGCAGTGATGAATGTATTTTTTTTTTTTAGAAATTAATTTTACTTATGCACATGGTGCCATAATTCTACTCTGATTCTTTAACACCATCAATGATGGTGGACAATAACTGTTGTGATGGGATTTTATTGCTTTGTTCCTGAATCACGTGCCAACACTTAATAATAGCATACTAGTTGGCATCATAGTCAGCGACCATGACTGAAAATGTAGTGTGTTAATTAGTAGATTTTAATTAGGTGGCGGGCGGCACGGCGGTCTAGTGGTTAGCGCGCAGACCTCACAGCTCGGAGACCAGGGTTCAGTTCCACCCTCGGCCATCTCTTTGTGGAGTTTGCATGTTCTCCCCGTGCATGCGTGGGTTTTTCTCCGGGTACTCCGGTTTCCTCCCACATTCCAAAAACATGCTAGGTTAATTAGCGACTTCAAATTGTCCATAGGTATGAATGTGAGTGTGAATGGTTGTTTGTCTATATGCACCCTGTGATTGGCTGGCCACCAGTCCAGCATGTACCCCGCCACCGCCCGCGACCCTCGTGAGGAAAAGCAGTAGAAAATGAATGAATGAATAATTAGGTGGCATGTCAACAATTAATTTGTATAATAGCAATTCATGGGGAAAAAAAACTATGTAGTTAATTCTGTGAAAATCATATCTGGTTAAATATCACTTACTTTAAACAAAACCATGTATGAATAAATACTGTAGAATATATCAATTGTAGATATTTAAGTGATTCTTTGAGGTTTTTTTTGCTGTTTATTAAAAAAGAATACTCCTAGTAAATCAATAAAGTCAATATTTAGTTGTGTATTACTAATATATATATTTAATAGTCTCTGAATCTACTTTTTAAAAACATTTAAAAGAAGTGACTTGGTATGTTCAGCTGCTCACGTGGGTTTTGCCTCCTTGGATTCTGCCTGGCAACGAAACTGAACTCAAGTCTTATTGGACAGAAAATGTAAAAACCCTAAATGACAACATGATTGACATGTGCTCCTATTTAAGTTGATAAATCCCTTATATGGCATACTTTAGTGACTTTAGCTCCTGCTGGTGTTGGAGGAGAAGGAGAGAGAAGCTTTCAGTGTGAGCATGAGCTGAGCTCTCATTGGTGGAAAGGCTCTGGTGCTGTGGTCCAATAGGATTCAGGACTGTACAAAGCAATCTAGTTCCCGCCCCCACGCAGCTTCATTTCAGTATTCAACAGCAAGAGAGGAGAGAGAGAGAGAGCTTGTCCGTGTGCGTGTGCGTGTATGTGCAGAGAATACGTTTTTTTGTGATATTTTCATTTATAAAAAATCTTCCGAGTCATGCTCTGTAAATGGGGACTATTTTATCACGGATTCACATCCGCGGTGCTGAATTTCAGGAGGATTTCTTTGGCCAAATCGACGTGGATGTTTGCATTGTGACGGAGCAAGGATGACAAAGACAATAGGATACCGAGACTGGAGATGGCAGGCTCTTTTGTGGCATCACGTCTTCCTCTTGTGGACTACAGTGGATGCGCAGACTCGTTACAGCATCCCGGAGGAGCTGAAACAAGGGTCTGTGGTGGGAAATCTAGCCAAAGATCTGTCTTTGGGACTGTCTGAGATATTTGAGCGCAAGCTGCGTGTCGCCTCCGAGGCTGGTAAGCAGTATTTCAGCGTGGATGCGGGGAAGGGCGAGCTGCTGGTCAATGACAGGATAGACAGAGAGGCTTTATGCGGACAAAGCGCCAGCTGCGTGCTCCCTCTGCAGGTCGTCGTCGAGGACCCGTTGCAGCTTTTCCGTGTGGAGGTTGAAATACAGGACATCAATGATAACGCGCCGCGGTTCCCCTCGAATGACGTCACACTTGAGATTTCTGAAATTACAGTCCCTGGGGTCCGTTTTCCTGTAGAAAGCGCCATTGATCCAGACGTGGGCGCTAATTCGCTCAAAACGTACACGCTCAGTAAAGACGAGTGTTTCAATATTAGACTCAAAGAGGTTGCAGGAGGCAGAAAAGTACCTGAGCTGGTTTTAGTAAAATCTTTAGATAGAGAGAAAAAGTCCGTCCATCAGCTCTTAATTACAGCTCTGGATGGAGGCAACCCTGTGAAATCGGGGACTTCACAAGTTACAGTTACAGTCCTTGATATTAATGATAATGTTCCTGCATTTGAAAAAACATTATATAAAGTGTCAGTGGCTGAAAACCTTGAAAAAGGTGCAAGCATCTTGCAGACAAAAGCCACAGACATGGACGATGGCCCAAATGGAGAAATAGAATATTTTTTTGGCGCTCACATGCCTGAAAATGTCCTCTCTACATTTAGCATTGACGGTATAACCGGCACCATACTTTTAAAAGGAATTTTAGATTTCGAGTCCACATCAAATTATGAAATAGACATAACTGCTAAAGATAAAGGCGTCCCTAGAATGGAGGGTCATTGTACTGTCCATGTAGAAGTTTTAGATGTAAACGATAACGCCCCAGAAATAATACTCACTTCGAATGCAAAGCCAGTGCGTGAGGACTCGCCTAACGGGACTGTAGTAGCTTTACTCAATGCCAGAGATGACGACACCGGAAATAATGGTAAAGTTACATTACACCTCCCCACAAAATATCCGTTTGCCCTCAAAGCATCCTTTTCTAACAATTATGAACTGGTCACCAGTGGCGCTTTAGACAGAGAGAGAGTGTCTGAGTATAAGATTGAGATCACAGCCACCGATTCAGGATCTCCTCCTCTCTCCAGTAAGAAAACGATAGCCGTCAGCATCACCGATGTCAATGACAACCCTCCTGTATTCTCCCAGAGTTCTTATAATGTTTATTTAAAAGAGAACGGAGTAGCAGGCTCTATACTGTACTCGGTGTCTGCATGTGACCTGGACGCCGGCGAAAACGCCAAAGTGACTTACTCCATCGTGGACTCTAAAGTGCACGACGTGTCAGTGTCGTCTTACGTCTACATGAACTCTGAGAACGGCAGCATCTACAGCATGCACTCGTTTGACTACGAGAAAGTCAAAGTGTTTCACATTCAGGTTCAGGCAAAGGACCAGGGCTCTCCATCTCTCAGCACCAACGCCACCGTCCATGTTTTTATCCTGGACCAGAACGACAACGCCCCCGCTGTTATTTACCCCTCTCCACACGCGGCCTCCCATCTCAGGGTTCCCCGCACGGCCAAAGCGGGCCACTTGGTCACCAAGGTGACGGCGGTGGACGCGGACTCGGGTCACAACGCGTGGATCTCATACAAAGTGTCGGAGGCCACAGACGCCTCTTTGTTCATGGTCAGTGTGTACACAGGGGAGGTGAGGACTAAACGTGCTGTGTCCGAGCACGACGACTCCTCTCAGAGGCTGATTGTAGAGGTCCAGGATGACGGGGAAGCGGTCCAGTCGGCCACCGTCACGCTGTCCATCCTGCTGGAGGACGGTGTGAGCGAGCCCATGTTGGAGCTGAGACACAAGGCGTCCGAGCCCAGTAAGACAAGCGGCAGAATCACACTTTATTTGATTGTGTCTCTGGCCTCGGTGTCCGTGCTGTCTCTGGTGACTTTGCTCATCTTAGCGGTGAAATGCATGAGGAGCAGCAGAAGCAGCGCTAGTTGCTGCATGAGACGGACACACTGTGATGAGGACAAGAAACCCAACAGAAAGCTGCACATTCAGCTCAACACTGATGGACCTATCAAGTACGTGGAGGTTCTGGGAGGAGACGTCATGTCTCAGAGTCACTCCTTCAGGTCGTGCATGTCTCCTGTGTCCGAGTACAGTGATTTCACTTTGGTCAAGCCCAGCAGCACCGCTGACTTTAAGGAGGTCATCAGCGTCCTGGACGCCTCTTTACCTGACAGCACCTGGACCTTTGAGAGCCAGCAGGTGAGCGCTATACCTTGTTTGCAATGCAGGACGAGTTGCGGCACTTTGACTCCTTGTCATGCACACTTTGTCATTGTTTCTGTTCAGTGAGTCCTGTTTCAATTACAATGGGAGTATGTTGATTGACATTCTCTTTGAGAAATCATATTTTGTCATTATTCATATTATCGGTTGACAGTCCAGTGAGGTTCATTAAGTTTATCATTCATACATTCTAAACTGTATGAATCAGCTGACAAGGCACGCCACAGGAACATCACATGACCACTCTGATGCAGCAGAAAGGATGCATTTAACCCCCACATGACACATCAAATACTGAACACGAAGCCCTAAAGTACTTTAGTTACTATTTTTAATTGCAGTATAAGTTGATTTTTTTAATCTCATGTAAATTCTCTGCCTCTCCATCTAAGATGTTATGATTCATTTCAATTGTCTGCAACATAAACCCACATTTTAGTTGGATTTATTGACTTTCTTTCCTCATAGTTATATTCTTCTCTTGTATTTTTGAATTATTATGATTGGAAATTGTTGTTTTTCATGTAGAAAAATAGGTGGAATACTCCAACTTCTCACATGCAACACAATTAGGAGAAACATTAATTTTTGACATGAAATTGTTGCTTAACCTGGTGATGATAGATTAGATTTAGGATTTAATAATAATTCATATTAAACATTTCTAATCTAGCATCATTTGACTGGCTATTTGTGTGGAGATTTTTAGTTTGTGATCAATATACATTGTGATTAGTTATGACGACAATAAAAACATAATTTGTCATACTCGCATAGTTATAATTCAGCACCACTGAGTGGACAGCGACATCGAAATAAAGCATCAACACAGTGATAAAATGTCAAAATATTTTTTCTTGTATATTTATTATTCTATGCAATATACAATTAAATATTATAGTTATTATTTAATTTTGAACATATAGGACTATTTTTTCCTCTTGATACTTGTCATTAACATGTCAGAGTAATGCTTGTGTAAAAAAAATAAAGTGTGTGTGGGTGGGGGCTTATGGAGCTCTGCTTCCTCCTGATTGGCTGGCGGAAGCCCAAGCAGTAGACCAATAGAATTGAAGACTGTACAAAGCAATCTAGTCCCTGCCCCCACCAGCTCCATCACACTAACACGTAGAATGCACTGAGCTGCAGCACAGAGAGGAACGAATGAGCTCCTATCTTCTTATTTTCTAACATCAAATCCAATTGAATTGAGTAGTTATGCTCAGACGGCGTGGCTGCTTTATTCTGGAACCATCCCCCGTTTTTGTGGACGGAACAGTCGTCGTGAGGAGGATGTTTGCTTTGTAACGAGCAAGGATGACAAAGACAATAGGATACCGAGACTGGAGATGGCAGGCTCTTTTGTGGCATCACGTCTTCCTCTTGTGGACTACAGTGGATGCGCAGACTCGTTACAGCATCCCGGAGGAGCTGAAACAAGGGTCTGTGGTGGGAAATCTAGCCAAAGATCTGTCTTTGGGACTGTCTGAGATATTTGAGCGCAAGCTGCGTGTCGCCTCCGAGGCTGGTAAGCAGTATTTCAGCGTGGATGCGGGGAAGGGCGAGCTGCTGGTCAATGACAGGATAGACAGAGAGGCTTTATGCGGACAAAGCGCCAGCTGCGTGCTCCCTCTGCAGGTCGTTGTGGAAAATCCTTTGCGATCCCATCGAATTGAGGTAGAAATTAAAGACATTAACGACAATTCACCTCGTTTCCCCATTGAAGAAAAAAATCTTAAAATATCAGAATCCGTTTCAGTTGGCAGACGTTTTCCTTTAGAGAGTGCAGAGGATCCTGATGTTGGAGGGAATTCTGTGAAAACATATACTCTGGTTAAAAATGATTATTTTTCTTTAAAATTTAAAGACGTGAAAAATGGAAAATCAGTGCCAGAATTAGTATTAGATAAATCATTGGACAGAGAAAACATGCCCATTCATCAGCTGCTGTTAACAGCACTTGATGGAGGAAACCCTGTTAAATCCTCAACGTGTAAAATTATCATTGATGTGCTCGATATTAACGATAATTTTCCTGTTTTTGATGAAAACGAGTACAAGGTTTCTCTAAAGGAAAATAGCACCAAAGGAACATTTATAAAAAGAGTAACAGCTAAAGATGCAGATGAAGGCATTAATGCTGAGATTAAATACTTTTTTGGTACTCGCACTCCAGAAGCAGTTTTATCAACATTTGAAATTAACGAAGTAACAGGACAAATTGTTTTAAAGGGAGAATTAGACTATGAAACATTCCCATCTTATCTGATTGACATTACCGCCAAAGACAAAGGTGTGCCTGAAATGGAGAGTCATTGTCAGCTACAATTAGATGTGGAGGACATAAATGATAACGCCCCAGAAATTATTCTGACTTCTAAACCCAGTCCTGTACGAGAAGATGCTCCATCTGGCACAGTGGTGGCTTTGATTAGCGTTAAAGACGTTGACTCTGGTAATAATGGAAACGTAACACTGCAGCTCCCTAAAAGTTCTCCTTTTTCCCTGAAACAGTCTTTCTCCCAAAATTATGAATTGGTCACCAGTGGCGCTTTAGACAGAGAGAGAGTGTCTGAGTATAAGATTGAGATCACAGCCACCGATTCAGGATCTCCTCCTCTCTCCAGTAAGAAAACGATAGCCGTCAGCATCACCGATGTCAATGACAACCCTCCTGTATTCTCCCAGAGTTCTTATAATGTTTATTTAAAAGAGAACGGAGTAGCAGGCTCTATACTGTACTCGGTGTCTGCATGCGACCTGGACGCCGGCGAAAACGCCAAAGTGACTTACTTCATCGTGGACTCTAAAGTGCACGACGTGTCGGTGTCTTCTTACGTCTACATGAACTCTGAGAACGGCAGCATCTACAGCATGCACTCGTTTGACTACGAGAAAGTCAAAGTGTTTCACATTCAGGTTCAGGCAAAGGACCAGGGCTCTCCATCTCTCAGCACCAACGCCACCGTCCATGTTTTTATCCTGGACCAGAACGACAACGCCCCCGCTGTCATTTACCCTTCCCCCCACGCGGCCTCCCATCTCAGGGTTCCCCGTACAGCCAAAGCGGGCCACTTGGTCACCAAGGTGACGGCGGTGGACGCGGACTCGGGTCACAACGCGTGGATCTCATACAAAGTCTCGGAGTCCACAGACGCCTCTTTGTTCATGGTCAGTGTGTACACAGGGGAGGTGAGGACTAAACGTGCTGTGTCCGAGCACGACGACTCCTCTCAGAGGCTGATTGTAGAGGTCCAGGATGACGGGGAAGCGGTCCAGTCGGCCACCGTCACGCTGTCCATCCTGCTGGAGGACGGTGTGAGCGAGCCCATGTTGGAGCTGAGACACAAGGCGTCCGAGCCCAGTAAGACAAGCGGCAGAATCACACTTTATTTGATTGTGTCTCTGGCCTCGGTGTCCGTGCTGTCTCTGGTGACTTTGCTCATCTTAGCGGTGAAATGCATGAGGAGCAGCAGAAGCAGCGCTAGTTGCTGCATGAGACGGACACACTGTGATGAGGACAAGAAACCCAACAGAAAGCTGCACATTCAGCTCAACACTGATGGACCTATCAAGTACGTGGAGGTTCTGGGAGGAGACGTCATGTCTCAGAGTCACTCCTTCAGGTCGTGCATGTCTCCCGTGTCCGAGTACAGTGATTTCACTTTGGTCAAGCCCAGCAGCACCGCTGACTTTAAGGAGGTCATCAGCGTCCTGGACGCCTCTTTACCTGACAGCACCTGGACCTTTGAGAGCCAGCAGGTGAGCGCTATACCTTGTTTGCAATGCAGGACGACTTGCAGCACTTTGACTCCTTGTCATGCACACTTTGTCATTGTTTCTGTTCAGTGAGTCCTGTTTTAATTACAATGCCAGTATGTTGATTGACATTCTCTTTGAGAAATCATATTTTGTCATTATTCATATTATCGGTTGACAGTCCAGTGAGGTTCATTAAGTTTATCATTCATACATTCTAAACTGTATAAGTCAGCTGACAAGGCACGCCACAGGAACATCACATGACCACTCTGATGCAGCAGACTGGATGCATTTAACCCCCACATGACACATCAAATACTGAACACGAAGCCCCAAAGTATTTTAGTTACTATTTTCAATTACAGTAAAAGTTGATTTTTTTTAATATCATGTAAATTCTCTGCCTCTCCATCTAAGATGTTATGATTCAATTCAATTGTCTGCAACATAAACCCACATTTTAGTTGGATTTATTGACCTTCTTTCCTCACATTTATATTCTTCTCTTGTATTTTTGAATTATTAGGATTGGAAATTGTTGTTTTTCATGTAGAAAAATAGGTGTAATACTCCAACTTCTCACATGCAACACGATTAGGAGAGACTTGAATTTTTGACATGAAATTATTGCTTAACCTGGTGATGATAGATTAGATTTAGGATTTAATAATAATTCATATTAAAGATTTCTAATCTAGCATCATTTGACTGGCTATGTGTGTTAAGATTTTTAGTTTATGATCAATATACTTTGTGATTAGTTATGAAGACAATAAAAACACAATTTGTCATACTCGCATAGTTATAATTCAGCACCACTGAGTGGACAGCGACATCGAAATAAAGCATCAACACAGTGATAAAATGTCAAAATATTTTTTCTTGTATATTTATTATTCTATGCAATATACAATTAAATATTATAGTTATTATTTAATTTTGAACATATAGGACTATTTTTTCCTCTTGATACTTGTCATTAACATGTCAGAGTAATGCTTGTGTAAAAAAAATAAAGTGTGTGTGGGTGGGGGCTTATGGAGCTCTGCTTCCTCCTGATTGGCTGGCGGAAGCACAAGCAGTGGACCAATAGAATTGAAGACTGTACAAAGCAATCTAGTCCCTGCCCCCACCAGCTCCATCACAATAACACGTAGAATGCACTGAGCTGCAGCACAGAGAGGAACGAATGAGCTCCTATCTTCTTATTTTCTAAATCCAATTGAATTGAGTAGTTATGCTCAGACGGCGTGGCTGCTTTATTCTGGAACCATCCCCCGTTTTTGTGGACGGAACAGTCGTCGTGATGAGGATGTTTGCTTTGTAACGAGCAAGGATGACAAAGACAATAGGATACCGAGACTGGAGATGGCAGGCTCTTTTGTGGCATCACGTCTTCCTCTTGTGGACTACAGTGGATGCGCAGACTCGTTACAGCATCCCGGAGGAGCTGAAACAAGGGTCTGTGGTGGGAAATCTAGCCAAAGATCTGTCTTTGGGACTGTCTGAGATATTTGAGCGCAAGCTGCGTGTCGCCTCCGAGGCTGGTAAGCAGTATTTCAGCGTGGATGCGGGGAAGGGCGAGCTGCTGGTCAATGACAGGATAGACAGAGAGGCTTTATGCGGACAAAGCGCCAGCTGCGTGCTCCCTCTGCAGGTCGTTGTGGAAAATCCTTTGCGATCCCATCGAATTGAAGTAGAAATTAAAGACATTAACGACAATTCACCTCGTTTTCCTACACAGGAAATTAACCTTAAAATACCAGAATCCGTTGCAGTTGGTACACGTTTTCCTTTGGAGAGTGCAGAGGATCCTGATGTTGGAGGAAATTCTTTAAAAGGTTACATATTAACTAAAAATGATTATTTTTCTTTGAAATTTAAAAACGAAAAAAATGGCCTAACTTCACCAGAGTTAGTGTTAGAGAAATCATTGGATAGAGAAAATATGTCCATTCATCAGCTGCTATTAACAGCACTGGATGGAGGAAACCCTGTTAAATCTGGAACATGCAAAATTATCATTAATGTGCTCGATATTAACGACAATGTTCCAATATTTGATGAAAAAGAGTACAAATTCTCTTTAAAGGAAAATAGCACAAAAGGAACTTTAGTCATGAAAGTTACAGCTACAGATATTGATCATGGCATCAACAGTGAAATTAAATATTCCTTTGGGTCTCGGACTCCGGAGGCTGTTTTATCAACATTTGAAATTAACGAGCAGACCGGACAAATAGTTTTAAAGGGAGAATTAGACTATGAAAAATTCCCATCTTATCTGATTGACATTACCGCCAAAGACAAAGGTGTACCTGAAATGGAGGGACACTGTCGCCTGCAGCTTAATATTGAAGACATAAATGATAATGCACCTGAAATTATTCTGACTTCTAAACCCAGTCCTGTACGAGAAGATGCTCCATCTGGCACAGTGGTGGCTTTGATCAGCGTTAAAGACGTTGACTCTGGTAATAATGGAAACGTAACGCTGCAGCTTCCTAAAAGTTCCCCTTTCTCCCTGAAGCCATCTTTCTCCCAAAATTATGAACTGGTCACCAGTGGCGCTTTAGACAGAGAGAGAGTGTCTGAGTATAAGATTGAGATCACAGCCACCGATTCAGGATCTCCTCCTCTCTCCAGTAAGAAAACGATAGCCGTCAGCATCACCGATGTCAATGACAACCCTCCTGTATTCTCCCAGAGTTCTTATAATGTTTATTTAAAAGAGAACGGAGTAGCAGGCTCTATACTGTACTCGGTGTCTGCATGTGATTTGGACGCCGGCGAAAACGCCAAAGTGACTTACTCCATCGTGGACTCTAAAGTGCACGACGTGTCGGTGTCGTCTTACGTCTACATGAACTCTGAGAACGGCAGCATCTACAGCATGCACTCGTTTGACTACGAGAAAGTCAAAGTGTTTCACATTCAGGTTCAGGCAAAGGACCAGGGCTCTCCATCTCTCAGCACCAACGCCACCGTCCATGTTTTTATCCTGGACCAGAACGACAACGCCCCCGCTGTTATTTACCCCTCTCCACACGCGGCCTCCCATCTCAGGGTTCCCCGCACGGCCAAAGCGGGCCACTTGGTCACCAAGGTGACGGCGGTGGACGCGGACTCGGGTCACAACGCGTGGATCTCGTACAAAGTGTCGGAGTCCACAGACGCCTCTTTGTTCATGGTCAGTGTGTACACAGGGGAGGTGAGGACTAAACGTGCTGTGTCCGAGCACGACGACTCCTCTCAGAGGCTGATTGTAGAGGTCCAGGATGACGGGGAAGCGGTCCAGTCGGCCACCGTCACGCTGTCCATCCTGCTGGAGGACGGTGTGAGCGAGCCCATGTTGGAGCTGAGACACAAGGCGTCCGAGCCCAGTAAGACAAGCGGCAGAATCACACTTTATTTGATTGTGTCTCTGGCCTCGGTGTCCGTGCTGTCTCTGGTGACTTTGCTCATCTTAGCGGTGAAATGCATGAGGAGCAGCAGAAGCAGCGCTAGTTGCTGCATGAGACGGACACACTGTGATGAGGACAAGAAACCCAACAGAAAGCTGCACATTCAGCTCAACACTGATGGACCTATCAAGTACGTGGAGGTTCTGGGAGGAGACGTCATGTCTCAGAGTCACTCCTTCAGGTCGTGCATGTCTCCCGTGTCCGAGTACAGTGATTTCACTTTGGTCAAGCCCAGCAGCACCGCTGACTTTAAGGAGGTCATCAGCGTCCTGGACGCCTCTTTACCTGACAGCACCTGGACCTTTGAGAGCCAGCAGGTGAGCAGAGAATACTACAAAAAATGAAAAATATTTGGCTACGGTTCATAACCCCACAAAATAGAGTCCCAACCTTTTTTCAAATTAGCAAAAAATATATATACAAATGTACATAAATAGTGACATTAATTTAATTTCCATATATTTCCAGTATGTCATTTTAATTGGGTCCAGGTCAAGTTCCTGAGTGTGTAAATGTAACCTTTTGAGAAAATGCAGTCTGCAGGCTTTGTGTTGCGGGCTACCCTGGTTGCTTTCAGGGCCGTTCTTAAGCAGTTTCAGCACCATGTTGGCGGACAGCGACTTTGACCAATGGTCTTGTGAGTGACCATTACACAATACTAACTGGTGGCAATGGAGTTTTTATGTTTTATATCTTCACTAACACTGATTAATATTTTAAAATAACTGACATTAAGATGTATTCTATATTCTAGAGCATATAGGAGCTATTTATAAATATATATTGTATACTATACACTCACTGGCCATAATATTAGGCACACTTGAGCATCAAGGCCTGTGTAAAACAAGTTGTCTTTACACTGTAAACGTATGTATATTCATAGTAAATATTACAATATTGGTTTTAGTTTGCAGTGGACTACATGTGCACAGAAAGATGTTTCTCGTGCGCTTATAACAGGTATCCAAAATATTAGAAACAGCTGATGCAGTGCAGTGTTATATCATAGCAAAAAGCACAATTATATGTGAAACTGATCCTGAGCTTTTTATTTGTGAAGATAAAATGTGAATTACAAGAGCAAGTATATATGGGAACTCATTACTGTGTATTTATTTATTGTTATATTATCAAAACCGGATGTGTCAATTCATGTTTCATATTTCAGTCTTTACTTTCTCCATCACTGAGTGCAGAAGAGCAGTGTGTGTGTGAGAGTGTGTGTGTGTGTGTGTGTGTGTGTGTGTGTGTGTGTGTGTGTGTGTGTGTGTGTGTGTGTGTGTAAAACAGTGCTGCACAGAGAGCCTCTGATTGGCTGAGGCTGACGGATGCTGCACCAATAGGAGTCTGAACTGTACAAAGAGATCGTCTCCCTCCCCCATTACTTAGCAACACAACCACAATGCTCAGTGCAGAGGAGAGAAGATACATCAGTCATTCACTGCTCATATTTCTTTCATTTTAATTCAGATTTTTGACTATGAAAGGATATTGTATTCACTCACGTGCTGGGAATATGGATTTGGTTATTGTGGTCCGTCTTCTTTTGGACTGGAACTGATGCATTTTAAAGCAGCAAGGATGACAAAGACAATAGGATACCGAGACTGGAGATGGCAGGCTCTTTTGTGGCATCACGTCTTCCTCTTGTGGACTACAGTGGATGCGCAGACTCGTTACAGCATCCCGGAGGAGCTGAAACAAGGGTCTGTGGTGGGAAATCTAGCCAAAGATCTGTCTTTGGGACTGTCTGAGATATTTGAGCGCAAGCTGCGTGTCGCCTCCGAGGCTGGTAAGCAGTATTTCAGCGTGGATGCGGGGAAGGGCGAGCTGCTGGTCAATGACAGGATAGACAGAGAGGCTTTATGCGGACAAAGCGCCAGCTGCGTGCTCCCTCTGCAGGTCGTCGTCGAGGACCCGCTGCAGTTGCATCGAATCGAGGTTGAAATACGAGACATTAATGATAACTCTCCGAGTTTTGTTTCCAATGAGTTGTCTTTGAAATTAGCGGAATCTGCCGCTGTTGGCGCGCGTTTTCATTTAGAGAGTGCCGCAGACCCTGACGTGGGAAGCAATTCAATTAAATCATATACTCTCAGTAAGAATGACTGCTGTTCTCTAAGAATAAAAGAAATGGAGGGCGGAAAAACAGTCCCTGAACTCGTTTTAGAAAAGCCACTGGATAGAGAAAAGAAGGCCGTACACACCATATTATTAACTGCATTAGACGGCGGAAGTCCAGCTAGATCCGGCACATCACAAATTACCATAAATGTACTTGACATTAATGATAATTTCCCTGTGTTTGATAAAAATCTATACAAAGTAACAGTTGGTGAAAAGGGCGTAAAAGGGGCAGTTATTATTAATCTGAAAGCCACAGATGCAGATGAAGGTTCAAATGGTGAAATTGAATACTCATTTGGCTCCAGGACTCCAGATTCTGTCTTCTCAGTATTTAATATCAACCCTGTTACTGGTGAGATAACGTTAAAAGGCGAGCTAGACTATGAGACAGTTAAGTCCTATGACATTGATGTCACCGCTAAAGATAAAGGCAGCCCTGAGATGGAGGGACACTGTCGTGTGCAGGTCGATGTGATGGACTTTAATGATAATCCACCTGAAATCGTCCTCACCTCTCAGCCCAAACCCGTACGTGAGGACGCCCGTAGTGGGACTGTCGTGGCCCTGATCAGCGCTCGTGATCTCGACTCTGGTAACAACGGAAATGTCACTTTACACCTGAAAAAAGGTACTCCATTTGACCTGAAAAGTTCATTTTCTAATAATTATGCTCTGGTCACCAGTGGCGCTTTAGACAGAGAGAGAGTGTCTGAGTATAAGATTGAGATCACAGCCACCGATTCAGGATCTCCTCCTCTCTCCAGTAAGAAAACGATAGCCGTCAGCATCACCGATGTCAATGACAACCCTCCTGTATTCTCCCAGAGTTCTTATAATGTTTATTTAAAAGAGAACGGAGTAGCAGGCTCTATACTGTACTCGGTGTCTGCATGTGATTTGGACGCCGGCGAAAACGCCAAAGTGACTTACTCCATCGTGGACTCTAAAGTGCACGACGTGTCGGTGTCGTCTTACGTCTACATGAACTCTGAGAACGGCAGCATCTACAGCATGCACTCGTTTGACTACGAGAAAGTCAAAGTGTTTCACATTCAGGTTCAGGCAAAGGACCAGGGCTCTCCATCTCTCAGCACCAACGCCACCGTCCATGTTTTTATCCTGGACCAGAACGACAACGCCCCCGCTGTCATTTACCCTTCCCCCCACGCGGCGTCCCATCTCAGGGTTCCCCGCACGGCCAAAGCGGGCCACTTGGTCACCAAGGTGACGGCGGTGGACGCGGACTCGGGTCACAACGCGTGGATCTCGTACAAAGTCTCGGAGGCCACAGACGCCTCTTTGTTCATGGTCAGTGTGTACACAGGGGAGGTGAGGACTAAACGTGCTGTGTCCGAGCACGACGACTCCTCTCAGAGGCTGATTGTAGAGGTCCAGGATGACGGGGAAGCGGTCCAGTCGGCCACCGTCACGCTGTCCATCCTGCTGGAGGACGGTGTGAGCGAGCCCATGTTGGAGCTGAGACACAAGGCGTCCGAGCCCAGTAAGACAAGCGGCAGAATCACACTTTATTTGATTGTGTCTCTGGCCTCGGTGTCCGTGCTGTCTCTGGTGACTTTGCTCATCTTAGCGGTGAAATGCATGAGGAGCAGCAGAAGCAGCGCTAGTTGCTGCATGAGACGGACACACTGTGATGAGGACAAGAAACCCAACAGAAAGCTGCACATTCAGCTCAACACTGATGGACCTATCAAGTACGTGGAGGTTCTGGGAGGAGACGTCATGTCTCAGAGTCACTCCTTCAGGTCGTGCATGTCTCCCGTGTCCGAGTACAGTGATTTCACTTTGGTCAAGCCCAGCAGCACCGCTGACTTTAAGGAGGTCATCAGCGTCCTGGACGCCTCTTTACCTGACAGCACCTGGACCTTTGAGAGCCAGCAGGTGAGCTGAGAACTATCATATGTGACGTACATCCGCTGTTTTCATGATATTTCTGCCAGAGATGAGTATGGATCATATAACCCGGGTATGAAGGGGTGGGCATGTTTGGTTTCTCCCTATCAAAAATCCATAAGACGCCATAAGAAATTTTATAGTAAAACCGGTGGTCAACTTCATAGTTGTTTTTTTTTAAGTTGTATTTTTTCTCTCATAACTTGAGGCAAAAGTGATTAAATCCTTTATTTGTTTTTGCCTGACTCAAATTCAGATAGATATGTAATGTCAGGTTAATTTTATATTCAGAAAGAGGAACTAGTTTGTCAATATCGCCCCCTTGCGGCTACTAAGAGCAATACCGAGACCACTTCCTGAATACTTGAATGACATTCCAAAATACACACTCTTTTTTTGAAAACTTTATTTTACCACATTTGCATAGTTGTCCGTGTTTCTGTCCTTATTATGACACATTATTAAAATGTTTCATAAACTTTTTAAAGTCAGCAAAAACTTCAGTGAAAGTGGAGACAATGGAAAAAGTTTCCACTCTGAGTGTGTGTGTGTGTGTGTGTGTGTGTGTGTGTCAGAGCTGTCTTCCAAAGAAGGGGGGAGGCCTCTGTGGTCTCTCCCCGCCCACCAGTCTACCGAGGCAGGGAGAGAGAGGGAGTCAGAGCAGGGAAGAAAGCGGGGAAAGTAGTTGCGTTTTTCGGCCTCGTTTTCCCCCGAAAAGTCGTCGGTCATGATCGCGTCGAAACTGCCCCTCGCTCGACTTTTCAAGCGGACAAACTCCCCACCGAACAGGACGGACTCGTCTTAACAAAGTCACAATGGACACCAAACGGTGAGGGGAGAAGTTGCAAAGTTTCCCGGACAATGGACTCCAGACAGAGGAAGCGATCCGGAGGAGGGAGCCAGCTGTCGAAGCTCTGCTTCTTCGCGGCCTTCCTCTCCTCCGCCTCCGCACAGCTCAGTTACTCCGTTTCGGAGGAGCTCAGTCCGGGATCCATCATCGGGAACATCGCTAAAGATCTGGGCTTGAGCACACAGAGGATTGCCCAAAGGGGGCTGCGGTTGGAGTCCGAATCCGGCACTGAGTATTTCGAGGTGAGGCAGTCTAGCGGAGATTTAGTGATTAAGCAACAAATCGACAGAGAGCAGATGTGCGAGTTGAGCTCGACATGCTCGCTTCATCTTCGGCTACTTTTATCGGATCCTTTGGAGATCCAGCGCGTCGTTGTGGACATCGTGGACGTGAACGACAACGCTCCACACTTTTCAACCACCAGCGTCTCTTTGGAGGTGTCCGAGGCCGCCGCACAGGGGACGAGATTCCGCTTGGAGAGCGCGCACGACCCGGACGTGGGAACCAACTCATTACGCACGTATCACCTCGCTGCTAATGACTTTTTCATATTGAATGTAGAGACTAAGAGTGACGGCAGCAAGTTTCCAGAGCTTATAGTGGACAAACCTCTCGACAGGGAGACCCAGGCCTCCTTTGAGCTCCTGCTCACTGCTGTGGATGGAGGACAGCCAGAGAAATCAGGCTCCACTCTGCTGCTTATTAAAGTTTTGGATGTAAACGACAACGCACCCATTTTTGATGAACCTGTAACAAAAGTCACCCTATTAGAGAATGTGGCACCGGGCACTTTAGTGACGAAACTCAACGCAACAGATGTTGATTCAGGTCGCAATGGAGAAATATCATTCATGTTTAATAAATACACACCTGAGCGAGTACTTAAACTTTTCACGGTGGATTCTAACACCGGGGAGATTCGCGTTAACGGTGAAGTGGACTACGAGAAAGCTACAGCGTATCACATCACAGTGCAGGCCAGAGACGGGGGCTCCCCGGCAATGGAGGGGTCCTGTAACGTCATCGTGGACGTCATGGATGTCAACGACAATATGCCGGAGGTCACATTGACATCACTGACGAGCCCAATCAGAGAAGACTCCGCCCCTCACATGGTGATCGCGCTCATCAGTGCTCGGGATCTGGACTCCGGCAAAAACGGGGAAGTAACTTTAACCATCCCTCCCGGACTTCCTTTTAAACTCAACTCAGCTTTCGGCATGCACTACAGCCTGACCACAGAGGCCCCGTTGGACCGGGAGACGGTGTCCGAGTACACGGTGGTCGTCAAGGCAACTGATGGCGGCTCCCCCGCTTTGAGGTCGGAAACTACTTTTGTGGTGAAGCTCACGGATGTCAACGACAACGCACCCACATTTTCACAAACGTCCTACTCTGTGGATATCCCTGAGAACAACGCTCCGAGTTCCCCGTTCACTGCTGTGTCAGCCACGGACCCAGACCTGGGGGAGAATGCCCGCATCACGTACTCCATCTTACCCAGCATGGTGCAGGGCTCCCCTATTTCCTCTTACGTCTACATCAACCCGGATACCGGCCACATTTACAGCATGCGCTCCCTGGATCACGAACAGCTTAAAGCTTTCCGCATTGAAGTCCAAGCCCGGGATGCAGGGGCGCCCCCCAGGACTTCCAACGTGACTGTGCATGTGTTTGTAGTGGACTTGAACGACAACGCACCCTGGATTGTACACCCTGCTTTTGCAAAAGAGAAAGGCCTACAGCTGACTGTGCCCCCTTCTGCGGGGCCGGGGTACCTTATAAATAAACTTGTAGGGGTGGACGCCGACAGTGGGCACAATGCCTGGTTGTTTTACTCCATCGCCCCCGGCCCGCATGCCGGAATGTTCCGAATCGGGGCACATACAGGTGACCTCAGAACGGCCCGCAAATGGGCCGAGGAGGAAGAGGGTTCCACTTATGATATTGTCGTTGTTATCCAGGATAACGGAGAGCCCCCCAAATCCAGCTCGGTGAACATCACCGTGACGGTAGCTGAGAACGCCGCAGTTAATGACGCCCCGGCAAGACCCCACCACAAACCCTCCTCCCCCCACGCGGGGATGTCGGACATCACCTTGTACCTCATCATCTCCCTTGCTTGCGTATCAGGCGTGGCTTTTATCACCTTCGCCGTCCTCGTCGTGCGCTGCTTGAGGCACCGCGGCTCCGGAGTGGGCGACTCGGACTGCTGTTACTGTTGCTACGGCAACCAGCGCTCCAGCCGCTACCACCAGCGCCCCGGGAAGGACCTCCACTTGCAGCTCAACACGGACGGGCCCATTCGTTACATGGAGGTGGTGGGGGGACCCCAGGAGCCGCACACGCGTACTTATAGACCCTGCTACTCCACCATATCGAGCAGGAGTGACTTTGTGTTTATGAAGACACCCATGATGAGTCACAGCAACACGCTCAACACCACTCTCAGCAGGAAGCACCTTACGCCGGAGGTGAGGATGATGAATGGGATTTTTTGGGAATGACCGCAACATTCGATGCTCTGAAAAAGCTGCCTTTCCAAGACTATAATGCTGACTGCGGTATTGATTTAACCATATGTTGATTTATTGATCAAAATTATTACTCAAAACTGAGCATTAATGTCTTTCAAATGCAGCTTTGGATGGTGCAAGTCTAACTAAAAATGCACAGTTGCCCCACGAGACAGGATGGATTTGCTTAATTACTTAATTATTTGAACTGGCTGCACGGTGGTCGAGTGGTTAGCGTGCAGACCTCACAGCTAGGAGACCCGAGTTCAACCCCACCCTCGGCCATCTCCGGGTATTCCGGTTTCCTCCCACATTCCAAAAACATGCTAGGTTAATTAGCGACTCCAAATTGTCCATAGGTATGAATGTGAGTGTGAATGGTTGTTTGTCTATATGTGCCCTGTGATTGGCTGGCAACCAGTCCAGGGTGTACCCCGCCTCTCGCCTGAAGACAGCTGGGATAGACTCCGGCACACCCGCTACCCTTGTGAGGATAAGCGGTAGAAAATGAATGAATGAATGACTTCTCCTCCTATTTTGTGTGGAAGTGGTAACTTTTTGGCTTCTTATTTTGTCTTTCCCCACCCTCGGCCATCTCTGTGTGGAGTTTGCATGTTCTCCCCGTGCATGCGTGGGTTTTCTCCGGGTACTCCGGTCTCCTCCCACATTGCAAAAACATGCTAGGTTAATTAGCGACTCCAAATTGTCCATAGGTATGAATGTGAGTGTGAATGGTTGTTTGTCTATATGTGCCCTGTGATTGGCTGGCAACCAGTCCAGGGTGTACCCCACCTCTCGCTCGAAGACAGCTGGCATAGGCTCCAGCTGAATGAATGAACTATTTGAACTAACTGGCAATGAGTGGAAAATGGAGAACCATGTGTGCTTCTAGCAGATGGAGACCAGGACTTGAAAACAAGTGTTTGCGTTGTGACCGGAGAGGAAGAGCAGCAGAGAATGATGGGATGTGAAGCACAGGAAGACAACTCAGGAAAGAAAATAGCATCAGGAACGAAAAGGGAGGTCAGGCTGAAGATAAATAGCAGTCATAGTCTCAAAAGAGGAAGTCACAGGGTCATTGGTGTGACCCCTCACTTCCTGTTGTCCACTAATGATTAGTTAGAGGCCCTTGGCGAACATTATGTGCCCAAGTCAAATATATTGAACACATTAATTCCTATAAGGGGAACTAATATGACTTTTTTGAAGCTTTTTTTAAGCTTTTTGAAGCTTTTTACCATTCGTCCTCAGCACTGAATTAGCTCAGCCCCGAGGTCAGCACGGTGCCATCTGTCGCTGTGTTTCCACGTGACATGTGTGGTGCAAGCAGGACAACAACTAGTGAGGGAGAGGAGCAGATAAAGGGAGTGTGGAAAAAAAAAAAAGGCTTTACACGGCAACAGACGGTGCTTCCTGTAATGCTTTTAGTGTGGCGGCCATCGTGCTGGTGTGCATGTGCGTGAGGTTTGTTCGCATTAAGTGTGACACACAAAAGAGCCCCACTAGCGGGAGTGGGTAATTTTAGAAACGGGCCGTGAGCCTTGTTGATGACTAATGCGCCTTCACTTCCACAGCTATTCTTTTGTGGGAGGGTTGCTGTGGAACACTTGAGATGTGTTTAACATGTTTTAGTAAAGTCCGTGTTGGTTGGTGTTCGAGCTGTGCAGGCTAGTCAGGTTGTTATACAAATAATACGCACATTTATAGACATCAAACAAACTGGCTCGTGTACTTTTGTGTGATTGTCTTCAGGGTTTTGCTTAACTCCTGCTGTTTGCGTCGGGTAAACAAATATTCTAATCAAACATACCTCTTGTTTCCTCAGTCATTGAACTCCGACAGGAAACACTACATCCTAAGGCTTGCTTGTATAATAAATAACACACATAACACTAGCTTAAAGGGTATTGGTGTGTGTTTGTGGAAGTGCTTGTCATCACTAGGGTCATGAGTATGCTGGAGCTTATCCCAGTTGTCTGTGGGCAAGAGGCAGAGTACGCCCTGCACTGGTTGCCAGTCAATCAGCCAATCGCAGGGCACATACGCAAACATGCACAATATCTCGAACTGTTGTAAAAAAAAAAAAAATTGTTCAATCATGTTTTTCCCTCTTTACGCTAGTAAAAAAAAATCAAGAATTTGGATTGCACAGATGACTATAATAAAAAAAAAATAATTTCCATGTTCCATATTTTGTTACAAAGAGTAAATATGTCAATGAATATCATCTGACTAATTGAATTTTTATGCAACACAACCAAATTGTCTTAACCCTCCTCTTGTGTTAATGGTCGGCACCGACCCTTTTTAAATTTTAATGCATAAAAAGAATCACATAATATTTGTTCATTGCATCAAGGCTTTTTGACTTTGTCAGGAAACTCTTATTTCAACAAAAGAAAACCAAAAAAAAAAATTTTTACTAAATTAGAAAATGGTCTCGTTTAAATTATGACCACTGTATTGTTAGGGTCGGTTTCGAGCTACTCATTTTTGTAACATTTACAGACGGCACACGCGTCACATGTCATCCATCGCGCGACGGGAGTTAAGCAAATTTGATGGTAACTTATTGTTTTTAATGTATTTTATAGCTGATTTAATGCATGGCTAAAAAACCGACCCATTAACATAAGAGATGATACCAGAAATCTAACACAAGAGGAATGTTAAATAAAATAGTGTATGATGTGTATATCCGTTGGATAACCGTCATCCAGTTCATCATCTGCTTGCTCGGAGGCCAAATTCTTCCAAATAAAGCACCAGATGGAGTCAAGGAAGCATATTTTGTGCGTGCCTGAGCAAAAACGATGGTCATACTAGTTGAATAGCTAAGTGCACAACTCACAATTTCTTTTATTTTAACATGACAGATGTTAGCCAGATGCTCCCGTGTGCTGATTGGTGCAGTCTAGACCCATGCAGGCAGGTTGTAATTCTTGTTTGCTTTACTGAAACATGTGACAGATGCAGACCGAGGAAGTGCTCCAAGCTGGCGTGAAGGGCTATGATTTGCACGAGGTTAAAACTCTGGTCAAGTCCGTGCGTTTAAGCGCTTATTGCTTATTACTGCGAGATGGGCAAGGCAGGCGGCCTTTTATCATAGTGTTTTGTTTTGTCTTATTTGAGCGTATTCTGACCTTGGCACTGTTTGTGTGCCAACAGCAAGTCACTCAGCTGCAATGCTGGGCCCTCTCTGGATGTTTGTCTCTACTCGCGGCTATAGATCGCTTTCTGACCGACTCACATTGACCATTTTTAGTGTTTTAGTGCCATCGGTTAAGCTGTGTGGGAGGATTTGTATCAACCATCTTTTCATTCACTATTACTGTGTTTACATGCTAGATTAGAGGAATGCCAATTTAGCTTTTATTTCTTTATAAATGTTGTTTTATTGATTAATTATGGCTGCACGGCGGTCGTGTGGTTAGCGCGCAGACCTCACAGCTAGGAGACTGGGGTTCAATTTCACCCTCGGCCATCTCTGTGTGGAGTTTGCATGTTCTCCACGTGCATGTGTGGGTTTTCTCCGGGTACTCCGGTTTCCTCACATTCCAAAAACATGCTAGGTTAATTTAATTGGCGACTCCAAATTGTCCATAGGTATGAATGTGAGTGTGAATGGTTGTTTGTCTATATGTGCCCTGTGATTGGCTGGCCACCAGTCCAGGATCTACCCCGTCTCTCGCCCGAAGACAGCTGGGATAGACTCCAGCACCCACGCTACCCTTGTGAGGATAAGCGGTAGAAAATGAATGAATGAATTAATGAATTCTCCTATTTTGTGTGGAAGTGGTAACTTTTTGGCTTCTTATTTTGTCTTTCCCCACCCTCGGCCAAAAACATGCTAGGTTAATTTAATTGTGATCTAATGATCTGGCCAATAGCAACACAGCAGAAATAACCTCTCACCCCATAAACATGTATTAAAATACTATGAATGGATTACTCCATCAGATGCCTCTCTTCACCATCTTCTTACTCCGTCATTCCCCTGTGTGTTGTACAACAACTCTTTTAATAATACGCCGCAACATCCTGGCCCGGCCCCTCGCTGCAGGGAGCTCTTGTGTCTATTAGGAGGTCCACAATGTGGAGCTCAGCCAGCTTCCATTCACTGCATCAGTGCACAACAAGAGTGGGAAGACTTGAGATGGGTGAAGGTTGTTCTCACAGCAATTTAATTTGATTGTACATCAAGTAATATGTTGTGAAAAAATATATTCATAAAAATATATACTGCAACCTGCGTCCCTGACTATGTCAATTTTACCATTTTTAAGCACATTATGTTTAATATACAGCACATTGTTGAGTGGGTGTTTTTATTTCATTCACTTTTTATGTGATTTCCATCATCCTGAATTATTAAACATAGTACTGCGGCTGTACGGAGAGGTATGGCTGCTAACCTATTTATGCATTATTATATATATTTCTTTCATAAGTTCCATTTAGTGTTTTGGACAGATGTTTGTGGTCGTCTGAGAGAAGATCTCTGGTTTGCTGCATCGTGCACCTTTTTGTGCTGCTCTTTTTGACATTTTTTTTTGCTCCAATGCTGATGCTGACTGCCTTTTTTTCAGTTTCCCTGCAAAACTACACACACACAAACACACACACACACAAACAGATGTGTCAGCCACAAAGCAACATGACAAATGCTGTTTTTAGCTCGTGAATTTGTATTTAATTCTGCAACTTCTCTTTTCTTTTTGTAGCAAAAGCCACCCAACAATGACTGGCGCTTCAACCAGGGACAGCGACCCGGACCCAGTGGGTGAGTCAACTCCTCCGCCTCACACTCATGATGGCGAAACCATTTCTGTTTTTTTTAATTAATTTGTTTAAACTTTCTTATTGTCAATTTTTGTTTTGTTATATTCCAACTTTATTCCCATATTTTCACTTTATTCTCGTAACAAACCAAATTTTTCAAAATGTACAACTTTAATTTGTTTTGTTTGTTTCTTGTAATATTGCATATTGCATACATATGACAAATAGTAACCAGGGAGGAGTGCATGGTGGAATCAGACCCGGGTTGCTTGAGCCTTGTGTTTAGGTTTTAATACACCAAATATGAGGGATTGTTTACATGTCACACACTTTGTCAGTGAGGCATCCCTGCTTTCTAAAATGGCTGCCGCAGCCTCTTCTACCCCCCTCCCCCTCGTGTTCCTCTCATCCTCTTTGCTGGCTCAGTACTGCAGATGAGTGGTGGTGGGGGAGGGGAAACGGGATGTGCTTGTTCTCGCCTCCTTTTTTTTGCCATCTGAAGGGTATTTTCTTTGTTTTTATTTAACCGGTGACGCGTATTTTGTGTTTTAGTCAGCGATTGATAATGTTTGGGGACTCTAAATATGATGTTGTCGTCATGCAGAGACATTTCACAATAATTATTGCAGAACTGCATTCTACTGAGAGCTGCTTCCTATATGATTTCCTGATTTACATACCAGGATCAGATATATGGATTTCTACCTTGTGCACCTAATGAAGCACATGAAAGGTTCTTGATCGTACCTCCTGATCCTAGAGTTTTAATAAAAAGTCAACAGTTGTTTCAGACTGTATAACATGTTGTGTTTCTTAGTCCCCACATGCCATACGGTACACACATACGATGGACGCCGAAGAGTGGGACAAGGTACTCATTTAGCCGTAGAAAGTGTCTCTCTGCCCTTCGTAGCTGATCAGCGTTTTCCACGTTGACCCCAACCCGGGACCTGATTGGTTAATAACGGCAGAGAGAGAACTACCTGTGATAATCCTGTAGTCCACCGAGGCTGTGCTGTGTGTAGCTGTAACTAAACTCATAGAGCTTCTGTTCTAGTCTCCCTAAAAGTTTGATGGGGTGTGCATTCATAGGCCACAATGCCTGCTGTGGCGTAGAACGGACTGTGGCGCCATTTTTTTTTTGCGTGCGGTGTTGTGTAGAAGTGCTATGTCATATATATGTGTGCAAACGAAATGGAGCTTATGTATATTTTCTTCGGGCTGTTATGTTTTGTGCCTCTGGCTTCCTGTTTGTGTGTAGCCCACCATCATCACATGTGGCTTTTTCGTGTAATTTATCCAGAGGGCCGCCAAAAAAAGCCAACAAGACTGTGTCGAGCTCTTGAGGTCACTCGGATCTTTGTTAAATATCCCCCTGGCGAGGTCATAAAACACATCTGGAGTAGATAAACGGCATCCCTCTCCTAGTCTTGTCCACAGGAAGTGATAACACTGACCACAGGAAGCGTTTAACAACCATAGGATGCGATAAGCCTGATTCTGATTTAGCGTAAATGAAGCGCTCCTTTTTTTATCTTAAGCGTCATGAGATGAAGATGGCGGACGGCTCAAACCTCTCACACCACTTTGCGAGCTGGTTGCTGTGTTTATGTGCAAAAAGCACCCCCCCCCCTTCCACCTCACCCATTGTAATTTATTCAAGAGGCTTGTTTGTTGTGTAGCACTCGCATAACCCGGATTAAAATGAGCACGACCCAGTTGTTGGGTGCGCAGCTTGTGTGAGAATGAGGACAGTAAAGTGGATCGGAGTTGGATGCACAGTTGGATAAACAAGCCTGTAAAGGTGAATTTATGTACACGACGCCCTCTTTTTTTTTTTTTTAACATATTCAATGAGAGATATGAATATGGAAAAAATAAGGAAAAACAAACTTGCTGCTACATGACAAATTAACCAAAGTGTGTATTTGCTGTCAGCTGCTTTGCCGCCAACGCGATGCAAAAACAATTCAAAACTACTCGTTATTTCCAGTCAGTCTTACCCTCTTTCTCTCTCCGACACACACAGGGCTGCCGGGGGACCTGAGGTTGCCATGGGAACCGGGCCCTGGCCCCAACCCCCAACTGAAGCTGAGCAGCTCCAAGCCCTGATGGCCGCGGCCAACGGTGAGTCAGATACTTCCTCGTTTGTCGTCGCCGAGCCTCGCAGCTGCGTAGGAATAAACATGATGATGTGATGAATGCAATCATGTGGCGCATAGTTTGTTTGCAGTGCACACATGCACAGCGTTGTATCTCAGGCAGGTTAAATGTTCCTCTTTCTCCTATGCAAACGATGGTGACTCATTTCTGTGGATGACTGTTTATCGTTTGGAAAAATAATCATGATGTGGAGCTCCAAAGTTTTCATTTAAAATACCGAGAGATGTTGCATGGAACATCTTGCAGTCATTTCCACGCACAATGGAAATTTTCTAACCTTTTTGTGTCATCATCAGGAAAGAAAGAACATTCAGTACAGTACATGTGATGATAAATAACAATGCTAAGTCATCTCTAGCATAACTATAGAAAGGAGAGGTATGGCGTGTTATTCAACATTGGAGGCAAGTTAGTTTTTCACGTATGTTTGCATAGAGTGACATAAAGGAGCTACGCAGGGTTTGGGGGGGAGGCAGGGAGGGGGGAGTGTCTCTGCATTGCAGAGGCTGAGGAAGAATTACGAGCAAGGCAGCGATGCATCACAAGCAAGAGGACAAAGCAAGTCTTTTATAACACATTTAATGAATACAATATCTGCTTTGCTCAGCCAAGAACACATGACTGTGTGTATTTGTGTAAGTAAACCGGGGGGGGGGGGGGGGGGTGTCCACACTTTTTCCAGCGGGGGGGCATATAGTGACAAATGAAAGGACACTTTAGTGTGAAGCAACTGCATTTCAGCTTTGTCATGTAGATGAAAAAGCATATTATTTATATGAACTTCAATTTTTGCTCTCTTTTCCTATTTTTGCTGTAGTTTTTTCCCAAATATTCTAACTTAAAATAATCTTCATAAATTTTATTTTTGTAATATTATAACTTTATTCCCATAATGTTATTAGCTTTTTACCCAACCTAATTTTCTAAATAGTACACCTTTGTTTTGTGTTTATTATAATTTTGTGATTTTAAAAAACATATTTTTCTTTGACACTTCATGCTGCTAAAAAAAAAATTCCCCTGGTATAACAATTTTATTATATTTTTTTATCTCCATTTCTGTTTTTTTAATGTAATTTAATTTTTTTATTTAATCTGTTTAAACTTTCTCATTGTCAAAAAATTATATTTTTTATTTCCATTTCTGTTTATTTAATCTGTTTAAACTTTCTTATTGTCAATTTTTGTTTTGTAATATTCCAACATTGTTACACACTCGTAACAAACCCAACTCCGCAACCTAATTTTTCAAAATGTACAACTTTATTTTTGTTTTGTTTGTTTCTTGTAATATTGCAACAGTTTCATTTGGTTTTCTAACAAGATCTTTCCCCCATTTCCACATTTCACCCAGCAGTTGGCGAGGCGACCGGCACCCTGGGACCGGGCACCATGGGCCTGAGCACCCGCTACAGCCCCCAGTTCACCCTGCAGCACGTCCCCGACTACCGCCAGAACGTCTACATCCCCGGCAGCACGGCCACCCTCACCTCCAACCCCCAGCAGCAGCAGCAGCAGGCCATGGCCCAGCAGGCCAGCCAGCAAGCGCTGCCTCCGCCCCAGTCCGGCCAGCCGGAGCCCCCAAAGGCCGCGCAGACTCCGGCTTCCAAGAAGAAGTCCACCAAGAAGGAGAAGAAGTAGAAGTCGGAGGAATGCTTAATCCAATGTGATGAGAAACGCAACCCCCCACACCCCACCAAGAGGTATCTTGTCTAGCTGAGGTCTAAGCGGACCACATGGACGGTTCTGATGGTTCTTTGTAAGTGTCTTGAGGTGCCGAGAGGAGCCTAAACATGCCGAATGCTTTTGCTTGTATTGCTTGTAACGAGTAGATATTATTTGGCTGGGTATGGGGGGTTATTGTGATTATTTTTTTTGCTTTTTCTTTGGCTAGGACAAGAAACCTTGCAGGGTTGACAAGGCTATCATAAGCAAGTGATGTATTCCGAGAAATGTTATTGTCTTTCACGTTGGATTTCTTGTAAGTAAGTAAGTACGCTTAGTTGCCATGATATTTCCATGTAGGCTTCAGCCTTTGCAGGACCTTCAAGCATACCTTCTGTGCATAGATTAACGATAACGATAACGATAATAAGCCTGTTTGTTTTACCGCTATTACAAAACTTGTCTGCATGCTCTTTAAAAGGTTCAAACCACATTACAGTATACTAGTTTAGATTTGCAAACTATGCATTGCATAAGAGGACGCCGCCCCCCCGTAACCCCCCACTGCCAAATTGCTGGTCAAAAGAATGCACATGTAGCATTTACCCGAGAAAAAAAACATTTTGTAACGACCCGAGCATGCGCCCATATAGTGGGGCGGCTGCCCCCCTGAACCCGACCCCACATCCCTCAGGCAAAACCTGGAGAAATGCACTGAAGGGGTATTAGCCACACTCGAATGAAGTATTTGTCATGGTGACGTTATTTTTCTTATGAAGTCCTCATAAATGGTAAACGAGAGCCGATGGGGGGGGGGTTCTGGTGGGCGGTACACTTAAATTGTTATCTGACAGGGGCGGGTCAACTAACCGTGGCTCCACCCACTGAATGTACAGAGCAACCACCACTCTTTTAACATGCACTGACCCAGCTTGGGGTCACTCACTCGGCCGCCCCCCGCTTGTCCCCCATCCGCTCCCCAGCGCCAAATCTCTCACTTGTAAATAAACACAAGTCCTGTTGATGGTATGAGTCAGGTGTTTGTGTCGAAGGGACCGCCATCCAACTCTTTGAGAGTCGACGTCCCTCCCCGCAAAGCGTGGCTCACTACTGGAATGTGTTGCATTTGTTTTACAAGAAAATGAAGGAAAAAAAAAAAAAAAAAAACACAGATTAAAAAAAAAACTATTATGAATAAAACTCTTGTTTGTGTTGCAATGTAGTAACTAAGCACCATGGAAGCCAACTAACTGGTCAAAGTGTAAATAATAAAAAAAAGATAACTTTAGATAAGGTGACACATGTAGACTAGTTAACTTGTGATTTGTGTTGCGCATATTTTTGTGTTCATTTTCTCTTTTATCACCCTTCGAAAGAAACAAAAAAAAACTGACTTGTTTCTATCCTTCTGTAACCTCTTAATGTTCTTTTTGCGGTGATTTGATCTCGTGCATTTGTGAAAGAATGCCTTTCATTCTCTTTCTGTCCATATGAGCAAATGACTATAAATATTCTATATGTGTACGTCCGTCCGCTGCTGAATTAATACTATTCTATCCTGCTGTGGTACCTTTCTTATCAAATGCTTACCCCCCCGCACCCCACCTTTGTCCCAACGCTTTATCCCTGTGTTACTCTTATTTTTATGCTAATATTTATATTGCTGTTTTATTTTCTCTTGAACACTGACATTTCAAATAAAAAGATTCTGAATTAATTCTCTTTTGGTTGAATTTTTTCCCCCTAACAACTTGGAACAGAATGAGCTAATCTTCATGATGCTATTCATTTATTCGGTGCGCCTAATAAATGAATGTCAGCATGTGTATTAAAAACAATTAACTGCCTAATGCATCGCGCAAAGCTTTGATGATTTATTATTAGAAAATATGGAAACTATTAAGGCGCCTAAATAAAAAATAACATCAGGGTTCTGGTTGTGACCAAAATGAATGAGTAATAATTGTTGTTATGCAATAGACTCTTACCCACATATCACTAGACTTCCATACGATCATACAAAATTATATTTTTATGTAATAATTTAGCTTAATGTTAATATATGACAAAAAGCAAATGCTTTAATTGACCAAATACAGCATTAACCCTCCTCGTTTTACATTTTAATGCATAAAAAGAATCACATAACATTTGTTTATTGCATTAAGGCTTTTTGTCTTTGTTAGTAAACTATATTTCAACAAAATAATTTTTTTTTTTTTATTACATTTTTAAATGGTCTGGTTGAAATTATAACCAAGACACGAGAAGCAAATTTGATAGTAACTAGCTGTGTATTCAGGGACCACTGCAGGGAACAAACTGTACATGCCTTCCTGGCGCCATCTTACCAAAGTAACACAGAGCGGCTATAAATAGCCTCCTGAGATGTCACTGAGGGCTCAAGCTGCAGATGTTGGATGTTGGAGGGAGGCGGGGTGGGCTGAGAGGTGATGGAGAAAGAGCATGCAACGTCTTCTCAAATGGCAGCGGATGCGGCTTTTGTGTCAACGCACCTCCTGAAACATCACGGACCACATGGAGAAATATATACAGATAAACACATCACTTCCACTCAGCAGCATAGAAACATCTCATTTGCATACCCAAAATGGCCGAATCGCCTCTCCCCGCCTCGCTGTCATTGTATTATGTGGTTACTATGGCGACTCTTAGCGCCAGTGAGCATGCACAAATGTATGCAGCGGCCATGTTGGCAGAACCTTGCTTCCCGACTGAGCTGCAGGAAGACAAACACATTGAACCATTAGTCGGAATGGCAGGAAACATGGCAGCTTGCACGCTGATTGCTCTCACACACATACACACACACACACACACACACATATACACACACACCCACGGACAAATGAGTCAAACGTAGTAAGGGCCAGTTTGAAACATTCTCAGATGCTTCAGATGTTCTCCAATAGACCTTGTCTGTGAGTCTTGAACCAGTCATGATGTGCTATATATATCACTATATTGACAGTTACTATGGTACCATTACCATAGTCATATCACCTCATACTTCGATACATGACAAAAAAAAAATTTTTTTTTTGAAAAATTTCATGTAAAAAAAATTTACATTTAAAAAAAAAAAATGGAATTTTTTTTTTTTTTTTAATATTAGGAAAGCAGGAAGTGAACAAATGTAACAGTTACTGATTGTAAAAGTACCAAATGGAGGGGTAGGATTTAATAAGCTTTGCTTCTTCCTACTCCTTTTGGACATGTGGAACTGGGAACTGATTATGGGATGCACTCAATTGTATTACCATTACCATGGGACACATTATAGTTCATATTTTGATTACTTTTCACTCTAATATTTCAACACCAACTAAAATTACTTTACTTTTGCTCTTCTCTTTCAATGGCACCTTTGTTCTTTAAATATTTTCACTGCAGTACATTTTTTTTTGCTTTAGTTTTTTTTGTTGAGGGCCAATAAAAGACAGCCACAAGCCGAAAATAGCACCTGCGCCGCATGTTGGAGAGCCCCGGGTGTAAACGAAGACTTCTACTGCGCAACAAAGAGTGAAAATTTGTCCAAACATGCTATTATTGCGATGACAAATACATCACATGGTGGCGCTGTTATTAAGCACCCAAAATTTGACCTCATAAATTGGATTACAAATCTCGATGCTGTTGACAAAACACCCACTGTAACTTTAGCGTGTTTAGATGGATTGGCACCAAATTTGGTGCACACTTTCAGGGGACCAACAAGCACGAGTCTATAAAATCTGAGCAACACTGGTCAAAGAACGTTGGCGCCTTAAAACAAAATGGTTTTTGCTAGGGTTAGGGTTAGTAGCTTAGAGTTACATGAAGATGCAAGTATTTTTTAAGACTGGGTTTATTCATTTGTGGAACAAAACAATAGTCCAGGGGTGGGCAAACTTTTTGACTCATGGGCCGCATTGAGTTAACAAAATTGTGCGGGGGCAGAACATATATTTATATGTATGTATATAACACACATGATTTTACGCTTATAATTTTAATAATTTTAATGATTTTTAATATTTTTAAAATATTTTTAAACAATTTTTAATAATTTTTTAATACTTTTTAAATAATTTTTAATATTTTTTAATATTTTTTAATAATTTTTTAATATTTTTTAAAATATTTTTAAATAATTTTTAAATAATTTTTAATAATTTTTACGCCTTGAATTATTTGTCTAATTTTAATTGTCATACTATCAGCTATATGTTCTTGTTTCCTTTTTTTCAGGAGCACTTTAAACATCAGACCACATCAAACTACGATTTTTTTTTTTTTTTTTACTGAATAAGACATCCGACTTGAAAGTCATGTTGCCAGCTGGTATGTTAAAAGTTGAAATACTTAAAAGCAACTGGCGGGCCGGATTCAAACGTTTGGTGGGCCGCATGTGGCCCCCGGGCCGTAGTTTGCCCACCCCTGCAATAGTCGTTCCAAGGTAGAGCTTTTTTTTCGTATCTGTCCACACAAAATTTGAAGCAACATTTTAATATCCCGACTTATCACTCGGAGGCTTAAAGTTGTGATAGCCAAAATCTCCACATAGACACTGAAGACAATTGCTAACAAGCAATACCACATGACTACTGCAGGGTCGTGTGTGGTGGAGGGGGTTTCATGATAAAAAAAAAAAGAAGGTTCTTTGTTGTGGCACATCTAATGTATAGCTTTAAAGTTACTCACTTCATCAGCTGATACCTCACAGAGACCGCTTGTGTCCTCGCCGTCTCTGAATGTGGTCACGCAGTAAGAATAGGGACTTTGTTCTCTTGCGTTCCCCTTTGCAGGCCCCGCTCCGTGTCGCCTAATTAAGCACATTACCGCTCATTAGACACAGTAGACAACGCGGCAACACACACGCACATATTCAGTAACACATTAGCCAAAATATACGTACCATGTGATGTACGTCAGAGACATCGGTGTCTTTGTCTTGTGAGTCGATGACAAACTGCTGGTTTTGAGCTTCTGGTACCTGACATCATCAACATGTATTGATGATTGCCACTTTGTTTTTTGTTTCAGGTTTGGTGCTCATAAACAGATTGTATGGACAAAGTCTGTTATGATGACATTAAAAATGCATTTTTTGTGTACTATTGACTTAAAATAAACAACAGCAGTACGCTTGAATCAACTTTGTGTGAATGTATGCTGAATGTGAGGCAACACTCCCACACACACTAAGAAAAGTAGTAAGCGTCACAGCGAAGGAATCGCCTCTCCTTTGACTTCCCGCCTGTGAAGGTCACAGGTGATCGTTATTAGAACAGGATGTGATGTCATGGGTTAGTGTGGCGGGACAGGAAGTGACTCTGCAGCTTCTTTTAGTCCACCCACTCTTTCACATCCTCTTGCCAGTGAAAAGGAAGGAACCCCCCATATATAAACTTCCTCTCATCTTCCCCCCCCCAATTTGCTGCAGCTGTGTGTCAGCCTGGCTCCGCCTCTGGCTTCACACATGTTGGAGGACACAGAGCTGCTCTGTGCTTGGACAATGTGCTAGACTGACTCACTGCAGATACACACGAGGCACGAAGGCCAACTTCTTCTGGATCTACGTGGGAACGACCGATGATGGAATGTATTTACAACGCCGCCATTGACTTCAGCACCAGGTTAAGCACACTTTAGCGAGGGTGGCGTGTGAAGCTTTCAAAGTGGCTGAGAATGTTTTATCCTGAAACTCACTCCTCTTTTTTTTTGGATGGATGTGCCTTATAAAAAATGGATAAGGCGAAGAACCAATTTCCGCCTGACTCACTCTCCCGAAATAAACTATGACTATTCTGCATGACCTCACTTGCAAGCTTCGAGTTTAAGGACTGATACACTCTGTAGACACAGTATTTGGTATAGTACTATGTCATTGTACTGTCAACAAAACAATATTGTTATATACCGTATTTTTCAGACTATAAGTCGCACTTTTGTAATATGTTGGCTGTACCTGCGAATTATACTCCAGAGCGACTTATAAATGAAAAAACTGCTTATGTTACATAAACTCATATCACTCCACACTCTTTATTACTTTCTGGTTCTACCATATCTTACTTCTTGTGTGGAAATATGGGCTAATAACTATAAAAGCTTCACTCGCTAAATGTACTACAAAAAAGGTCAGTAAGGATAAATCATAATGCCGCCTAAAGAGAACCTTATTTCTAAAATCACAAATACTTCAACTTGCTGATATAGTTCATCTTCAAACAGCTAAAATAATGCATTACAAAGTACATTTTTAATAAAACAAAAACTTAAATTGTATTATGGAAAGCAGGAAGTGAACAAATGTAACAGTTACTGATTGTAAAAGTACCAGATGGAGGGGTAGGATTTAATAAGCTTTGCTTCTTCCTACTTCTTTTGGACATGTGGAACTGGGAACTGATTATGGGATGCACTCAATTGTAATCTGATGCATGTTCAAATGAAATAAAACCATTACCATTACCATTACCATTACCATTACCATAAACACTGGACACCTTTTCTGTTCATGTTTATTTTTTGTGTAGCTCAATAAGCATTCTGTTAGCATATCTTACACCTGTTCAGCCTGTTTTCTATTAGTAATGTCTGTTTTGGTCAAGTAGTTTGGAAAATGAATTACCCGCAAAAAATGCAACTTATACTCCGGAGCGACTTACAGTCCAGAAAATACGGTACTATTTTATCATGTAGATTGTGTAAAAAACATTTTAAAAATAGCTCAATAATAATTTTGTCTGGATAGCCTTAACAACACATTACATAGCCAATGACAAGCTCAATAAAACAAAACAAAAAAATGCACAATCTTTCTCCCACACTACTCTAATTTTTTTTTTTTTTTTAGCTGAAAGAGGCAGCGGCCATTGAGGCACTGGGGGGGGGGCTAACACTGGCCTGATTTAAACAGACACAGTAATGTGCTGTATACAGACTAGCCTGAATCGCGGCGCTGAGGCAATGTGGAAGAGGAACACAATGCTGCCTTTCAAAGCGCTCTTTTTTTTCTCTCTTGGTGTGAAAAGAGTCCTCTCTACTCTACTCTTTCTTATAGTGCAGTCATCTTCTCGCCTCAACTCCTATGCCAAGAGCTTTCACCCCTGTTTTCTCAGCTGGGAGGATGGGGAACAGACAGGGGGGGGAGACTGCAGGGAGACAAGGAAGAAGACGGAGGAGAGACTGACTTTAGGCTATGAAAGTGGATAGTGTCAAATCAACTCCGTAGATGTAAAGTTTTAGGGCAATAGGAGCGTCCATCTGGTGTAATGAGGTTTGAGGGCATCCTCTACCCCCCCCACACAGCTTCTACACACACACACACACATACACATAAAACCCCAATCCATCTTTTACAAGCCCTAAACCCCGTATCCTTAATCAGCTTTCTCCTTGCAGCCCCCACAATCCTGATTACAGTGCGCAGTATCCCATCAACCTCCCTTCACGACTGCGGTTGTCATGGAAACCTAAAATTCCCCATTGAAAACGTGTGAGTGGGCTCTGCAGGCACTGACACTGAAGCATGTGGACAACACCGCGCCATGGTGACAGGTGTTGCCACGGAAATGGTGCAGCTGTTGCATGGATATTTCAGACCAACAGTCACGTCTGAGACCTTCTCCGTGCTTCTCGCTTTGGGCTCCAATATGGACGACAACATAAGTATTGGGACACCATCTTATTACATCTATGGGATGATAAGTGGAGAGTTATATGAATAAAGTGACTTTTAGTGAAAAATATAATAACATCTTGAAAATATACCCAACCTCACACACACTCAACAGGGGCCCCAGAAGCACCCAAAAACGGCATAAAATGCCAGTGTTTGAATTTGGTGATTTTGACAAAAAACATAAGGGGTTAGTATGGCGTTTTTTTTTTTCATTTTTTTCAACTTGCTTCTAATGCACTTTTCTGGTCAAAAAAACAGAGGAAACCTCACACACACTCAACAGGGGCCCCAAAAGCACCTAAAAACGGCATAAAATGCCAGTTTTTGAATTTGGTGATTTTGAAAAAAAACGTAAGGGGTTAGTATGTCGTTTTTTTCATTTTTTTCAACTTGCTTTTAATGCACTTTTCTGGTCAAAAAAAAAACACGGGAAACCTCACACACACGCAATAGGGGCCCCAGAAGCACCTAAAAATGGCTAAAATGCCAAAATTTTAGGGCGTCAATTTTTGACAAAAAACGTAAGGGGTTAGTATGTCGTTTTTTTTTCAGTTTTTTTCAACTTGCTTCTAATGCATTTTTACAGTGAAAAAAACACAGGAAACCTCACACACACACAACAGGGGCCCCAGAAGCACCTAAAAATGGCTAAAATGCCTGTTTTCGAATTTGGTGATTTTTACAAAAAACGTAAGGGGTTAGTATGTCGTTTTTTTCATTTTTTTCAACTTGCTTCTAATGCACTTTTCTGGTCAAAAAAACACGGGAAACCCCACACACACGCAATAGGGGCCCCAGAAGCACCTAAAAATGGCTAAAATGCCAAAATTTTAGGGCGTCAATTTTTGACAAAAAACGTAAGGGGTTAGTATGTCGTTTTTTTTCCAGTTTTTTTCAACTTGCTTCTAATGCATTTTTACAGTGAAAAAAACACAGGAAACCTCACACACACACAACAGGGGCCTCAGAAGCACCTAAAAATGGCTAAAATGCCTGTTTTTGAATGTGGTGATTTTTACAAAAAACGTAAGGGGTTAGTATGTCGTTTTTTTCATTTTTTTCAACTTGCTTCTAATGCACTTTTACAGTGAAAAAAACACAGGAAACCGCACACACACTCAACAGGGGCCCCAGAAGCACCTAAAAATGGCTAAAATGCCCAAATTTTAGAGCGTCAATTTTTGACAAAAAACGTAAGGGGTTAGTATGTCGTTTTTTCATTTTTTTCAACTTGCTTCTAATGCACTTTTCTGGTCAAAAAAACACGGGAAACCCCACACACACGCAATAGGGGCCCCAGAAGCACCTAAAAATGGCTAAAATGCCAAAATTTTAGGGCGTCAATTTTTGACAAAAAACGTAAGGGGTTAGTATGTCGTTTTTTTTTCAGTTTTTTTCAACTTGCTTCTAATGCATTTTTACAGTGAAAAAAACACAGGAAACCTCACACACACACAACAGGGGCCCCAGAAGCACCTAAAAATGGCTAAAATGCCTGTTTTCGAATTTGGTGATTTTTACAAAAAACGTAAGGGGTTAGTATGTCGTTTTTTTTCATTTTTTTTCAACTTGCTTCTAATGCACTTTTCTGGTCAAAAAAACACGGGAAACCCCACACACACGCAATAGGGGCCCCAGAAGCACCTAAAAATGGCTAAAATGCCAAAATTTTAGGGCGTCAATTTTTGACAAAAAAAGTAAGGGGTTAGTATGTCGGTTTTTTTCCAGTTTTTTTCAACTTGCTTCTAATGCATTTTTACAGTGAAAAAAACACAGGAAACCTCACACACACACAACAGGGGCCCCAGAAGCACCTAAAAACGGCATAAAATGCCAGTTTTTGAATTTGGTGATTTTTACAAAAAACGTAAGGGGTTAGTATGTCGTTTTTTTCATTTTTTTCAACTTGCTTCTAATGCACTTTTCTGGTCAAAAAAACACGGGAAACCCCACACACACGCAATAGGGGCCCCAGAAGCACCTAAAAATGGCTAAAATGCCAAAATTTTAGGGCGTCAATTTTTGACAAAAAACGTAAGGGGTTAGTATGTCGTTTTTTTTCCAGTTTTTTTCAACTTGCTTCTAATGCATTTTTACAGTGAAAAAAACACAGGAAACCTCACACACACACAACAGGGGCCCCAGAAGCACCTAAAAATGGCTAAAATGCCTGTTTTTGAATGTGGTGATTTTTACAAAAAACGTAAGGGGTTAGTATGTCGTTTTTTTCATTTTTTTCAACTTGCTTCTAATGCACTTTTACAGTGAAAAAAACACAGGAAACCGCACACACACTCAACAGGGGCCCCAGAAGCACCTAAAAATGGCTAAAATGCCCAAATTTTAGAGCGTCAATTTTTGACAAAAAACGTAAGGGGTTAGTATGTCGTTTTTTCATTTTTTTCAACTTGCTTCTAATGCACTTTTCTGGTCAAAAAAACACGGGAAACCCCACACACACGCAATAGGGGCCCCAGAAGCACCTAAAAATGGCTAAAATGCCAAAATTTTAGGGCGTCAATTTTTGACAAAAAACGTAAGGGGTTAGTATGTCGTTTTTTTTTCAGTTTTTTTCAACTGGCTTCTAATGCATTTTTACAGTGAAAAAAACACAGGAAACCTCACACACACACAACAGGGGCCCCAGAAGCACCTAAAAATGGCTAAAATGCCTGTTTTCGAATTTGGTGATTTTTACAAAAAACGTAAGGGGTTAGTATGTCGTTTTTTTCATTTTTTTCAACTTGCTTCTAATGCACTTTTCTGGTCAAAAAAACACGGGAAACCCCACACACACGCAATAGGGGCCCCAGAAGCACCTAAAAATGGCTAAAATGCCAACATTTTAGGGCGTCAATTTTTGACAAAAAACGTAAGGGGTTAGTATGTCGTTTTTTTTCCAGTTTTTTTCAACTTGCTTCTAATGCATTTTTACAGTGAAAAAAACACAGGAAACCTCACACACACACAACAGGGGCCCCAGAAGCACCTAAAAATGGCTAAAATGCCTGTTTTTGCATGTGGTGATTTTTACAAAAAACGTAAGGGGTTAGTATGTCGTTTTTTTCATTTTTTTCAACTTGCTTCTAATGCACTTTTACAGTGAAAAAAACACAGGAAACCTCACACACACTCAACAGGGGCCCCAGAAGCACCTAAAAATGGCTAAAATGCCCAAATTTTAGAGCGTCAATTTTTGACAAAAAACGTAAGGGGTTAGTATGTCGTTTTTTCATTTTTTTCAACTTGCTTCTAATGCATTTTTACAGTGAAAAAAACACAGGAAACCTAACACACACTCAACAGGGGCCCCAGAAGCACCTAAAAAGGGCTAAAATGCCAAAATTTTAGGGCGTCAATTTTTGACAAAAAACGTAAGGGGTTAGTATGTCGTTTTTCTTTTTTTCAGTTTTTTTCAACTTGCTTCTAATGCATTTTTACAGTGGAAAAAACACAGGAAACCTCACACACACTCAACAGGGGCCACAGAAGCACCTAAAAACGGCATAAAATGCCAGTTTTTGAATTTGGTGATTCTGTCAAAAAACGTAAGTCGTTTTTTTCATTTTTTTCAACTTGCTTCTAATGCATTTTTACAGTGAAAAAAACACAGGAAACCTAACACACACTCAACAGGGGCCCCAGAAGCACCTAAAAATGGCTAAAATGCCAAAATTTTAGAGCGTCAATTTTTTACAAAAAACGTAAGGGGTTAGTATGTCGTTTTTTCATTTTTTTCAACTTGCTTCTAATGCATTTTTACATTGAAAAAAACACAGGAAACCTAACACACACTCAACAGGGGCCCCAGTAGCACCTAAAAAGGGCTAAAATGCCAAAATTTTAGGGCGTCAATTTTTGACAAAAAACGTAAGGGGTTAGTATGTCGTTTTTTTTCAGTTTTTTTCAACTTGCTTCTAATGCATTTTTACAGTGAAAAAACACAGGAAACCTCACACACACTCAACAGGGGCCCCAGAAGCACCTAAAAATGGCTAAAATGCCAAAATTTTAGGGCGTCAATTTTTGACAAAAAACGTAAGGGGTTAGTATGTCGTTTTTTTCATTTTTTTCAACTGGCTTCTAATGCACTTTTCTGGTCAAAAGAACACGGGAAACCTCACACACACTCAATAGGGGCCCCAGAAGCACCTAAAAATGGCTAAAATGCAACAATTTTAGGGCGTCAATTTTTGACAAAAAACGTAAGGGGTTAGTATGTCGGTTTTTTTTTCAGTTTTTTTCAACTTGCTTCTAATGCATTTTTACAGTGAAAAAACACAGGAAACCTCACACACACTCAACAGGGGCCCCAGAAGCACCTAAAAATGGCTAAAATGCCAAAATTTTAGGGCGTCAATTTTTGACAAAAAACGTAAGGGGTTAGTATGTCGTTTTTTCATTTTTTTCAACTGGCTTCTAATGCACTTTTCTGGTCAAAAAAACACGGGAAACCCCACACACACGCAATAGGGGCCCCAGAAGCACCTAAAAATGGCTAAAATGCCAAAATTTTAGGGCGTCAATTTTTGACAAAAAACGTAAGGGGTTAGTATGTCGTTTTCTTTTTCAGTTTTTTTCAACTGGCTTCTAATGCATTTTTACAGTGAAAAAAACACAGGAAACCTCACACACACACAACAGGGGCCCCAGAAGCACCTAAAAATGGCTAAAATGCCTGTTTTCGAATTTGGTGATTTTTACAAAAAACGTAAGGGGTTAGTATGTCGTTTTTTTCATTTTTTTCAACTTGCTTCTAATGCACTTTTCTGGTCAAAAAAACACGGGAAACCCCACACACACGCAATAGGGGCCCCAGAAGCACCTAAAAATGGCTAAAATGCCAACATTTTAGGGCGTCAATTTTTGACAAAAAACGTAAGGGGTTAGTATGTCGTTTTTTTTCCAGTTTTTTTCAACTTGCTTCTAATGCATTTTTACAGTGAAAAAAACACAGGAAACCTCACACACACACAACAGGGGCCCCAGAAGCACCTAAAAATGGCTAAAATGCCTGTTTTTGCATGTGGTGATTTTTACAAAAAACGTAAGGGGTTAGTATGTCGTTTTTTTCATTTTTTTCAACTTGCTTCTAATGCACTTTTACAGTGAAAAAAACACAGGAAACCTCACACACACTCAACAGGGGCCCCAGAAGCACCTAAAAATGGCTAAAATGCCCAAATTTTAGAGCGTCAATTTTTGACAAAAAACGTAAGGGGTTAGTATGTCGTTTTTTCATTTTTTTCAACTTGCTTCTAATGCATTTTTACAGTGAAAAAAACACAGGAAACCTAACACACACTCAACAGGGGCCCCAGAAGCACCTAAAAAGGGCTAAAATGCCAAAATTTTAGGGCGTCAATTTTTGACAAAAAACGTAAGGGGTTAGTATGTCGTTTTTCTTTTTTTCAGTTTTTTTCAACTTGCTTCTAATGCATTTTTACAGTGGAAAAAACACAGGAAACCTCACACACACTCAACAGGGGCCACAGAAGCACCTAAAAACGGCATAAAATGCCAGTTTTTGAATTTGGTGATTCTGTCAAAAAACGTAAGTCGTTTTTTTCATTTTTTTCAACTTGCTTCTAATGCATTTTTACAGTGAAAAAAACACAGGAAACCTAACACACACTCAACAGGGGCCCCAGAAGCACCTAAAAATGGCTAAAATGCCAAAATTTTAGAGCGTCAATTTTTTACAAAAAACGTAAGGGGTTAGTATGTCGTTTTTTCATTTTTTTCAACTTGCTTCTAATGCATTTTTACATTGAAAAAAACACAGGAAACCTAACACACACTCAACAGGGGCCCCAGAAGCACCTAAAAAGGGCTAAAATGCCAAAATTTTAGGGCGTCAATTTTTGACAAAAAACGTAAGGGGTTAGTATGTCGTTTTTTTTCAGTTTTTTTCAACTTGCTTCTAATGCATTTTTACAGTGAAAAAACACAGGAAACCTCACACACACTCAACAGGGGCCCCAGAAGCACCTAAAAATGGCTAAAATGCCAAAATTTTAGGGCGTCAATTTTTGACAAAAAACGTAAGGGGTTAGTATGTCGTTTTTTTCATTTTTTTCAACTGGCTTCTAATGCACTTTTCTGGTCAAAAGAACACGGGAAACCTCACACACACTCAATAGGGGCCCCAGAAGCACCTAAAAATGGCTAAAATGCAACAATTTTAGGGCGTCAATTTTTGACAAAAAACGTAAGGGGTTAGTATGTCGGTTTTTTTTTCAGTTTTTTTCAACTTGCTTCTAATGCATTTTTACAGTGAAAAAACACAGGAAACCTCACACACACTCAACAGGGGCCCCAGAAGCACCTAAAAATGGCTAAAATGCAAAAATTTTAGGGCGTCAATTTTTGACAAAAAACGTAAGGGGTTAGTATGTCGTTTTTTTTCAGTTTTTTTCAACTTGCTTCTAATGCATTTTTACAGTGAAAAAAACACAGGAAACCTCACACACACTCAACAGGGGCCCCAGAAGCACCCTAAACGGCATAAAATGCGTGTTTTTGAATTTGGTGACTTTGACAAAAAACGTAAGGGGTTAGTATGTCGTTTTTTTCATTTTTTTCAACTTGCTTCTAATGCATTTTTACAGTGAAAAAAACACAGGAAACCTCACACACACTCAACAGGGGCCCCAGAAGCACCTAAAAAGGGCTAAAATGCCAAAATTTTTTGCCATCATTTTTTGACAAAAAACGTAAGGGGTTAGTATGTCGTTTTTTTCATTTTTTTCAACTTGCTTCTCATGCACTTTTCTGGTCAAAAAAACACGGGAAACCTCACACACACTCAATGGGGGCCTCAGAAGCACCTAAAAATGGCTAAAATGCAAAAATTTTAGGGCGTCAATTTTTGACAAAAAACGTAAGGGGTTAGTATGTCGTTTTTTTTTCAGTTTTTTTCAACTTGCTTCTAATGCATTTTTACAGTGAAAAAAACACAGGAAACCTCACACACAGTCAACAGGGGCCCCAGAAGCACCTAAAAAGGGCTAAAATGCCAACATTTTTTGGCGTCATTTTTTGACAAAAAACGTAAGGGGTTAGTGTGTCGTTTTTTTTTCATTTTTTTCAACTTGCTTCTAATGCACTTTTCTGGTCAAAAGAACACAGGAAACCTCACACACACTCAACAGGGGCCCCAGAAGCACCCAAAAACGGCATTAAATGCCAAAAGTATGTCATTTTTTTCATTTTCAAAAATTAAAAAAACGCCATACTAACCCCTTACGTTTTTTGTCAAAATAACCAAATTCAAACCCTGGCATTTTATGCCGTTTTTGGGTGCTCCTGGAGCCCCTGTTGAGTGTGTGTGAGGTTTCCCCTGTTTTTTTCACTGTAAAAATGCATTAGAAGCAAGTTGAAAAAAATGAAAAAAACGACATACTAACCCCTTACGTTTTTTGTCAAAATCACGAAATTCAAACACTGGCATTTTATGCCGTTTTGGGGTGCTTCTGGGTTCCCTGTTGAGTGTGTGTGAGGTTTCCTGTGTTTTTTTGACCAGAAAAGTGCATTAGAAGCAAGTTGAAAAAATGAAAAAAACGACATACTAACCCCTTACGTTTTTTGTCAAAAATTGACGCCCTAAAATTTTGGCATTTTAGCCATTTTTAGGTGCTTCTGGGGCCCCTGTTGAGTGTGTGTTAGGTTTCCTGTGTTTTTTTCACTGTAAAAATGCATTAGAAGCAAGTTGAAAAAAATGAAAAAACGACATACTAACCCCTTACGTTTTTTGTCAAAATCACCAAATTCAAACACTGGCATTTTATGCCGTTTTTGGGTGCTTCTGGGTTCCCTGTTGAGTGTGTGTGAGGTTTCCTGTGTTTTTTTCACCAGAAAAGTGCATTAGAAGCAAGTTGAAAAAAATGAAAAAAAACGACATACTAACCCCTTACGTTTTTTGTCAAAAATTGACGCCCTAAAATTTTGGCATTTTAGCCATTTTTAGGTGCTTCTGGGGCCCCTGTTGAGTGTGTGTGAGGTTTCCTGTGTTTTTTTGACCAGAAAAGTGCATTACAAGCAAGTTGAAAAAAATGAAAAAAACGACATACTAACCCCTTACGTTTTTTGTCAAAAATTGACGCCCTAAAATTTTGGCATTTTAGCCATTTTTAGGTGCTTCTGGGGCCCCTGTTGAGTGTGTGTGAGGTTTCCTGTGTTTTTTTGACCAGAAAAGTGCATTAGAAGCAAGTTGAAAAAAATGAAAAAAACGACATACTAACCCCTTACGTTTTTTGTCAAAAATTGACGCCCTAAAATTTTGGCATTTTAGCCATTTTTAGGTGCTTCTGGGGCCCCTGTTGAGTGTGTGTGAGGTTTCCTGTGTTTTTTCACTGTAAAAATGCATTAGAAGCAAGTTGAAAAAAACTGAAAAAAAACGACATACTAACCCCTTACGTTTTTTGTCAAAAATTGACGCCCTAAAATTTTGGCATTTTAGCCCTTTTTAGGTGCTTCTGGGGCCCCTGTTGAGTGTGTGTTAGGTTTCCTGTGTTTTTTTTTACTGTAAAAATGCATTAGAAGCAAGTTGAAAAAAATAAAAAAACGACATACTAACCCCTTACGTTTTTTGTCAAAATCACCAAATTCAAACACTGGCATTTTATGCCGTTTTTGGGTGCCTTTGGGTTCCCTGTTGAGTGTGTGTGAGGTTTCCTGTGTTTTTTTTTACTGTAAAAATGCATTAGAAGCAAGTTGAAAAAAATAAAAAAACGACATACTAACCCCTTACGTTTTTTGTCAAAATCACCAAATTCAAACACTGGCATTTTATGCCGTTTTTGGGTGCTTTTGGGTTCCCTGTTGAGTGTGTGTGAGGTTTCCTGTGTTTTTTTGACCAGAAAAGTGCATTAGAAGCAAGTTGAAAAAAATTGAAAAAACGACATACTAACCCCTTACGTTTTTTGTCAAAAATTGACGCCCTAAAATGTTGGCATTTTAGCCATTTTTAGGTGCTTCTGGGGCCCCTGTTGAGTGTGTGTGAGGTTTCCTGTGTTTTTTTGACCAGAAAAGTGCATTAGAAGCAAGTTGAAAAAAATTGAAAAAACTACATACTAACCCCTTACGTTTTTTGTCAAAAATTGACGCCCTAAAATGTTGGCATTTTAGCCATTTTTAGGTGCTTCTGGGGCCCCTGTTGAGTGTGTGTGAGGTTTCCTGTGTTTTTTTGACCAGAAAAGTGCATTAGAAGCAAGTTGAAAAAAATGAATAAAACGACATACTAACCCCTCACGTTTTTTGTCAAAAAATGACGCCCTAAAATTTTGGCATTTTAGCCATTTTTAGGTGCTTCTGGGGCCCCTGTTGAGTGTGTGTGAGGTTTCCTGTGTTTTTTTGACCAGAAAAGTGCATTACAAGCAAGTTGAAAAAAATGAAAAAAACGACATACTAACCCCTTACGTTTTTTGTCAAAAATTGACGCCCTAAAATTTTGGCATTTTAGCCATTTTTAGGTGCTTCTGGGGCCCCTGTTGAGTGTGTGTGAGGTTTCCTGTGTTTTTTCACTGTAAAAATGCATTAGAAGCAAGTTGAAAAAAATGAAAAAACGACATACTAACCCCTTACGTTTTTTGTCAAAATCACCAAATTCAAACACTGGCATTTTATGCCGTTTTTGGGTGCTTCTGGGTTCCCTGTTGAGTGTGTGTGAGGTTTCCTGTGTTTTTTTGACCAGAAAAGTGCATTAGAAGCAAGTTGAAAAAAATGAAAAAAACGACATACTAACCCCTTACGTTTTTTGTCAAAAATTGACGCCCTAAAATTTTGGCATTTTAGCCATTTTTAGGTGCTTCTGGGGCCCCTGTTGAGTGTGTGTGAGGTTTCCTGTGTTTTTTCACTGTAAAAATGCATTAGAAGCAAGTTGAAAAAAACTGAAAAAAAACGACATACTAACCCCTTACGTTTTTTGTCAAAAATTGACGCCCTAAAATTTTGGCATTTTAGCCCTTTTTAGGTGCTTCTGGGGCCCCTGTTGAGTGTGTGTTAGGTTTCCTGTGTTTTTTTCACTGTAAAAATGCATTAGAAGCAAGTTGAAAAAAATGAAAAAACGACATACTAACCCCTTACGTTTTTTGTCAAAAATTGACGCCCTAAAATTTTGGCATTTTAGCCCTTTTTAGGTGCTTCTGGGGCCCCTGTTGAGTGTGTGTTAGGTTTCCTGTGTTTTTTTCACTGTAAAAATGCATTAGAAGCAAGTTGAAAAAAATGAAAAAACGACATACTAACCCCTTACGTTTTTTGACAGAATCACCAAATTCAAACACTGGCATTTTATGCCGTTTTTGGGTGCTTCTGGGTTCCCTGTTGAGTGTGTGTGAGGTTTCCTGTGTTTTTTTGACCAGAAAAGTGCATTACAAGCAAGTTGAAAAAAATGAAAAAAAAACGACATACTAACCCCTTACGTTTTTTGTCAAAATCACCAAATTCAAACACTGGCATTTTATGCCGTTTTTGGGTGCTTCTGGGTTCCCTGTTGAATGTGTGTGAGGTTTCCTGTGTTTTTTTGACCAGAAAAGTGCATTAGAAGCAAGTTGAAAAAAATGAAAAAAACGACATACTAACCCCTTACGTTTTTTGTCAAAAATTGACGCCCTAAAATTTTGGCATTTTAGCCATTTTTAGGTGCTTCTGGGGCCCCTGTTGAGTGTGTGTGAGGTTTCCTGTGTTTTTTTGACCAGAAAAGTGCATTAGAAGCAAGTTGAAAAAAATGAAAAAAACGACATACTAACCCCTTACGTTTTTTGTCAAAAATTGACGCCCTAAAATGTTGGCATTTTAGCCATTTTTAGGTGCTTCTGGGGCCCCTGTTGAGTGTGTATGAGGTTTCCTGTGTTTTTTTGACCAGAAAAGTTCATTACAAGCAAGTTGAAAAAAATGAAAAAAACGACATACTAACCCCTTACGTTTTTTGTCAAAATCACCAAATTCAAACACTGGCATTTTATGCCGTTTTTGGGTGCTTCTGGGTTCCCTGTTGAGTGTGTGTGAGGTTTCCTGTGTTTTTTTTACCAGAAAACTGCATTAGAAGCAAGTTGAAAAAAATGAAAAAACGACATACTAACCCCTTACGTTTTTTGTCAAAAATTGACGCCCTAAAATTTTGGCATTTTAGCCATTTTTAGGTGCTTCTGGGGCCCCTGTTGAGTGTGTGTGAGGTTTCCTGTGTTTTTTCACTGTAAAAATGCATTAGAAGCAAGTTGAAAAAAACTGAAAAAAAAACGACATACTAACCCCTTACGTTTTTTGTCATAAATTGACGCCCTAAAATTTTGGCATTTTAGCCATTTTTAGGTGCTTCTGGGGCCCCTGTTGAGTGTGTGTGAGGTTTCCTGTGTTTTTTTGACCAGAAAAGTGCATTACAAGCAAGTTTAAAAAAATGAAAAAAACGACATACTAACCCCTTACGTTTTTTGTCAAAAATTGACGCCCTAAAATTTTGGCATTTTAGCCCTTTTTAGGTGCTTCTGGGGCCCCTGTTGAGTGTGTGTTAGGTTTTCTGTGTTTTTTTCACTGTAAAAATGCATTAGAAGCAAGTTGAAAAAAATGAAAAAACGACATACTAACCCCTTACGTTTTTTGACAGAATCACCAAATTCAAACACTGGCATTTTATGCCGTTTTTGGGTGCTTCTGGGTTCCCTGTTGAGTGTGTGTGAGGTTTCCTGTGTTTTTTTGACCAGAAAAGTGCATTAGAAGCAAGTTGAAAAAAATGAAAAAAAACGACATACTAACCCCTTACGTTTTTTGTCAAAAATTGACGCCCTAAAATTTTGGCATTTAAGCCATTTTTAGGTGCTTCTGGGGCCCCTGTTGAGTGTGTGTGAGGTTTCCTGTGTTTTTTTGCCCAGAAAAGTGCATTAGAAGCAAGTTGAAAAAAATGGAAAAAAAACGACATACTAACCCCTTACGTTTTTTGTCAAAAATTGACGCCCTAAAATTTTGGCATTTAAGCCATTTTTAGGTGCTTCTGGGGCCCCTGTTGAGTGTGTGTGAGGTTTCCTGTGTTTTTTTGCCCAGAAAAGTGCATTAGAAGCAAGTTGAAAAAAATGGAAAAAAAACGACATACTAACCCCTTACGTTTTTTGTCAAAAATTGACGCCCTAAAATTTTGGCATTTAAGCCATTTTTAGGTGCTTCTGGGGCCCCTGTTGAGTGTGTGTGAGGTTTCCTGTGTTTTTTTGACCAGAAAAGTGCATTAGAAGCAAGTTGAAAAAAATGAAAAAAACGACATACTAACCCCTTACGTTTTTTGTCAAAAATTGACGCCCTAAAATTTTGGCATTTTAGCCATTTTTAGGTGCTTCTGGGGCCCCTGTTGAGTGTGTGTGAGGTTTCCTGTGTTTTTTTGACCAGAAAAGTGCATTAGAAGCAAGTTGAAAAAAATGAAAAAAACGACATACTAACCCCTTACGTTTTTTGTCAAAATCACCAAATTCAAACACTGGCATTTTATGCCGTTTTTGGGTGCTTCTGGGTTCCCTGTTGAGTGTGTGTGAGGTTTCCTGTGTTTTTTTGACCAGAAAAGTGCATTAGAAGCAAGTCGAAAAAAATGAAAAAAACGACATACTAACCCCTTACGTTTTTTGTCAAAAATTGACTTCCTAAAATTTTGGCATTTTAGCCATTTTTAGGTGCTTCTGGGGCCCCTGTTGAGTGTGTGTGAGGTTTCCTGTGTTTTTTTGACCAGAAAAGTGCATTAGAAGCAAGATGAAAAAAATGAAAAAAACGACATACTAACCCCTTACGTTTTTTGTCAAAAATTGACTTCCTAAAATTTTGGCATTTTAGCCATTTTTAGGTGCTTCTGGGGCCCCTGTTGAGTGTGTGTGAGGTTTCCTGTGTTTTTTTGACCAGAAAAGTGCATTAGAAGCAAGATGAAAAAAATGAAAAAAACGACATACTAACCCCTTACGTTTTTTGTCAAAAATTGACGCCCTAAAATTTTGGCATTTTAGCCATTTTTAGGTGCTCCTGGAGCCCCTGTTGAGTGTGTGTGAGGTTTCCCCTGTTTTTTTCACTGTAAAAATGCATTAGAAGCAAGTTGAAAAAACTGAAAAAAAAAAACGACATACTAACCCCTTACGTTTTTTGTCAAAAATTGACGCCCTAAAATTTTGGCATTTTAGCCATTTTTAGGTGCTTCTGGGGCCCCTGTTGAGTGTGTGTGAGGTTTCCTGTGTTTTTTTGACCAGAAAAGTGCATTAGAAGCAAGATGAAAAAAATGAAAAAAACGACATACTAACCCCTTACGTTTTTTGTCAAAAATTGACTTCCTAAAATTTTGGCATTTTAGCCATTTTTAGGTGCTTCTGGGGCCCCTGTTGAGTGTGTGTGAGGTTTCCTGTGTTTTTTTGACCAGAAAAGTGCATTAGAAGCAAGATGAAAAAAATGAAAAAAACGACATACTAACCCCTTACGTTTTTTGTCAAAAATTGACGCCCTAAAATTTTGGCATTTTAGCCATTTTTAGGTGCTCCTGGAGCCCCTGTTGAGTGTGTGTGAGGTTTCCCCTGTTTTTTTCACTGTAAAAATGCATTAGAAGCAAGTTGAAAAAACTGAAAAAAAAAACGACATACTAACCCCTTACGTTTTTTGTCAAAAATTGACGCCCTAAAATTTTGGCATTTTAGCCATTTTTAGGTGCTTCTGGGGCCCCTGTTGAGTGTGTGTGAGGTTTCCTGTGTTTTTTCACTGTAAAAATGCATTAGAAGCAAGTTGAAAAAAACTGAAAAAAAAACGACATACTAACCCCTTACGTTTTTTGTCAAAAATTGACGCCCTAAAATTTTGGCATTTTAGCCATTTTTAGGTGCTTCTGGGGCCCCTGTTGAGTGTGTGTGAGGTTTCCTGTGTTTTTTTGACCAGAAAAGTGCATTACAAGCAAGTTTAAAAAAATGAAAAAAACGACATACGAACCCCTTACGTTTTTTGTCAAAAATTGACGCCCTAAAATTTTGGCATTTTAGCCCTTTTTAGGTGCTTCTGGGGCCCCTGTTGAGTGTGTGTTAGGTTTCCTGTGTTTTTTTCACTGTAAAAATGCATTAGAAGCAAGTTGAAAAAAATGAAAAAACGACATACTAACCCCTTACGTTTTTTGACAGAATCACCAAATTCAAACACTGGCATTTTATGCCGTTTTTGGGTGCTTCTGGGTTCCCTGTTGAGTGTGTGTGAGGTTTCCTGTGTTTTTTTGACCAGAAAAGTGCATTAGAAGCAAGTTGAAAAAAATGAAAAAAAAACGACATACTAACCCCTTACGTTTTTTGTCAAAAATTGACGCCCTAAAATTTTGGCATTTAAGCCATTTTTAGGTGCTTCTGGGGCCCCTGTTGAGTGTGTGTGAGGTTTCCTGTGTTTTTTTGACCAGAAAAGTGCATTAGAAGCAAGTTGAAAAAAATGAAAAAAACGACATACTAACCCCTTACGTTTTTTGTCAAAAATTGACGCCCTAAAATTTTGGCATTTTAGCCATTTTTAGGTGCTTCTGGGGCCCCTGTTGAGTGTGTGTGAGGTTTCCTGTGTTTTTTTGACCAGAAAAGTGCATTAGAAGCAAGTTGAAAAAAATGAAAAAAACGACATACTAACCCCTTACGTTTTTTGTCAAAATCACCAAATTCAAACACTGGCATTTTATGCCGTTTTTGGGTGCTTCTGGGGCCCTTGTTGAGTGTGTGTGAGGTTTCCTTTGTTTTTTTGACCAGAAAAGTGCATTAGAAGCAAGTTGAAAAAAATGAAAAAAACGACATACTAACCCCTTACGTTTTTTGTCAAAAATTGACGCCCTAGAATTTTGGCATTTTAGCCATTTTTAGGTGCTTCTGGGGCCCCTGTTGAGTGTGTGTGAGGTTTCCCGTGTTTTTTTGACCAGAAAAGTGCATTAGAAACAATTTGAAAAAAATGAAAAAAACGACATACTAACCCCTTACGTTTTTTGTCAAAAATTGACGCCCTAAGATTTTGGTATTTTAGTAATTTTTGGGTGCTCCTGGAGCCCCTGTTGAGTGTGTGTGAGGTTTCCCCTGTTTTTTTCACTGTAAAAATGCATTAGAAGCAAGTTGAAAAAAATTGAAAAAAACGACATACTAACGTTTTTGTCAAAAATCACCAAATTCAAACACTGTCATTTTATGCCTTTTTTTGTATGTGTAATATATATATATATATATATATATATATATATGTGTTTGTATATACTGTATGTATCTTTATATTTTTACAGTATATATGTATGTATGTAAGTATGTGCATATGTATGTATATATGAATATTAATGTATGGCTTTATTTATGTATCTATTCATGTATGTATATGTGCATATACATACGTGTGTGTGTGTATATGCCGATACTTCCTTTAAAACGCAGATCCTTTCCGCCGATCCTCTCCTCCAATCAGCTCCGTCTCCGCTGCAGCATCCAGTCTTTGTGGGACTTCCAGTCTTTGTGAGATGTATGTATGTATGTATGTATGTACGTATGTATATATGTATGAAAGTATGGAACACTTGGAGATTTGAGGCTGGCGATGTGATGACCCGTCAGGCAGCGGTGACAACACCCCGGTTCCAACCTGCTGTAGTTGCAAGTGTGGGCACAATTCAGGGGCGAGTACCCCCTCACGAAGGGTGGATGGTATTGTAGCGTCGTCGGCGGCGATATGGAGATCACATGACTGAGGTCAATAACAAGCTTTTTTTGCTTGCTTCCTTCCTGGTTCCCCACAACGACACGCCTCCATGGTCACAGAGGTCACTACAGTACATATGTATGTATATGTGTATGTAAGTATGTATATGTCAATGCTATATGTATGTGTATATACGTATGAATGTATGTCAGCGTCTTGTCATATAACCCACATCCTGTAAGAAGACTGTCCTAGATAAAATGGAGGTCTGTCGTGTTCCCTTTTCGCAACCTTGTCTTTCCCCTTCATCCTGTGTTTCAATCGGGGGGGGGGGGGGGGGGCTGGAGGAGGTCAGCAGTTATGTGTGCCCCCCCCCCCATGTGTCCATGAATGTCAAATATTTATTCGTCTTTTCGATGCCCCACAAACAAGACATGATGTCTGCACCGAGGAACAGTGGACTCCCAGTTTCCATGGCAACCCCTCACCATCCCTTTTCTCCCCCTCCCTCCTTGACTCAGTTTTGGTGGCGATAGCAGCAAAGCAGCAGCAGCAGCAGCCCCTCCCTGGTGATGCATAAAAGGAAACATGCATATAGCGGGAGGGGGGGGGGTCATGGAAAAGCATGAAAATGTGAATGAAATGAATGAAAATGACGGATGGAAAGTCTCCAGGTTTCAAACCCGCACGGCCGCCATAAGCTGCTTAGTTGCTCCTAATGAACAATAGCACAATGGATTCTCCCTATTTACCCCCCCCCCCACCCCCCCTCTTCACATCGACTTTATGTCTGCAACATGGGAGACATAACACAACACAACTGCAATATTCAGATTTACGCTGATAAAGGCGTTATTTGAATATTATTTATTTGAACAATATATTTATTTTGCCCCCGCCCCGCTTTTAGCCTTCTTTTAGCTCTGAATGAATATTTGGATATTATATTTTAATGCATCTTTTAATTTTTATCTACTGTAAAGCGTCTTTGAGTACTCTGAAAAGCGCTATACAAATAAAATGTATTATGATTATGATTATTATGGTTATGATTATGATATCGATTGTATTATGAATATGAATATGAATATGAATATGAATATGAATATGAGTATGAGTATGAGTATGAGTATGAGTATGAGTATGAATATGAATACGAATACGAATATGATGATGGTTATGATGATGATGCTTATTATTATTGTTATGGTGATGATGATGATGATGGTGGTGATGATGATGATGATGATGATGATGATGATGATTAGAGCATTATTATTATTGTTATTATTATTAGTATTATTATTATTACTATTATGATTATTATTATTATGACTATGATTATGATTATTATTATGACTAAGATTATTATGATGATTATGAGGCTGAATATGATGATGGTGATGATGATGAGTATTATAATTATGATTATTATTATTACTATTGGGATTGAAGTTATGTTTACACCTATATTTTGTTTCACCCATGTTGGAAACAATGGGATCAGATCATATATTATAAATGATAAAATAATGGTGAATATACTGAAATAAAATTACAAATGAAGCAAATGTCAAATGATTTGTTGTATTAAAATTGTATGGAATTGGAACTCAACCATTTAGGGCATGGTTATTATTATTATTATCATTATTGGGATTAAAGTTATGTTTACACCTATATTTTGTTTCACCCGTGTTGGAAACAATGGATATTATTGGCATATGCTATCGCTAGCATACATTTAGCATACATGTAACATTCCGAATGGCTGACTGGGAAGAGCAACAGGAAGATCCAAGTACAAAGCAGGTCAGCCTAACACAAAGAAAAAAAAATGCACCCGGTAGGAAAAAGGGATGTTCAAACAAAGTGAACAGCAGTGAAGGGAAAAAAAAACATGCTGGTGTAACCATGGTAACCAGCAAAGGAGTGACATCATCGCCTCTGGTGTTGTCTCACATCAGGAAGCAAACGGACAATGTGCTGCTGGAATGAACGGGAAAGAAGATTCCAAATGAGGGAAAAGAATTCCTGCAATGTTGAAATGGATTCAATTCTTTCAATCTATTTTTGCAGGTTAGGTTTAGGCTTGGGGTTAGGTTTAAGGTTGGGTTTACGGTTAAGAGTTAGAGTTGGAGTTAAGGTTAGGGTTTGGTTTAGGTTTAGGCTTGGGGTTAGGTTTAAGGTTGGGTTTACGGTTAAGAGTTGGAGTTAAGGTTAGGTTTAGGTTTAGGCTTGGGGTTAGGTTTAGGGTTGGGTTTACGGTTAAGAGTTAGAGTCAAGGTTGGGGTTAGGGTTGGGTTTAGGCTTGGGGTTAGGTTTAAGGTTGGGTTTACGGTTAAGAGTTGGGGTTAAGGTTAGGGTTTGGTTTAGGTTTAGGCTTGGGGTTAGGTTTAAGGTTGGGTTCACGGTTAAGAGTTGGCGTTAAGGTTAGGGTTTGCTTTAGGTTTAGGCTTGGGGTTAGGTTTAAGGTTGGGTTTACGGTTAAGAGTTAGAGTCAAGGTTGGGGTTAGGGTTGGGTTTAGGCTTGGGGTTAGGTTTAAGGTTGGGTTTACGGTTAAGAGTTGGAGTTAAGGTTAAGGTTGTGTTTAGGTTTAGGCTTGGGGTTAGGTTTAGGGTTGGGTTTACGGTTAAGAGTTAGAGTTAAGGTTGGGTTTAGGTTTAGGCTTGGGGTTAGGTTTAGGGCTGGGTTTACGGTTAAGAGTTAGAGTTAAGGTAAACCAGACACTTTGCCTTTCAAGCAGAAGCAGTTTATGAGCTTCAGTTGTCTGCTAGAAGCAATTTGACCATCTAAATGTCACTGCAGTGCAGCGTCCAGCATGACCCCCCCACCCCCCCTTTCCCGCCCCCACCCCCATTCGGGACACACCCATCTGAGAAGTTCAGTGCTCCCAGTGGAAATCAGATTGCTCCAGGCTGATTATGATGTAGGTCAATTGACTGTTTACTGCCCAGTGGAGCCTTCGGGGGGGGGGGGGGGGGGGCGACAGACACATAGGGGGCAGCGGGGAGGGGCACCACATGCACCCCCCCACACACAAACACTAATGAGAACAGAACATGGTGAACATATATAAACATGTAGATTTAAATTGTGGGAAAAAAAAGCCTATACGGTATAATTTGATTGATTGATTAATTGATTGATTGATAGGTGAACATTTTAATTCACTCCAGTATACATCACGTAGTGATGGTCCCTATATAAGTGTACAATGTGATGACGCACACACAAGAGGATGAAAGTGAGGCCTACTTCCACTTCAGTAAACAAATAAGCCACGAGCAATAGCACACATGAAGACACGTGACGGACAAGACGGACCTGTCACTCAGTAGCATGATGGCATAGCCAATAGGTTGACACTCACGGCCCGTGTTAATTACATGCTAATAGCGTGTCATGCAGACGCTGTCGTACAAGCAGCCATGTCATTTCATTAAAGGGACAACATTAAGATATGATGGCCAAGGAGGGGGTGTTTTGACTTGTGCGTACCCCCCCACCCGCAAGTTGAAAAGTCCCTAGCGTGGGCCGGGATTCAAACTCCTCTAAAAGAACAAGAAGGAAGAAGAGCTCGGCTAAATTCAAAGTTGAAAAAGAAACATTTTCATTTTTGAGGGTCAGCGGCATCGAACATGGACACAAACGTACACGCACGCAGCGGCGTCCCTAAAACAGGAAACATGGTGTTTTTATTGTCGTCACTCCTGCCCTCCATCCATCCATCCCTCCATCCATTCTTCCTCCAGATACGCTCCAAGGTTCACTTTGCTACCTGGAGACCGACAGCCTCCCTCGGCCAGCCAATCAGAGGCGGAGAAAAACATCCTGCCGGCCCTGCATTGGTCGCTTCCCTCTGCTATCGAAGGCGTGTCATTGTGGGGTCTGGCACTCTGTCTTTGTTCTGATCTGTGACACACACACACACACACACACACACATGCTCCTGACAACACAAGAGAGTGAAGCATTGTGGGAAATCAGTAGCAAGGAGACATATGAGGGATTAAACTACTGCTAATCTTATTTACTCAGTAAGACTCTGGTCACCATTTGGACACCAGACACTTTATAAAGTTTTTTTTTTTACCAATAATTAGAGCTGAGTCAACATGCCATGGCTGAGATATTAAAAAAAAAAAAAAAAAAAGAAAATCTCCTCTCATTCAGTGTGGTAGTGGTAATTTTTTTGCTTCTTTGTTCTTATCCCACACTCTATTTGAAAGAGTCATTGGAGAGGCTTATTATTATCAATGTTATCGTCATGATATATTACTTCTACAATTACTACTTCTAATACTAATACTACTACCGGGAGTATCGCTGGTGTAGAAGTTGAAGTGGTCTTTAACAATGCAACTGTTGGTGCTAAGATTTAGTGAAAGTACTTCATAGAAAAAAGATCTGGGAATCGATGCCGGAAAATTCATCTTTGGAATCTGTGGAGCTGGAGCAAGCGCTGGAATGCATCTGTGGAAGAAAAAGTAGTTTCCACTGTTTATACATTCCTCTGCTGCGGTCCCCTGCCAACAAAATCCTGGCTTTGGAGTGTAGTTCTTTCTGCTGTATTTTTACTTCCATACGTGTTTTTTTTTTTTTTTTTTTATGGAGCAATAAAGATCAGGCGTCATGAGAAATTCACTAAAAAGGCCCCGTGTTCAACTGCTATTGGTTAAGGCTAACAAGTTATATTTAGTTCAAGAAGAAAGAAAAAAACACATCAGCTTAGGATTTAGTTCCCAATATTTCTTAATATTATTACTTGTTCCAAGGCCAATTTTCCAAAAATTGCTTTTTTTTTTTTTTAAGTAACTTTTCTGGTGAAATTGCGACCACTCCAAATATGACCATGAAAACAAAAACATTGAAATGGGGGTCTCAAACACGCGGCCCGCGGGCCAAATGTGGCCCACAGGACACTACTTTGAGGCCCCCGCCTTGATATGAAAGTTTAATGTTAGTGCGGCCCACGCAAGTTTGATATGGATGCTGTATGGTATCATGTACCCAGAAAAAATTATTACGTTTGATTCATGTTCATGTTAAAGGTTAAATAACTGTTAATAGTTATCCTCCCTATGCGTGTGGAAGTGGTAAGTTTTTGGCTATTTAAGTTGAAAGGGAATAACTTGAAGGCTACCGTTTAGGTCGCTAGCTCTCTAGTTTGCGAGTTAGCATGTGTCTCAAGTTACCCTGCAGTTGCGCAATATGTTGTAAATAAAAAGAGTATAAATGTGACTATAGTCGTGTTTTGTCATGTCTACAGGGCTCTAATAATGCTTTGTTCATTTTAATATGAAAAAAATAATTTGTCTACCCACCAACTATATGTGGTTTCTTAAGTTTTTATTATTTGCTGTTTTATTATTATTATTTTATTTATTTATTACTGATTGATTTTCTTAATTCTTGATTTGCTTATTTATTTTTCATCTTATTTTGTGTAGAAAAATAAAAATTAAGATATTTGAGAACAGTGGAATGTTTTATCAGAGCTTTTCTTGTAGAAAATTGGAACCAAATCAACGTTTTTTTTACATTTTTTTGTTGTTAATAATTGCGATTTTTTTTTTGTTTTTGGGAAAAACCTGATGCGGCTCAGTCTCACCCAGACCCTAGCTCCAGTGGCCCCCCAAGTAAATTGAGTTTGAGACCCCTGACTTAAGACATTTTAATAATCCTGCATAGCAAACAGAAACATTATGTGCATTATTCTGTTTACATAGAGCAATCTCTGAAAAAAAAAACAAAAAAAAACAAAAATGCAAAATTACATCAAATCAAATAAGATAAAAAATAATCAACCGTAAAAATCGACAATAGAAAATCTCTTAAAAAAAAAAAAAGGAATGACTCAAATTGGAGGTTGTTTCCTCCAGTGATGCTCCGCTTACCGAGGATGAAAAAGAAAGGCTAGGAGTTGCCTGGCACACAGGAGGACATTTTGGTGTATTTACAGCGTGTACTTTGCGTGTACGAATCGGTAAACGTGTACGAATGAAGAGGAACCCCAGCAGGCCATCCTGGTGGCAGATGATCAGCGAGCTCTAAGCCAAAGCAGTTCCTGTGTGGCGATGTGAACACGTTAGCATAGCATGTTTGCATAGGAATACATATTGCATATCTATGCTGCAGTTTGTATTAGTTGTGTTCTTCGTGTGTGTGTGTGTGTGTGGCGTCCCTCCATCATTTTTGGCTGCAGGAAGAACGTCAAACAAGACACGTAAGGCGGCCCCCCACAGACACAAACACTTGTGGTCACTTTTTCCAGCGTGCTAGCTAGCGTAATTATCGGCAACACACACGTAGAAAACACGCGTGTACGAGTGGGATCATGTAGTCGTCACAAAAGCACAAGAAAAACGAAAACGTCTTTTAAGCGACTTTTTCAAGCAAAAAAATCCCGCGTATATTTCCGCGTTATTTGCCTATGCTGGTGAATTGTTTAAGTGTTAGGTTATCCGAGTTTATCCCCGTGAACTAAATCTTCACCCACGTGAGTAGAAGCCGTGCCCGTGGAATTCCAAAGAATTCCTCCCCAATGGCGTCTTCCAGCAATACCATCGGCATTTATACATACGTGCAGTGGAAAACATATCAAACAAGAATTGTGAGTAGCGAACAAAAAAAAAACGATGTTCCCGACATTCCTGGTAAGAATTATGGAAATAAGCGAACAATCGAGGTGACTCAATTTGATTCAGGAATTAAGCAACGTAACAAAACACGGTAATAATTAGTGGCAAAGACGCTTTTCATATCGATATTGGCCCCAGCAACGACAAGTGCGTCGGAAACTACACATTAAAAAAAAAAAAAAAGACCAAAAACGTGGTCAAATGTGCCTAATTGGATCGGGCTTCCAGCAGCTCCTCTAACGAACCGTCCTTCTTGGCCTCCTCCTTCTCCTCCAGCTTCACCTTCTTGACGGGCACCTTGCTCGGCGGAGGCGCATCTTCCTGCGTGAGTTCTTTGGCCAGGATGTTGGTCACCGCGTGGCCGGCTCTTCTGTGATTGGCTGAGGGGAAAGACAGCGGCAAACGAGGTGAGACGGTGGAATCGGCAAACGGGAAGGCAGAACACGTCGACGTACGTTCATCACGTCAAAACATTCAACACACACACACATGCAGGATATATCGTGTAACATGTACTTAAAATAACAAGAGTGGGGCGACGCGGTGGTCGAGTGGTTAGCACGCACACCAGGGTTCAATTCCACCCTCGGCCATCTCTGTGAGTTTGCATGTTGTGGGTGGGTTTTCTCCGGGTACTCCGGTTTCCTCCCACATTCCAAAAAAAACATGCTAGGTTAATTAGCGACTCCAAATTGTCCATAGGTATGAATGTGAGTGTGAATGGTTGTTTGTCTATATGTGCCCTGTGATTGGCTGGCCACCAGTCCACCAGGGTGGACCCCGCCTCTCACCCAAAGACAGCTGGGATAGGCTCCAGCATGACCCTCGTGAGGATAAGCAGTAGAAAATGAATGAGGTCTCCTCCTATTTTGTGTGGAAGTGGTAACTTTTTAGCTTCTTATTTTATCTTTTCCCACCCTCGGCCATCTCTGTGTGGAGTTTGCATGTTCTCCCCGTGCATGCGTGGGTTTTCTCCGGGTACTCCGGTTTCCTCCCACATTCCAAAAAAACATGCTAGGTTAATTAGCGACTCCAAATTGTCCATAGGTATGAATGTGAGTGTGAATGGTTGTTTGTCTATATGTGCCCTGTGATTGGCTGGCCACCAGTCCACCAGGGTGGACCCCGCCTCTCACCCGAAGACAGCTGGGATAGGCTCCAGCACGACCCTCGTGAGGATAAGTGGTAGAAAATGAATGCATTCTCCTCCTATTTTGTGTGGAAGTGGTAACTTTTTGGCTTCTTATTTTGTCTTTCCCCACCCTCGGCCATCTCTGTGTGGAGTTTGCATGTTCTCCCCGTGCATGCGTGGGTTTTCTCCGGGTACTCCGGTTTCCTCCCACATTCCAAAAACATGCTAGGTTAATTAGCGACTCCAAATTGTCCATAGGTATGAATGTGAGTGTGAATGGTTGTTTGTCTATATGTGCCCTGTGATTGGCTGGCCACCAGTCCAGGGTGGACCCCGCCTCTCGCCCCAAGACAGCTGGGATAGGCTCCAGCACCTCCCGCGACCCTCGTGAGGATAAGCGGTAGAAAATGAATGAATGAATGAGTTCGCCTCCTATTTTGTGTGGAAGTGGTAACTTTTTGGCTTCTTATTTTGTCTTTCCCCACCCTCGGCCATCTCTGTGTGGAGTTTGCATGTTCTCCCCGTGCATGCGTGGGTTTTCTCCGGGTACTCCGGTTTCCTCCCACATTCCAAAAACATGCTAGGTTAATTAGCGACTCCAAATTGTCCATAGGTATGAATGTGAGTGTGAATGGTTGTTTGTCTATATGTGCCCTGTGATTGGCTGGCCACCAGTCCAGGGTGGACCCCGCCTCTCGCCCCAAGACAGCTGGGATAGGCTCCAGCACCTCCCGCGACCCTCGTGAGGATAAGCGGTAGAAAATGAATGAATGAATGAGTTCGCCTCCTATTTTGTGTGGAAGTGGTAACTTTTTGGCTTCTTATTTTGTCTTTCCCCACCCTCTGCCATCTCTGTGTGGAGTTTGCATGTTCGGCATATCTTAGTGTCACGCTAGAGTACGAGTGGATCAGTGCCAAGCGTGGCAGTGGGAGTTAGCTGAGGTAAAAACACCAGGAAGCTGTGCGGCGTGATAGTGGATCCCGAGAGCAGACGGTGAGGTGAGAGCCGTGCAGCCGTCATCTTCTCCGCTACCTGCTCTCCCGCTCAGCCTCCGGGCTGCTGTGCCGCAGCGGCAGCCATTTTGAATGAAATAGGTCAGGGGGAGATTGAGTGTGGAGTGTTTACGTTTCTTTAATGTCGGGCGCTCGTGTAGCAGGGATGCAAAGCACGCATGCAAATCAACCATGGCCGCACAAACCCACACAAGGCATGGTTCTCAGGGGGGGGGGGGGGTTAAAGACAACACAGGTTACCCATCAAGCCTCCAGAATAAGCTGTGACAAGGACAGTATCGAGTCTGGGGGGGGGGCAGAAAAAGAAGAAGGATTTAAGATGTCAAAAATACATTTATAAATATGTACCAGTCACAGTTATGGTGATGTTATATGATCTATGATATATGATCTATGATATATGATCTATGATATATGATCTGTTATATGATCTATGATATATGATCTGTTATATGATCTATGATATATGATCTATGATATATGATCTATGATATATGATCTATATGATCTATTTACACAAATAGGAATCTAACCAACGAGACAAAATAGAGCTGCTTTCTGTGTCAGTGGGGGCGGGGCTTCATGTGCACATGCTCTGTGCAGACTTCATTCCTCCATGAATGAATGAATAAATCCAGCTCTTCAAAGGCTGCACATCATTCTTTGGATCTCTTATTCGCACACATGAAAGATGGTGGAACACAAACACGTGGATGGGACACAGGAACACAGGGATGGGACACGGGAACACACGGATGGGGGGATGGGACACGGGAACACACGGATGGAACACAGGACCACATAGATGGGTGGATGGTACACAGGAACACATGGATGGGACACGGGAACACAGGGATGGAACACAGGACCACGGGATGTGTGAATGGAACACAGGGATGGGACACGGGAACACACGGATGGAACATGGGAACACATGGATGGGTGGATGGCAAACAGGAACACAGGGATGGGACACAGGACCACGGGATGTGTGAATGGAACACAGGGATGGGATACAGGAGCACACAGATGTGTGGATGGAACACAGGAACACATGGATGGGTGGATGGGACACGGAAACACACGGATGTGTGGATGGGACATGGAAACACACGGATGTGTGGATGGGACACAGGAACACACGGATGTGTGGATGGGACACGGGAACACACGGATGTGTTGATGGGACACGGGAACACAGGGATGGGACACAGGAACACATGGATGTGTGGATGGGACACAGGAACACATGGATGTGTGGATGGGACACAGGGATACAGGGATGGGACACAGGACCACAGGATGTGTGGATGGGACACGGGAACACACGGATGTGTGGATGGGACACGGGAACACAGGGATGGGACACAGGACCACGGGATGTGTGGATGGGATACGGGAACACAGGGATGGGACACGAGAACACAGGGATGGGACACGAGAACACAGGGATGGGACACAGGACCATGGGATGTGTGGATGGAACACATGGATGTGTGGATGGGACACACGGATGTGTGGATGGGACACGGGGATACAGGGATGGGACACAGGACCACGGGATGTGTGGATGGAACACAGGGATGTGTGGATGGGACACGGCAACACATGGATGGGACACGGCAACACATGGATGGGACACGGCAACACATGGATGGGACACGGGAACACAGGGATGGAACGAATATGGGAAATGGGGTACACTTCCAGTATTTGCAGACTGCAACTTTAACTGGAGTACAAAGGGGTGGAGGCGAGACATCATCTGCAAGCCATTATACTAGCATGCTAGCAGACTGCCTGGAGAGGCAAAGAATGCTTGACTGGAAGGGGACGAGGGAACTAGGGAACACACACTAAGATCGGGGTGTTGCACCCTACATAAAAAGAATCCACCTTTTATCTGATCAAGCACTGATTGGCCAGGTACAACAAAGCAGGAGCCTGAAGGAACATGTTAAGGTAGGCCGCCTTATAGCTCCAGCCAAGCTGGGACGTGTAGCGCCCTCTTCTGGCAACACTGTGTATTGTAAGGATGCTGGAGTGACGTCATCCAACAATGCTAATTACAATGTGTGATGTGCTGAGCTTAAACGTTAACATTAAAGTGTGGGTGCCCCCCCTCCCCTGCTGGGTTCTATTGCTACCATGTCTGTGTTGGCATCTGTACGAGCACAGGGGGGAGGGGGGTGGGGGGGGGGGGGTCGGGCTGTCTATAGGAGCAGACGGTGTGTGCGGAGCCAGCGTGTGCCTCCATTGTTGCCATCCTCTTCATCGGTGCTGCTTTGTTGTGATTGGTGCTCTGTCAACTGGTCGCCGTGGTGATTGGGCGAGGGTCGCGACCGAGCAGATGGGTCCGTGGCGAGCGATTAGACACATTCCTCCACATGCAAAGCGATTGTATATTTGTGTTAACTACCAACGGTGCCGAGTCTGTACTTTACAACAGACTTTGAAGTAGCACAAAATGCTAACAAATAAAATCAATTAATAATCAATGTCCTGTATGAGGATGTATTGGTATGCAAACACCATGTGTGTCTTTGTGTTGGCACGCAGACATCTGCTGCGTGGGGGGGCAGACAGCTGAGGGCACCCACCCGCTCTATACAAGCAGCACAGACACCCACAGTGAGCCGAGGTGCAGGTCAAAGGTGGCGGCTATAGAGCTGGCGTGGCCTTGTGGCTTCCCACTCAGTCAGCGCCGTGACACAATGGGCGTGACATCACCGTCAACGGGCCGGCGCTTAAGTCCTTTAACATTGTGGGGCCGACATTTGTCAACTATAAAAAGGAAAGGGGGACACACTTCTGACGTCACAAAGACCGTAAAGATGAACAATAGCGCTATTTAGGCTTTGTTTACAAAGATACAACCAGTTCCTCTGAGGGGTTATCACCACATGGAGCACATATGTTAGAATACTGCGCAAAAATGTATTTATTTCACTACAAGATTATTTGTAGGCTTTGTTTTTGACTGTAAAGCTGCAATTTAAGTTTCAACTAAGGAAGAAAAATAATAAAAACCAAATATAGTATAATATAGTATAATCCAACGATTTCAAAACTCTTGTGGACAAGTTGTGGCCTGCACAATTACAACATTATGAAATAAAATTATAATAATTATTATTAGCTTATTGGTGTTGCTATCTTCTTCAGACACTTACTGATTAGCACTGCTGGGATAGGCTCCAGCACCCCCGTGACCCTCGTGAGGATAAGCAGTAGAAAATGAATGAATGAATGAGTTCTCCTCCTATTTTGTGTGGAAGTGGTAACTCTTTGGCTTCTTATTTTGTCTTTCCCCACCCTCGGCCATCTCTGTGTGGAGTTTGCATGTTCTCCCCGTGCATGCGTGGGTTTTCTCCGGGTACTCCGGTTTCCGCCCACATTCCAAAAAAAACATGCTAGGTTAATTAGCGACTCCAAATTGTCCATAGGTATGAATGTGAGTGTGAATGGTTGTTTGTCTATATGTGCCCTGTGATTGGCTGGACACCAGTCCGGGGTGCTGCGTCAAGAAGTGCATTTTATTTTTTTATTTGGAAACTAAATTTGTAATTTTTTGTTATTCATTTTATATACATATGTTCCACTTCCAACATTTTTAATCTGATTTTCGATAAAGACACATTTTACAGTTGTAATGGCATTACCGTCACTGTGAAACTGTGATATTTTAGCCCTGAGATCCAGACCCTCGTGTTCAACATCAGTGCCTGATCTCATGTAAGCTCCTCTGAAGACAGTAAACCTACCACACCCAAGTACAAGCTAGTAAAGCCTTTACAGATTTGTTGAAACTGGTGGAACTGCAAAAGAAGTACCAACATCATGTATTATTTTATGGAATGGACAATGTGTTATATTTTATACTTTTGTTTACATGTACGGTGTATGGAAAATTGGAGATAAGTTGACAAGGTTATTATGGGTATGCAATAACATAACTACTAAATCTTATCCCCATGCGTACGCCTGCTGATGGGAGGAAGCCTGTGGCTCCAGTGGTGTCTCCAGTGGTGTCTCCAGTGGTGTCCCATATGCATCAATGGAATACTGCGGGAGCCTCCTCCTTTCGCTTTGCTAAATTATGTACTTTGACTCACATACATATTTCCAAAACCAAAAAGCGAGCATGCTCTTTATGGTTGAACGGCCCATCCCACGCCGTCTGAAAACATGATGCGTACTTGTCAGTTGTTGTGAAGTAAAGTAGACGTTACAAACTCTGGACAAAGCTGACACGTAACACGGCGTGCTTGGAAAATACTGACCGCTAGTTAAAATGACTTTACGGTCAAAGCCAGGCGAAGGGGAGGAGCCAAGAAGAAATGTGATCTCCACAGACATATTTTCCTTCTCTGCTACGCACACACTCTCTCTCTCATGTTCTGCTATTTCCTGTTAGGAGTGTGAGGGAGCAAGACAGTATTATGGGGGGGGGGTTGGCTAGACCTCCAAGTGGGCCCCCCATTCTCTCTCTCTCCAAACATTGCTCCTAATTGCCACTTACTCTCCTCCCTCCATTTTTGGACATCTAGCGCTTCAGTCAAGACTCAGGGGTATCCCGTAAAAATTGTTTCTTATCTCAAGTGGAAACATGGAGCATAAAGTGAAGCACAGAACACAGAAAACAGGGAGACAGAAAGAATGCAGAGTACCCTCCTACCCCGAGCTATTTGACTGCTTCACATCTGGCTTCTATTCATGGCGCTGGGATAGGGTTGCACACTTACCCCGATGTGTGAATACACACACACACACACACACACGGGCTGTCAACACTGAACACTGGCAAAATGCTTAGAAATGTGACTTAGTCAAAGTTATGTTATGATTATGACGGCTCACAATGCATGACATTTCTGAAATAACTAAGTTTTAACCTTTAAGGTTTCTGCTTGTAACTTCGACCCACGCCCTCCCTGCATGTCATTAGTGGAGTGGCTTTCCTCCACTGCCACCATAAAAGAACACATAAAAACCCCAAGGTGAAAGGAACACATCTGTTCTGAATTGACGGTGACAAGGTGACAAAAAGTAAGAGTGCTTTTACGGAAGGAAAACGTCGCACAGAGAGATATGAAAGTCATTTTTTTTTTTAAAAAAAGTGTACCTGCTTGCCGTGGTCCTCTCTTTCTCCTGAAAGCAGCGCCAGACTGCAGCGCCTCCAAGAGGCCGTCCATGATGCCAGTCTCATCACCCTCTGGAAGCGCATCAACACATCACATCATTATTATGGTAATGGTTTTAATTTCATTTGAACATGCATCAGATTACAATTGAATGCATCACATAATCAGTTCCCAGTTCCACATGTCCAAAAGGAGTAGGAAGAAGCAAAGCTTATTAAATCCTACCCCTCCATCTGGTACTTTTACAATCAGTAACTGTTACATTTGTTCACTTCTTGTTTTCCTAATATAGTTTAAGGTTTTTTTTATTTTAATTTTAGCAATTTTTTAATTTTAATTTTAGCATTTTTTTAATTTTAGCAATTTTTTAATTTTAATTTTAGCATTATTTTAATTTTAGCAATTTTTTAATTTTAATTTTAGCAATTTTTTAATTTTAGCATTTTTTGAATTTTAATTTGTTAAAATTTGTTTTAATTTGTTCTTCCCTGAGATCATATTTCTCTCTTGTAGAGAAGTGCTGTATGACATTTTTAGCTAATTGGTTATTTTTAGCCTTATGCATTATTTTAGCTGTTTGAAGATGATTATATTATACTTTTATATACTTAGCAACGTTTAGCAACACATGAAACACATTCCAATTAGGAGATGGGGTCTGCTGTAACGTTTAGTGGAAATGAAGAAGAGTAGAAACACGTGGACGGGGGCGGGTTTCTATCAGCCAGGCGGCCATGTTGGAAGATTTGCCACATTAACCCAGATAGGTCTGACCTAGTTGAGCTGCGGTGACTGCCGGAGGCTTAATATTGTATTTTTTTTAGGTAACACAAACTTCAAAATAAGAGCCTTTGTTATGCAAACCTGTGAAATGGATGACTTGTTTACAGTAAATTATTACTGTTTATTAGTAATTGTAGGTGTAATTTACTATTGTACTGTTTGATTTCAAGTATGTGTGTCAGGATTCAGTGGCACAGCTCAGCAGTCCAGCAGCTGTGTTTGATTATTTCTGAATAGGAAGACAGGGGTATGAAAAAGGAGGCAGTGGGGTTAAAGGTTTATGTTGTCACCCACTCCAACCCCCTCACACACACACACACACACACACACAAACACACAGCATTTAATCCTGCAATAAGCCATGCAGCAGATGGCGTGTGCTTTTTTTTTTTTTTTTTTTTTCCCTTCACACGTTTCTCTTCCACGGCTCACATACACCCCTCAATGTTGATGTCCGGGAACTACAGTTTTGAGGGAAGCGCATTTGACACAGTTCCGCTTCCACCAATCACATGGTTGCTTTAAACCACAAGTGCAAGCAAACAAGACAAGCAACCACAAGCCAGGACATCAAAACAGCAGGGGAAATATACTTGTTTATTTTGGCTGTGATTGGCTCATGTTTGACAAAGACATCATTTCAGTGAATGGAGCGGGTGCACAATAGAGCCAATTATGCTCCATCATGATGTTAAGTGATGTCGAATCAAAGTCAAATCTGAGCTTATCACATGTTGCACGTGCACCGGCAGTATAAAACTGCAAAGTCCTGCTTGAAGCCACTAAGAACATTAAGACAGATTCATTTGTGTAATAGCATTAGATGACGAGAGCTCTTAAAGATGCCTCTTTGGATCTGATCTCTTCACACTAACACAATCGGGCTAGCAGACACACACACACACACACAATGTCAGGGCAGCCTCTTGCGTGGAGCAATAGCACGCCTAGTGGACATTCACATCATATAAAAGGCGTATAAAAGGAAATTTGTGCTGTGATTGTCTCGACTCATCTACGGACTCACCCTCCTCCTCACTTCCCCTCACCCCGTTACCCACATTAGGAGACAACAACAACAACAGGCTACGCCCCAAGGGAGCATCTGCTACCCTGCTGCATCTGCTTCCTCCTTACCCTTACCCTCCCCCACCCCGAGCCTGAGCACAAAAACTCTTGTATGGAGCGTGAGCACTCCTAGTGGAGGTTCCCATACCGGCATCGGAGTGGGTGTGGAAGCCAGACATGCACCGCCTCCTTTTTCCATGGAACTCTATAGAGCATCTTCCATAGATTCTACTGACACCTAGCTGCAGGAATTGGGAACATCACTGGGAGTCAGAGATGAGAGAAAGTGGTCTCACTCTGGTATGATAATGTTCACACGCTAAAACTGTATTTTTATATTAAGTTTAATACGTGCATATTAATCTACACATAAAAATATCATACTATTTGACCTTGGCTGTGGTCTGAGTGGCACTGTACTGGGAAAACCAACAACCCCAAATGACCTTGTAGTGTTTAATCAACAATGCAAACAGAGATAGTGTGTGAAATGAGAACATTCAGTGAGTTCATGAGATAAGTGGCTGGTGAGCAACAGGAAGGGAAGGGAAAGAGGAGACAAAGAAGAAAGCAGCCATTGTGTATCCTTAAGAGTATGGTAGCATAAACAAATACAGTACAAAGACCAGGTGTGTGGCTGGATTTGAATAGGGGCTTTGAATAACCCCAGGAAATCAAATATGACACCTGTATGTAAATGATGCTAACCTTCACACACAAACATATCCTACCAAAACATGCCTCTAGAGCAGGGGTCTCAAACATGCGGCCCGCGGGCCAAATGTGGCCCGCAGGACACTAGTTTGAGGCCCCCGCCTTGATATGAAAGTTTAATGTTAGTGCAGCCCCGCGCAAGTTTGATATGGATGCTGTATGGTATCATGTACCCAGAAAAAAAATATTACGTTTGATTAATGTTCATGTCAAAGGTTAAATAACTGTTAATAGTTATCCTCCCTATCCGTGTGGAAGTGGTAAGTTTTTGGCTATTTAAGTTTAAAGGAAATAACTTGAAGGCTACCGTTTAGGTCGCTAGCTCTCCAGTTTGCGAGTTAGCATGTGTCTCGAGACCCCGCAGTTGCGCAATATGTTGTAAATAAAAAGAGTATAAATGTGACTACAGTCGTGTTTTGTCATGTCTACAGGGCTCTAATAATGCTTTGTTCATTTTAATCTGAAAAAAATAATTTGTTTACCCACCAACTATATGTGGTTTCTTAAGTTTTTATTATTTGCCGTTTTATTATTATTATTATATTTATTTTTTACTGATTGATTGATTTTCTTTATTCTTGATTTGTTTATTTTTCATCTTTTTTTGTGCAGAAAAATAAAAATTAAGATATTTGAGAAGAGTGGAATGTTTTATCTGAGCTTTTATTGTAGAAAATCGGAACCAAAGCACTGAAAAAGTTTGTATATTTTTCTGTTTTTAATAAATGCGTTTTTTTTTTTTTTTGGAAAACCTGATGCGGCCCAGCCTTGCCCAGACCCTTTCAAAATTGAGTTTGAAACCCCTTCTCTAGAGGCTCGGTGTCAAATGCGAATACTTTCAACAACAAAGCCTCAGCCATATGTCTAACGCAGGGGAGCCATATTATTGTGGAGTTTCTTACTGCACCTTTAAAAGTCTTTAAATGAAAGGCAGACAAAGGCAGAGGAGGAAAAAAATGATGGAGCAAAAGCATGCAAGGGAATAGAAGCCGGCTGGTACTTAGGAGGAAGATACTGTTTAGGAACGATACAAAACACACACAAACTTTCATAGTGTGCTTTGCTCTGTGCTCAATTTTGGATCGAGGAATCCTAGGAGATGCTAAAGTGGAGCCACAGAACCAAGGAATGTTCTGAAACTAGGTCACACTCTTGGACAGGCAGGGAAGTATCTGTGCATGATTATGTCTGCCAAGTAGGACCGGAGGATACTTTGTGAGGCAACACGGTTTTAAAAAGTACATTTTTGGCTGCAAAGATGAACTTATTCTTGATGTGGAAGCCGACCTCCTATTTAGCAGAAGAGGCAGACAGAGATTAAAAAAACAATTTCTTCATCATGTGTCCTGTCTGGGTTGTTTTTCTGAAAAGATTCATTGTGACTTTTTAAATGGAAGTCATCAACATTAGATTAACTCTGGTCTTTAAATGCTGACAGGCTTGTCTGTCTCAGTCACACACACACACACACACACACACACACAGAAGCTCCACTGACTGAAGTGTGGACTCTGACTGCCCCCAACTGGAGTATGAGGGAAACACCCAAATAAAAAGAGGCTTTCTCCACAGAAAAATCACACAATGAAGACCAAAAGAGTGACCTGTGTTGATGTCCAGGAGTTGGTTCCTTTTCAGTTTCTCCTCTTTTTCCCTCTCGGCTTTTTCCCTGGCCAGTTTGGCCCTTTTGATCTTTTCCTCTGCCTCCTTCCTCTTCTGGTTATCCTTCACCGCTTGCTGTTGGACGAAAGAGGACAATGAGCACAGACATTGGACACAGAATAAGTTTAATTATAGGAGTGACATTAGTTTTAAAACAACACTTAAGATGAGGATGTATTTTGATAGACTGGGGTGGAAACAACACTTCAATAGCAGGACATCCTTTACTTTAAGACAGGGGGTCTCAAAGTCAATTTACTTGGGGGCCACTGGACATGGGTCTGGGTGAGACTGGGCCGCTTCAGGTTTTCAAAAAAAAAAAAATTTTTTCTACAAGAAAAGCTCTGATAAAACATCCCACTGTTCTCAAATATCTTATTATTTATTTTTCTACACAAAATAAAATATATAAATAAAATATAAAATAAATAAACAAATCAAGAATAAAGAAAATCAATTAATCAGTAATAAATAAATATAATAATAAAACGGCAAATAATAAAAACTTAAGAAACCACATATAGTTGGTGGGTAGACAAATTATTTTTTTCAGATTAAAATGAACAAAGCATTATTAGAGCCCTATAGACATGACAAAACACGACTATAGTCACATTTATACTATTTTTTTATTTACAACATATTGCGCAACTGCAGCGTCTCGAGACGCATGCTAACTCGCAAACTAGAGAGCTAGCGACCTAAACGGTAGCCTCCAAGTTATTTCCTTTAAACTTAAATAGCCAAAAACTTACCACTTCCACACGGATAGGGAGGATAACTATTAACAGTTATTTAACCTTTAACATGAACATTAATCAAACGTGATATTTTTTTCTGGGTACATGATACCATACAGCATCCATATCAAACTTGCGCGGGGCCGCACTAACATTAAACTTTCATATCAAGACGGGGGCCTCAAACTGGTGTCCTGCGGGCCACATTTGGCCCGCGGGCCGCATGTTTGAGACCCCTGCTTTAAGATGTTTATTTTAAGTATAGGTATGTGTTTATTTGTGTAAAGTGCACTGCCGTGGAGGGGAACAGTGCAAAGACAATAAGAGCCTATATTCCAGTCTATTCATTCAATCACAATAGCTGGCAAAACAAAGTCGCCTCCTGTGAGAATCCTTCCAAGTCCCAGTTGATGCATAAACAGACAATACGTGAGTCACGCTCTTTCAATATTATGTCAATAGAAACAGGTGCAGAGTGAGGCCTGCTGGTTCAAGTTTGTTGAAGGTAAAGCGTCATTAGAACTTCAGCAAGACAAACACACCTGGAACATGTTCTTAAAGGTGTTGAGGTCTCCAAAGAATTCCTCCACTGCAAGTTTTCTGGGGTTGAAGACAAAATAATCCCCCAGGTCGTTATACTGCTTCTCCATGTTCTTATGCATCAGATCCAACTTCTCATGCTGTTCACGAGCAGTGGCTACAAAAACGTGAAGCCATGACGTTAAGGAAAAAGTATGTTCATATTTGTATGACACATTTTATGACTCAAATATTGAAACTGCATAAAGAGGATATGGACATCTTATCCACAAACAGGTCCTTGTCGCTTTGTGCAGGAGGGAAGGTTTCAATGTCTTTTTCCAGGTTCTTGATCTGACGACCCATTAGTTCTAGATTCTTCTGAAGTGTCTCTGCAGAAACTGTAAACAGTATAAAAGCACATGTTTAACAATTATTTCTTATTATTTAGTATTATTATTAATACTCTGGTGTACCTCTGCTGGCCTTCTCCACGTGGATCAGCTCGTCGGTAAAGGTCATGACATCAGGGTGCTGCTCCAGGCACACGTCGGCGAGAAAGTGGAGCAGGGTCTGCTTCTGGTCAGCTGATTTGGTGTCACGGAGCTGATTGGATGGATAAATGTGAAAATGTCATATTGATAAAGCGATCGATTGAAAAGCGACACATCTAAAAATAGCTACTTACGCTACTTGTTTCTTTTCATTGGTAGATTAAAGATTAAGATTAAAGACACCTTTTTAATCAGGCTTTTAACTAATATTTTTAAACTTTTCTTATGTTTTTATCTTTTTATGCTTTTAGTTTTTAGCTTTTAACTCCAGTATTTTCTCTCGGGGGGGGGGGTTCTCCGCACTGGGGGCTGTGTCGGGTCTGCTGAGGGGGTGCCATCCTTGGGTCCCTTCGACCCAGCCAGCTGGGGGTTCGTCCCTTTAATGTGGGGGTCCGCCCGTCTGTCGGGAGTCGGGGGACCCGGGTGCTGGTCCCCAAAGGTGCCGTTTCCTTGATCCTCAGTGTCATGCCATGTCTCCCTACTGTGTGTGTGTGTGTGTGTGTGTTGTGTGTGTGTGTGTGTTGTGTGTGTGTGTCTGTCTAGTATAGAGGGTGGGAAGGAGGGGCTTTCTCAGTAATTGTTTTTCCTTTTTAATTGTGGTAATTGTTTTTAATTCTGTAAAGCACTTTGTGTTGCAGGTCTTTGCAGGAAAAGTGCTATACAAATAAAGTTTGTTTTGATTTGATTTAGTAGGCATATATAAAAACAAGGATGCTTCAGCAGTATATAAAAAAGTTTTAAGACACGTCAGTCCATCTCTGCTTTACCTTGCATAGGTATGATATGGAAAATCCGAAGGCCTTCCCATTGCGGGAGCCTGCATTCATGTAATTGCCCATGAGGAGGATGATCTCCAGCAGCGTGGAGAAGGAGCTGCTCTTCCTGAGCTCCTCGCAGGCCGCCGTCACAGACACCACGTCCGGTTTGATGTTGTTCAACTGCTCCTCAAACTGGAGCTTGAAGAGGATGGCCTGAAGCCGTGGCTGCAGACGTTTCACAGTGGACATCTGGGGAAAGACATTGATGAAGACTGTGTGTGTAATTCAGCCCCCCCCCCCCCATATAGTCTACACCTCCTTACCACAACTCCAAACTGTTCCGCCTCAGCCATGTCGTCATATTCCTCCTTCATTTCGCCCAGGGTACCGAGCTGCTCCGGTGTGGGCAGCTGTTTGATCAGGTTCTACATGGCAAGCGAGAAAGAAGTGAGCATTGACATCCATGTAAAGCATGGGTCTCAAACACGCGGCCCGCGGGCCAAATGTGGCCCGCAGGACACTAGTTTGAGGCCCCCGCCTTGATATGAAAGTTTAATGTTAGTGCGGCCCGCGTAAGTTTGATATGGATGCTGTATGGTATCATGTACCCAGAAAAAATTATTACATTTGATTAATGTTCATGTTAAAGGTTAAATAACTGTTAATAGTTATCCTCCCTATCCGTGTGGAAGTGGTAAGTTTTTGGCTATTTAAGTTTAAAGGAAAGAACTTGAATTTGTCTACCCACCACCTATATGTGGTTTCTTAAGTTTTTATTATTTGCCGTTTTATTATTATTATTATTATATTTATTTATTTATTACTGATTGATTGATTTTCGTTATTATTGATTTGTTTATTTTTCATCTTATTTTGTGTAGAAAAAAAAAGGAAGATATCAGCATCCATATCAAACTTGCTTAGAGCACTGTAGACATGACTATAGTCACATTTATACACTTTTTTATTTACAACATATTGCGCAACTGCAGGGTCTTGAGACACATGCTAACTCGCAAACTAGAGAGCTAGCGACCTAAACGGTAGCCTTCAAGTTATTTCCTTTCAACTTAAATAGCCAAAAACTTACCACTTCCACACGGATAGGGAGGATAACTATTAACAGTTATTTAACCTTTAACATGAACATGAATCAAACGTAATAATTTTTTCTGGGTACATGATACCATACAGTATCCATATCAAACTAACATTAAACTTTCATATCAAGGCGGGGGCCTCAAACTAGTGTCCTGCGGGCCACACTTGGCCCGCGGGCCGCGTGTTTGAGACCACTGATGTACACACACTAATTCATGATAGAAAAAAAAGACGCCAGAAACAGCAAAATGATATTTGTGGAACCAAATCAGCGACCCCATGTACCTGGACCATGGACTCTGTGAGGATCTTCTCGTTGACTTCCAGAATCGCGCTCTTGATCTCTTCGTACGGGATACGGAAAGATCCGAGAAAAATAGCTACATGAAGAAAAAGTTTTAGGTTTGATATGAAGTTTCATGTATTAGTTTTGATGTATTTTTTCATGTATTTTTTTGTACCCAAATGTTCAACTTACAAAGGTTTTGTGAGGACTTTGAGTCAATAACCTTCAACTCCTTGACCTTCTTCTTTTGCAGATGCTTGTCATCTCCGCCGTCAAGCTCCTTTTTGGCTGGTGATAAGGACAAAGAAGAGACATTTTGTTGGAAAGATGCTTTTTAACATCTTAATGTGGACTCACTCTCTATGTACACATCTCCATCTTTTCCCAAAAGCTCAACAAAAGTGACACTTGTGTGCGAGACCATGGTGTGAGACGATCGTGTCGGGGGAAAGAAGTCCCGGCGGCCAGCTAAATGTGCTCGGACATTTATTTGCTGCGAGGCATGTTAACTTTTGCAATAGGCTTGCAGATACAGTACGTTTTATGACACACTGGCGCTTGACAAACACTTTTGTGTTAACCCGCTCTGACAAGGTCAGATGTGTGGCTTTAAGGATGTGTCGTTGTGTGAGAGAGAGGGGGGGTGCTGGTGAATGTGCTCCGGATAAGAATTAAGGCTGAAAGATGAACAAGCACGTAGATTTGGCCACATTACGACACGTTGTACTCAGGCAAGGTCGATTTGATTGAAGGTCGGCGGGAAAGTGGCTGTCACTGTTTGTCTAAGTCAGGGGTCTCAAACTCAATTTACTTGGGGGCCACTGGAGCTGGGGTCTGGGTGAGACTGGGCCGCATCCGGTTTTCCAAAAAAAAACAAAAAAAACGCATTTATTAAAAACAAAAAAATTAAAAAAAACTTTGCTTTGGTTCCAATTTTCTACAATAAAAGCTCTGATAAAACATTCCACTGTTCTCAAATATCTTACTTTTTATTTTTCTACACAAAATAAGATGAAAAATAAATAAACAAATCAAGAATAAAGAAAATCAATCAGTTATAAATAAATATAATAATAATAATAAAATGGCAAATAATAAAAACTTAAGAAACCACATATAGTTGGTGGGTAGACAAATTATTTTTTTCACATTAAAATGAACAAAGCATTATTAGAGCCCTGTAGACATGACAAAACACGACTATAGTCACATTTATACTCTTTTTATTTACAACATATTGCGCAACTGCAGGGTAACTTGAGACACATGCTAACTCGCAAACTAGAGAGCTAGCGCCCTAAACGGTAGCCTTCGAGTTATTTCCTTTAAACTTAAATAGCCAAAAACTTACCACTTCCACACGGATAGGGAGGATAACTATTAACAGTTATTTAACCTTTAACATGAACATGAATCAAACGTGATAATTTTTTCTGGGTACATGATACCATACAGCATCCATATCAAACTAACATTAAACTTTCATATCAAGGCGGGGGCCTCAAAGTAGTGTCCTGCGGGCCACATTTGGCCCGCGGGCCGCGTGTTTGAGACCCCTGGTCTAAGTGTTTTCGGGAACTTCCAACTTAACAACCGAGGTCCAGAACAGAAATTGTACTATACTATTGACACAGAATTGTCTGGTCAACAACAAAACCAAAGCAAAACTACACTGTAAGTATGTCAAATCACATATTTCTATATTAGTTATACTATCCTCATATATATGGTTTTATACTATTTTTGTACTTACACTCCGAGGTCAATCTACACGACCCTGTTCCTTCCCAAAAACCTTCAACACGTGTCCTTAATCTTTCCGGATGCTCGTGTTCCTGTCACGAGACAACACTGTATGGCCTTTATAGCACAGTATGGCATCCCATCACGTGGCTAGTCAAATGCTGCTTTGTCTAGCGAAAGGCCAAACATGCTGATCATTTGTTCGCCAGTCCGGGCCGCCTAATGAGTTCCTCGACTCGCTAACTTGGAACACACACACACACACAAAGTCAGGCCTCAATGCGTCTTTGTTTCCCTGCTGCAGATTTGCCTTCATTAAATAAAACTAAGTTAAAATACAGTAAACCTCGGATATATCGGATTCAATTGTTCCCACTGGTTTTGTCCGATATAAGCGAAATCCGTTATATGCGTATACCGGAAAATGTCCGTTTTACGCATATATCGGATTTATATCCGGTATATGCGTAAATCGGATTTTATCCGTTATAAAAAGGCACTTCCTTGACTATGTTTCCAATGTTTCCAATGCAACGCTGCAAATGACGTCGTATAGCGGCCTGTCACGATTCGGCGAATCGGAGCGCCACGATGCGGCCATCCGATATATGCGAGGGAAATTTCATGGAAATGCATTGGAACGGGACTGGAGATTTTGTCCGAAATAGGCGAAATCCGTTATAAAAAATCCGATATATGCAATGAATTTTTATTGGAAATGCATTACAGAAAAATCGGTTCTTTTTTTTAATCATGTCCGTTGTGAGCGAATTTCCGATATATCCGAGTCCGATATATCCGAGGTTTACTGTAGTACAGTCAATATATATATTTATATATATCGCTATATGAATCAACAATAGCATTGTGTCTCTAATGCAGTGTTACACCCCACCGAGCAGGAAGACATATGGAAGCACACACTAAATATCATATCCGGACATCTTGGGGGGAAAAAACAAAATCCTTCTGCACATAGACAGGAAGTGACCATAAATCGCCCGTTGACACAGGCTGGCTATGACCTAAAAAAAAAATGTACATTAAAAATCTACATTATCATTACCATGATGGCATGATAAATATAATTCAACCTTTGCATCCTGTCACTAGGTCAGCATGTGAGAAGTGATGAGTGAACATGTGTGTGTGTGTGTGTGTGTGTGTGTGCGACCGTGCTCCACAACGTCATCTTCTCTCCAGCCAATGAAATCACGGCGAGCCGTGCTGACATCACGGCTGATTCATGAAATGGGGGAGTCTGGGAGTAATACAGATTGTAAAATGGCTGCCCTGTGATTTCCACATGCACGTCCCCGGCGTTCTATTTGTGAGCCTATGGCACCCCTAGTGGCGGGTATGGAGCACGGCAACGTCATGGTGGGGGGAGGAGAGGATGAAAGCGCACATGTGGGATGACACACACACACACACACACACACGGAACAGCATATTAGCTCACTTATTGAGTCGAATAACAAAACTTTACATTTGCGTGTTTATTCTATTTTACAAAAACACACAGATTGGTTCTGGGAACCAACCGCCCCCACCCGGCCCCCCTAAAGTCTGCCCAACAGCTGCTTGGCACTGAGTGAGAAGCAGGAAAAAAGGGGGGGGGGGGTATGTGTATAGTCACATGTGTGTGCCATAAAACACACAAAATTCCTCATTTCTGACTCTTACTTTTATTAGAACTTAAAAAAAAATGTGGCTGGGGGGCCAGAGGAGGATCACAAGGAGTCATGCAAAGGTCCTTGTCAATATGTAACTGTGTGTGTGTGTGTGTGTGTGTGTGTGTGTGTGTGCACAAAGAGGAGTCTGTTAGTCGGTCAGCAGACCGGTGTGTGTATGTGTGTGTGTGTGTGTGTGTGTGTGTGTGTGTCCTTCACCCCTCCCCATTCTATTCTCTTTCTATCCTTAAAAGGAGAAAGCGTGTGTGGAGTCGGCACCAACAAAGTTATATAAAAAAAAAAAAAAAAGTGGGCAACAGTAAAGAAAGGAAAAGTTGGATAAACCTTTTTTTTTACTAGTTCTCCTCATCCTTTCATCAATGCTGCCTACGGTTTATTTTTAACCCGCTAAAAGCTTTCAGATGATGTGCTGTTGTATAGCAGTGTTTTCCATGAGCCCTCTTAAGGGGAGGGGACTAAAAAAGCATATAACTTCAACACTTATATAACTTTTTTTTTTTCCTGACAGCATTCCAGCACTGGAGATTGTCGTAACTGGGACGGAGGAAAGGGTTTTAAGTTTCAACATAAAAAGTGTGTGTGTGTGTGTGTGGGGGGGGGGGGATTCTTTTGGAAAATCTGCTCAGCACAAACAAATGTTTTGCCAACTTTTTCCCAAAGAAGAAAAAAAGAAACTTGCGCTTAACTTTAGGGCTGAAAAGTACAAAATAAAAGAGAATAGCGTGTCCTCCTTTATGTCTGACAGGCCAACAGCTGTGTAGTCTGGGGGTCCTTTAAACTTTAAATGTCCAACATTGCTGTCAGTCCCCCCAATTTGACAGAAGAATAAAAGGGGGTTTCCACGGTAACTGTGGGGTCTGAAAGAGCCCCTTCATCCTGTTTTTCTTCTGTGAAAGGAAACTGGTAGAAAAGGCTGTGTGTGTGTGCGTGTGTGTGTGCGTGCGTGAAAAGGACCAGATGGCAGGGTGGGGCATTGGGGAGGGGGAGCGGGGGGCAGGATGTGGGCGGGCCAGGACGCTGGGGGAGGGTTTGTGGGAGGGATTTAGACTGTGCTCACTTGCGCTCCCCTGGTGCATGTAAAGTGTAACTGCAGCTTATATTTTATTTAATAAATGTTTTCTATTTTAGCACTTATTTGCTTTGAGAGAAATATGAAAATACATGTAATATCAATACTTGGGGATAGATATTAATTAGTCTAATCTAGTATTGTTTGAGTTATCGCTATCCACTACATTATTGTACAATACTGTCTTTGTATATGCTATAGTGGACATTTATTTTGTATTTACTTCAGTTTTAGTCATATATTTTATTTTATATATTAGTATATCTTCTTTCACTCTGAGATTTTATTCATTTTGTATTGCAGTACTGTATATAGTTCTTATATTTGGTGTTTTTCTTTCTCTTCTGCAATTAAAGCGACTGACTATTTTTGTAAAAAAAAAAATTCTATAGGAATTTTCTAAAAAAAACACTTAATTAAACTGACTGTTTACATACTTTATTATTATATTTGAAAATTGATAATCTAATTTGAAAAATCCAAATGAAACTATTTTTTTTTGTTTTAGCAAAAGGAAAATAAACATGTTACTTTTGACATTCATTTAATAATTTAAAATCATTTTTGGGGTGAGTTTTTCAGCTTTTTCCTCCAATACTAATGTACATGTTTACTATACAAAATAAATGACAGAGGAGGTAAAAAAGTGTGGAGCCATCAGCGAATGGCTTTTTATGTGTGGAGTCACAGTGCCCCCCAGTGGACAAGTTGGTGTACTGCCGATAAATGCTGTGAGTCTGCCTCCCAGCTTCCACACCTGGATAGTGTTTATTATGTTCATTCGGAAAGTCTGCTAGCAACCTAAGAATAGAAAAGGTGTATGTGAGGTAAAGGAAAGGAGCGAGAGGAGAAAATGGCGGCCATGTTTGGAGGACGGAGGACTAAAGGACGCGGAATTAGATAGTGTGAGTGGTTTCTGTTCTCCCAGGGCCATTGTGACCTCTCCCTGTTCTTCTGGCCATGAAGGTCCCTCGGCAATGACGCACACAACAGCATTACTGATGACACACACACACACACACACACACACACACACACGAGTACGAGTACGCGGGCTGTATTGCTGATAAGGTTAACTACAGTAGACGTATAGCAATACGGCGCCACCTTGAACTTGAATCCGCACTTGCTGAAACCACACAAAAAGCCCATAAATCCCCGTACCAAATAACCGCACGCAAACACACACACACACACACACATACACACGTGCGCTGAGGTGAGTTGCAAGGGTGTCCTTATTAAATCAGTCCAATATCAGCCAGTCTCATTGGGAAAGCAGAAAAAGATTTACTACCGCAATTACAGCAGCTAATTACAAGGAGGGAAGATAGAGAGCGCGGAGGAAAAAAAAAAAGGACGGAGAGCCGGAGCGCACAGAGGAGACGGAAATCAAATCAAGGAACAAGAGGAAAAATACAGGCGGGGTGGGGGGGGCAGCAGATACGGGGGAACTTCTTTTTTTTTTAAAGGACAAAGATGATGAGGAAGTGACCTTGAGTGATTTACAGCTCAGCGGCAGGCCACGAGCGGCGTAAACACAAAAAGTTTAACCTCGTCTTGGCTGCAAATATGTGACTGACTAAGAGGGTGACTCATGGGGGGGGGGGGGGGTGTGGAAGAGGCGGGGGCATGTTTTATAGCGATGTTGTTGCACCCTGATAGTTGCTGTGGTGTACAGTGTTTATTTTTCCCAAAGAGTCATTGTCCTTGATGCTCTTGTCATCATAGCATAGTGCTCCCTCTAGCGGGAGGAGAGTGAACTACACTCTAAAAAGTCATTTCTGTTGACATCACTTGATTTAATACATAAATGCAATGTAAAAAAATGTAATTAATTGATTTAGATGATCTTTCTAAGTTGCTAACTTTATTTTTTATGTTAAAAAATAATGTTAATAATTTTTTAAAATTAATTTAGCATGTCATATACACTCAAATTTTATTGTTGGTAAGCTTAAAACAAAATTCAAGCTGCAATGACTTAATAAAATTAGCTTGGTAACATAATACACACATATATATATAGTTACTGCTATGTAAAAAGCTGTGTTCTTTGTTATTATAATTAAACAAATTAAACGACTTAAATAAAATGATTAAGTCACTTGACTTAACATTTCTTTGAGTTATGAACTTAAAAACTCGTCCCTATGACAACAATTATTCAGTAAGAATTACTTAAAATGAGCTTTGAGTGAACAGGAAAATGCAATATTGTTTGTTGGTTCAAAGCAATTTCAAATTAAGTTGTCATAACTAAGAAAGACAAATGGAAATTATTGCGTTGAGGCTAAATATTTATTTTTCGAGTGTACTACTCTTTGGCTGATATTTGACCTCTGTGCCGGATGTTGAAAACTAAAAGTCATATTCCGGGAATACTGACGAGCCGCGTGATGAGATGTCAGATCAGAACCGCCCATCTTTTCATCCGCCCTCATTTACATGAGCGTCTTGGGGAGGAGGAACTGATAACCTTCAAACTGAGTGAAAATCTCAATTAAAAAGTGAGATGACCTGCAAGACAAACAACCCTTGTGAGGATCATTTTTGCCCCCCCCCCCCCCGCCCGAACAAAAAGGATTAGGTGTTCTGTTCCTGTCAGCTCTCAAATATTCATTATATCACCACAAGGGAAAGAGGCGAGAAGGAAGAAAATGGAAGTGTCGCAGAACAAAAAAATGTCCCACTTTTGCCAATGTGAGAAGTTTGGATTTATGTAAAGCAAACTGGATGAAAGGCGGACAGAGAAAAGTGGACGTTAACGGTGTCATGCCATAGAGGACGGTTAAAAGCCGGTTGTGGAACAGGCGGACACACTCATCCTTTGCTAATCCCTCAGTTTCTGTCCTCTCGTCTCAAAACCATCCATTCCGTTAGCCGTCTTTATCTCTGCTTCAGCGATGAGGACAAAGAAAAGCACTCACTCATTTGCAACCTCCTCCCTGCCTTCCTCCCTCCCCCTTTTTCTGCCTCTCGGTCTCTGCGGGCAAAGGCTTCCGGGCCTGATTAGCAATTGTGACTTGACCGCATGGTGGAAGGATTGGCACTCACGCACAAACACACACGGGAGCCTGCACAGACACGCCCACACACACACATGCCGCGTGTGGCAAAAGATGACGACAAGTGCCAGTTTTGCTTGGTCTAATTAACCTCTGAGCGAGCCCCGGAGACCAGGGACGGACTTGTAGAGGAGGAGGGTAGTTTTGTAGTTTCGCCTTCCTTAATGTCAGCCGTCGCTTGCGGGGGAAAACACAAACACAGACGCTTGGGGAAAGTGCATGCGTCCACGGGTGGACGGATCAGGATGATTTCTGGTGCTCGCCGTGATGTTTCGCTTCCAGGCAACATGTTAACATGGCCAAGTTAACTAAAAGGAAATGGAGGAAGCGGAAGGCGAGAAATGTGAGGACGGATGAAGATGGAGCGTCACTGGGGGTAAGACTGAGGAGCAAAAGGAATCAGGGGGAAGCTGAAAGATGGCGTCAATGATGAGGGAAATGTAGTTGGATCTACAGTACATAAGTAGATACTGGGGCGGCACGGTGGACTAGTGGTTAGCGCACAGACATCACAGCTAGGAGACCAGGATTCGATTCCACCCTCGGCCATCTCTGTGTGGAGTTTGTAATCCGGTTTCCTCCAACATTACGAAAAAAACATGCTAGGTTAATTAGCGACTCCAAATTGTCCATAGGTATGAATGTGAGTGTGAATGGTTGTTTGTCTATATGTGCCCTGTGATTGGCTGGCCACCAGCCCAAGGTGTACCCCGCCTCTCGCCCCAAGACAGCTGGCATAGGCTCCACAGCACCCCCCACAACCCTCACGGTAGAAAATGAATGAATGAACGAGTTCTCCTCCTATTTTGTGTGGAAGTGGTAACTTTTTGGCTGTTCTCCAAGTGCATGCGTGGGTTTTCTCCGGGTACTCCGGTTTCCTCCCACATTCCAAAAAAACATGCTAGGTTAATTAGCGACTCCAAATTGTCCATAGGTATGAATGTGAGTGTGAATGGTTGTTTGTCTATATGTGCCCTGTGATTGGCTGGCCACCAGTCCAGGGTGTACCCCGCCTCACGCTCGAAGACAGCTGGCATAGGCTCCAGCACCCCCCACAACCCTCATGGTAGAAAATGAATGAGTTCTCCTCCTATTTTGTGTGGAAGTGGTAACTTTTTGGCTTCTTATTTTATCTTTCATGTTCTCCTCGTGCATGTGTGGGTTTTCTCCGGGTACTCCGGTTTCCTCCCACATTCCAAAAAAACATGCTAGGTTAATTAGCGACTCCAAATTGTCCATAGGTATGAATGTGAGTGTGAATGGTTGTTTGTCTATATGTGCCCTGTGATTGGCTGGCCACCAGTCCAGGGTGTACCCCGCCTCACGCCCGAAGACAGCTGGGATAGGCTCCAGCACCCCCGCGACCCTCGTGAGGAAAAGCGGTAGAAAATGAATGAAGTAGATACCGACTTCAGCACAGTACACAAATGCAAAGCACACTCCATGACTGTGTTTTATTTAGTTCTCTAAATAAAAAACTACAAGTGTTCTGATTCTAGAATCAATATCGCGTACAACACAACAAAGCCTTATTTGCATTAGTGAGCCTGGCTTTTTTTTTTTGCAAATGCTTGAGGGGAAACTTCTGCAGGTGTTTGAACTACATCAATAACGCTGGATCATAGCCAAAGTAAGTAGCTGGGGGGGGGGGGGGGGGGGGGGGGGGGATGACAACCGTGATCTGACAACCTCCACCTCTGCCTGGGAACCTGGGGAAAAGTCTCTCTCATCAAAGACTTTCCGGGGTGCTGCAGGGTTTCCAGGTTGTGAAATCAGTTTTACCCCATCCCCGAGAGGGAGGGAAAGCAAAAAAAAAAAAAAACCCCAAAACCCCAAAATAAATTAAACAGGAGAATGAGATATTTAAAGAGAGACAAGCAAACATGCAAATCCTCTCCGAGAACATCTGTCTGCCGGCCTCTCTCAGGAATCGACTGCGGTCGGTGCTAGACGAGAAGATGCACAAAAGCACACACAAGTACACACCTAATCCCGCCATGTGCTTAGCGAGCCACCGGGGACGTGTTGCCAATCAGACGGCTATGTGAGGCTGGGCAAATGAAAACAATCAAGGAACACACAATGTGTGTGTGTGTGTGTGTGTGTGATGCCGCATGATTGAGTTCAAAGATTCATAATGCCAACTAGACAAGCAGACTCAGCCCAATGCGTTCCTACGGGGACCGTGGTATGGAGAGACTTTTTAGGTCTTCTGTAACTAAAAATGATTGATGTCAGGCGTGGCACAGCCGGAGAAGAATCAAAGTTTGAGTATGAGCTGGCTTATATCCTCTCATTCCAACGCATCTTCCAGATTTAAAACGCTACGTGTTCGGAATGAATGCAGTAGCAGCAGCGAGCGAGCAAAGTGCTGTGATGTACAGACACCGCGAAAAAAAAAAAAAAAGTCCAGGGACGCGTGTCTTGATCTTCGTCTATTCCATCATCTAATTGGCCGGAAATCAAAGTTTCTCCTGGACATTTGGGATATTTGCTCACAAAAGTGAGTACAAGCCTCACATTTCAGCAACCGCTTTTATAACAGTCTATATCAGGGGTCTCAAACTCAATTTACTTGGGGGCCACTGGAGCTTGGGTCTGGGTGAGACTGGGCCCTGGCTGCTAGGTTAATTGGCGACTCCAAATTGTCCATAAGGTATGAATGTGAGTGTGAATGGTTGTTTGTCTATATGTGCCATGTGATTGGTTTGCCACCAGTCCAGGGTGTACCCTGCCTATCTCCCGAAGACAGCTGGGATAGGCTCCAGCACCCCCGCGACCCTCGTGAGGAAAGGCGGTAGAAAATGAATGAATGAATGAAGTCTCCTCCTATTTTGTGTGGAAGTGGTAACTTTTTGGCTTCTTATTTTGTCTTTCCCCACCCTCGGCCATCTCTGTGTGGAGTTTGCATGTTCTCCCCGTGCATGCGTGGGTTTTCTCCGAGTACTCCGGTTTCCTCCCACATTCCAAAAAAAAACATGCTAGGTTAATTAGCGACTCCAAATTGTCCATAGGTATGAATGTGAGTGTGAATGGTTGTTTGTCTATATGTGCCCTGTGATTGGCTGGCCACCAGTCCAGGGTGTACCCCGCCTCTTGCAAGAAGACAGCTGGGATAGGCTCCAGCACCCCCGCGACCCTCATGAGGAAAGGCGGTAGAAAATGAATGAATGAATGAGTTTTCCTCCTATTTTGTGTGGAAGTGGTAACTTTTCGGCTTTTTATTTTGTCTTTCCCCACCCTCGGCCATCTCTGTGTGGCGTTTGCATGTTCTCCCCGTGCATGCGTGGGTTTTCTCCGGGTACTCCGGTTTCCTCTCACATTCCAAAAAAAAAAACATGCTAGGTTAATTAGCGACTCCAAATTGTCCATAGGTATGAATGTGAGTGTGAATGGTTGTTTGTCTATATGTGCACTGTGATTGGCTGGCGACCGGTCCAGGGTGTACCCCGCCTCTCGCAAGAAGACAGCTGGCATCCAAGACTAAGAATAAATGAAAAACTGAAACAGTAGTAATGCCCCCCCCCCCCCGCTAAGAAAACCCTCAATGCCAGACCGCATGGATACGTTCCCTATCCCACCTGTTGTGTGTGCTTGGCCCTGGTGAGCAAGCATGTGTGTATGTCAAGCCGGCTATCGCTCTGCTAGCTGTCTTGTCTCTTCTCATGGCTCACTGAGTGTGTCAGCCTGCATTGGCCCTCGTTCAGCAGCTAGCGAGAGATGGCAGCACCATTAAAATTTAACCCACTATCTCTCCACTCACTGTCAAGAAGAGAGGGCGAGAGAGAGAAAGAGAGAGAGGGAGAGGGTGGGGGGGTTGACGGGGACAGAGCAAGGCAGCCGTACAAGAATATACTAGCATGTACGCGACCGCACACACACGACCGCAACCGATTCCCTCGGAGTCAGTCAGATGTGATAGTGAGAGATGGGGAGCGACAGAGCGAAAGATCCTATACAGATGGAAAGTAAAGAACAAGATGGAAGAAGATTACCGCTCGGAAAGCCGCACACACCTGATGCATGGAACGGCTATGGAAATGAGTGACATCAATTCAGTAGCGGAAATGGGGAACGTGAATGGGCCTCATGTCACATCAGCTGATACTACCCCCCCCCCCCCCCCGGTTCCAAAGCCACCATTTCTATAACTAGGACCCATCAGATTCTGCTTCTCACTTCTCCACAAGCAATCATTCTTTCGCTTTCTCCTGCTTCTCCTTTTCTAAATCCATCCGACTTTTTTTGTTGAATACTTTTTGACACGTCACTTTTTCATTTCTCTGTGTCCTCGCACTCCGCCTGTCTGCATCTCTCTCCTGCTGTTCCTGTCATTTTCATGCCCGACGGAGTGTGGGAAAGCAGGCGGCGCTTGGGGCGGGGAGGTGGGGGGGTACGGGTTCTTAATTAAGAAGCAAGAGGAAATAAGGCCAGTTAACAAGGACACACACACACAAGCACACACACATTTGCATTGCTTTGCATTTGCAAGGACCCCTTCCCCTGCCAAACTTTCCTTGGCTCATCTTCATCGAGCCAACAAGAACCTGGCTACCTACTTCAAATATTAACTGCAAAGCAATTATAACAGGGGTCTCAAACTCAATTTACTTGGGGGTCACTGGAGCTCGGGTCTGGGTGAGACTGGGCCGCATCAGGTTTGCCAAAAAAAACAAACAAAAAAAAAAAAAAATTTAAAAAACTTCGCCTTGGTTCCAATTTTCTACAAGAAAAGCTCTGATAAAACATTCCACTATTTTTCTACACAAAAAAAGATGAAAAATAAATAAACAAATCAAGAATAAAGAAAATAAATTAGTTATAAATAAATATAATAATAATAATAAAACGGCAAATAATAAAAACTTCAGAAACCACATATAGTTGGTGGGTAGACAAATTATTTTTTCCAGATTAAAATGAACAAAGCATTATTAGAGCCCTGTAGACATGACAAAACACGACTATAGTCACATTTATACTCTCTTTATTTACAACATATTGCGCAACTGCAGGGTCTTGAGACACATGCTAACTCGCAAACTAGAGAGCTAGCGACCTAAACGGTAGCCTTCGAGTTATTTCCTTTAAACTTAAATAGTCAAAAACTTACCACTTCCACACGGATAGGGAGGATAACTATTAACAGTTATTTAACCTTTAACATGAACATTAATCAAACGTAATCATTTTTTCTGAGTACATGATACCATACAGCATACATATCAAACTTGCGCGGGCCGCACTAACATTAAACTTTCATATCAAGGCGGGGGGCCTCAAACTAGTGTCCTGCGGGCCACATTTGGCCCGCGGGCCGCGTGTTTGAGACCCCCGAATTATAACACGAAGCCAATTCCCCTTAATTTCATCTCTTGACCAAACCAAACTAATCAGCGAGTGCAGACGCCGTCTTAAGGTCCTCAGGGCTCCAAACTTCAATTCTGCGCCTAATCAGAGGCTGAGACTGGGTTGAAATCAGCGGGACTTTTATCTCAATCAGGATAATCAGGCGCAAGACACACAGAGCTCAAATTACACACTGGAAAAATAAGAGCTGCAGCGACAGAGTACACGGCCGTGATATTACCGAGTTTACCTCATCGCTACTGGATCAGCACACACACACACAAAGAGGCGGGGAAGTAGCTAGCTATTTCTAGAGAGTGCGTGCATGTGTACATTCTCCGTGAAGGTGACTTTGGGCTGGCTTGAGTGGTAATTGGGAACACATACAAATGCTTTTTTTTCTTCCTTATCCCCCCCCAACCCCCCCCGCTGCATGTTCACGTCAAACTCTTTTGCCGCCCACCTCATGCTTTCCCCTCCCACCTCCTCACCCCCTCGCTAAAGCCCTGAATGTGATTACGTTTCTGACATGAGTGAAAGGTGAAACCAAAGAAAGTGGAACGAGAGGGGGGGTTGCAAATGATTGACTTGAACATAGAATAAAAAAAAAACCATCACATACTTATTATAAGTACACGCTTGTATACTACACATATGATTGACTCCACGGGGAGTGGAGTTATAAATAAAAGTACATGTCACTCGGGCTGTCACCTTGATCTTGTCTGTGGAGGAGCATTCAGACACTCTGCACTGGCCATCTCATTTCCTCAGACGAGTGACATTTTGCCTTTTTTTTTTTTTACCCTTCTCTCTCTCTCTCTCTTGTTCCCCTCCTACACTCTGTTGCTGTGGTGATAAAATTAGCATTCCTTTCCTCCCCTGTCTCCCTCGACGGCTGGACAAGAGGTGACGACCACAGGGACAGAAGAGAGGAGTGAGGGGCAGGAAAAGAGGAAGACAAAAGGAGACATTATGAGGAAAAAAGATGGAGAGCGAAGACACACAAACAAATGAGCAGGGTGTGACTGGCAGGTGAAGATTGGGGAGAGAAAAGACAAAAGAAAGACCCGACGAGGAGGAGGAGGAGGAGGAGGAGAAGGACGGGGAAATACGGGATGACATGATGGAGGCTTGTCGAGAAAGTAAATGGGGTGCGAGTGGTGGGTGTATCCCCTTAAGGTATTATTATCACCTTGACAACGCCTCTCCTGTCTCCTTTGCTGTCCGGCTGCTTGATGAACTCTTTGAGTGAAGACATGACTACAAAATATAAACAGTAAAAAAAGTTGCAGCAACCTTCAAATATGACGGGACATAAAAAAGACAAAAAATATGAACTAATGGAGAGAAAAGCTGAGGAATGAAAGTCAGTGGCGTTCGAATATCGCTCCCTCACGCTACAGCCGTTTTTCAAAAATGATAACCACGGCTATTAACATTAATGAATGAATGGCCGCTGTTCCGTGTAGATTATGATTCATAATTTGTCAAAACATATTGAAATACAAGTGATAATGTAGTATCCTGGTCACTAGGCGGCGGCCATGAGACATTTTACATGACAACATTGCACGAAGTCACTCACTGCATATCCGATGTGATAGAGTGAAAACAGTTCTCCTCTCATACAGTGTGGAAGTGGTAAGTTTTTGGCTTCTTACTTTGTCTTTTCTTCCGCACTCTGTTATTCAGTTTGGAATAAAGAAATGAGGGGCTAACTAGTTAGCCCGCTAGCATGCTACGCAGCAGTAAGCTCTGTAAGTTTAGAAGCAAAATTTTGAGGTTCACTGGTTTGCTTGCAAGCTAACGGCCATCCCTGTGCTATGTGATATAAACAATAATAGGAGGGTAAAGACGTGTTACTTCATGTAACTTTAATGTAAAAAAAGTCGAACTCGGAAAAAAATAAAATTATTAACATTGAATCCTATGAACGTGGAAATTAATTTATTGCGGTTGTGTCTGGAAACAATTCAGTCCACTAGGTGTCCACAAGGACACAAAACATTGATTAGACATGACATTATCGTAAATTATGCCAATCAATGACATGATGGACAATTAGTTCTCCTCACTTTCTGTGTGGAAGTGGTAAGTTTATGGCTTCTTATTACATATTTCTTCCCACTCCTTTGGAAAAATAAATTGGAGGTTAAGTAGTTAGCTTGCTAGCATGCTATGCAGCTGTGGCGGGTTAGCGACGTGGTGTAAACAATGCATAATAGGAGTGTTGAAGTGATTCTAAGACACACTTAGAAAGTCCAACAGGTTTTCTATGCTCCTAAGTAGGAAAATATTCCATTTCTTAATATTGAATCCTACTTCATGGAAATTCACTTAATGAGGTCAGATCTGGAACTAATTAACTGTGATAAACGAGGGACGACTGCAGACTGGGTAGTTAGGTGACGACAATGCAGTAAAGACAGAACATACAAAAGAAAATAAAAACAAGGAAAACGCAGTAGAGGACTCATTATTGGAAGGACTTCTTCATGGGGGAGAGATACGGGGTGGGGGGGGCAAAGAGCTAGGAAGAAAGACACGACCTACATAGACAGAAAAGCAAGAGAATCTTAATCAGAAATCTGAAGAAGGAAATAATAAGGCAATCTGACAGCAAATGTCAGCTCAGGGAGGGGAAGCAGAGGGAGGCAAGGAGGGAGGGAGGGAGGGAGGGAGGGGGAGAAAGGAAACAGAAGGAGAGAGAGAGGGGACACCACCCACCAGGACCGTGGAAGACAATATTTCTGATGCACATAAGCAACACGCCACCCGGAAAAAAAATATTCCCTAAGTCCCACCGGAGGGAAACAGTAGCCTCAGGTCGGGGGCGGGGGGCGGCGGGGGGGTGAATCCTCCTATGAGGATGTATACCTGTGAACGGAAACTGTGCACGTGTTACCGAAACATGTCGGAGAAATGTTGCCCTTGAGCCAACCTTGTCTGGCATTTCGCTCAAAGCTCAGCTTCCTAAAACCAAGCGACACCTCTTATTGTCCGTGGAATTTCACTTCATTGGGAGTCCACGGGGGTGTCAAGAGGGCTGCGTTTATAAAAGGTGCCCGGAACGTGACGTGCACTTTTAGAGCTTTAGGAGAAAAAATACCACAACAGAGGAGGACGTCGCTTTCCTGTTGCAAATAATTAAGCCGGCAACATTCTAAACAGCATGCTCCCAAATTAAAGTCACTTTGATTAATGTTAGCATTTTTATAGAGGAAATATGAATATGATTGCCTGCTTTAATATGCCTCTACAATTCCGATTTACCACTAAAAAAGAAGAAATTAAGCCAGATGTCATGAACAGTTATATTAGGTCAGGGGTCTCAAACACGCGGCCCGCGGGCCAAATGTGGCCCGCAGGACACTAGTTTGAGGCCCCCCGCCTTGATATGAAAGTTTAATGTTTGATATGGATGCTGTATGGTATCATGTACCCAGAAAAAATTATTACGTTTGATTAATGTTCATGTTAAAGGTTAAATAACTGTTAATAGTTATCCTCCCTATCCGTGTGGAAGTGGTAAGTTTTTGGCTATTTAAGTTTAAAGGAAATAACTTGAAGGCTAATGTTTAGGTCGCTAGCTCTCTAGTTTGCGAGTTAGCATGTGTCTCAAGACCCCTGCAGTTGCGCAATATGTTGTAAATAAAAAGAGTATAAATGTGACTATAGTCGTGTTTTGTCATGTCTACAGGACTCTAATAATGTTTTGTTCATTTTAATCAGAAAAAAAATAATTTGTCGACCCACCAACTATATGTGGTTTCTTAAGTTTTTATTATTTAGTGTTTTATTATTATTATTATATTTATTTATTACTGATTGATTGATTTTCTTTATTCTTGATTGATTTATTTTTCATCTTATTTTGTGTAGAAAAATAAAAATTAAGATATTTGAGAACAGTGGAATGTTTTATCAGTTTTTTTTGTAGAAAATCGGAACCAAAGCCAAGTTTATTCATTGGGGGGGGGGGGGGGGGGGGGGTTGGAAAACCTGCCTGGTAAATTGAGTTTGATACCCCTGTATTAGCTGACTGACCTGTGGCCTTTTGTCTTGAAATTTTAAACATCTCACAGTGTGAAAAGTCCAAGAAAACCTACTAATTAATTAGATGTTATATGCATTAAGGTAGCGGACGATGGGGGGCATGAATCTTAACTAGGAAATCAAACTTTAATGAATGAAGTATTTTCCAAGTCAACCTGAGGTCAACGAGGTGGTCATTGTTATTCAAAGGCACAAGTTTCAAAAGTCATCTAATCTAAGGGATTAGACACAAGCCGTACACTAACACTAGGCCATCGGTACCATGCTTAACTAGGCTGCAATTACCCCCTCCCTGTGCTCACATCGAGCATTCAAGCCCCGGCCCGTGTGCTTGTCCCATCACTTCCACAGTGTTCCATAAGAGTACTTTTTATTTTTATTAGGAATCGTGTTGTCATCCTCACGTTACGGTCATTTTATGGCTCGGCTACGTCAGGCGTGTGCATGTGCGTGGAATGGTGCTAGCTCGAGTCTATCCATTACAATCGTGCCAGGTGACCCGCGCCTGGGGTGTTAAGTGTAGTGGTGCTGAATAGCGGGGGCAAGTTAGGATAATCCCAAGGGCCAAAAAATAGTGATGTAGGGTGCGGGTGGGGTGTTTTTTTTACAGAATTCTTAGTGGCGCCGCTCCATCTGGTACTTTTACAATCAGTAACTGTTACATTTGTTCACTTCCTGCTTTCTATAATATAGTTTAAGGTTTTTTTTTGTTTTTTTTTTAATAATGTACCTTGTACCAAAGTACGAGGTGATGTGACCTAAAATGTGACCTAACCTAAACATTTGTCTTTAATATTTCAAGTCTATGCTACTAAAATGACGTAGGTTTTCGAGTTCGACTTTATTCTTGTAAAATTGCGTGTTTTTTATTTCCTCCAATTGTCCAACAATGCTATTGTCATTTGATTCCAAATGTTTTATTTTAATATTTACACTTTATTCTTGTAAAATTGTGTGATATTTATTTCCTCCAATTGTCCAACGATACTATTATCATTTGATTCCAAATGTTTTCTTTTAATATTTACACTTTATTCTTGTAAAATTGCGTATTATTTATTTCCCCCAATTGTCCAACAATGCTATTGTCATTTGATTCCAAATGTTTTCTTTTAATATTTACACTTTATTCTTGTAAAATTACTCAGTTTTTAAAAAGTTTTCCTGTTGTAAGAATGTTAGAGCGACCAATTGTTGGCACAGCCCACAAATAACCCCCAGACTGTCCTTTGGACACCCTGCTTTATTACCAGTGACTATAGCTTGTGGCTAAGACACTCCTTCCTGTCCAGCATGTTATTTTTGTACAGAGTAGCAAACTGCAGTGGTGAATTTAAAGTGATAGTTCGGCGTATCCTGGAATCATTGATATTCCAGCAGTCATTTGTTTTCTTCATGTTTTTATATTGAGGGAGGCCTGCTGAGTTTCTCCAAGTGTTATGATTACAGCCGGTGTTTTTTTTTTCCATCCCCCGGCTGACATTTGCAAAGGTAACAATAAATCTTATACTGTTTTCGTACTGTACATGCGGCCAAGACTGCAGTCTAAAACATTCTTGCTTTTTGACTGCGTAGTATCGTCGTCACCTTTAGAACGCGGGGAGTTCTTCCAAATTCTTGGAAAGGCTGCGTATCACATCTGAATGCAAATAGATCTGGCAACCGTGGCAATTCTGAAAGGTCAGAAACTTCATTGCTAACATTTGAATGATGTTACTAGTAAGAGTTATATATATATAATATAGAAACACCTAACTCTTTTGGGTGTACTGCACTGTGAGATGAAACAGGAAATGATAGAATATTGTTCATGCATGTGGGTGATTATTCTGAAAGGGGTACCACATTGAAGGGTCATGAAGCACGCACTATAGTGATATGAATCTGGAGCCATATGAAAATATATTGCAAACAGAATACACAGAATACGATGACGAAGACGATGAAATAAGAAAATAAGTAGTCATAAATAAGAAAACAGTGCAACTTATGTTTCAGTATAACGCCTCGCTGTGCAACAAACTGCATCCAAAACAGGTACTGGGGCTAAAATCGGACAAAATCTCCAACGTCAACAACGTTATTTCTCCAGTTTTTCCTCAACAATTCCGACAATACCAATATTGATTATTATACATCATGTTTCCGTGTTACTCTTGTGCTAACATAGAATGCTTTGAAGACCTCACTTGAAGCACATGTAAAAATGTCAAAATTATTTCCAAAAACATTGACTTCAAAGTCAAATATTCACTTATACAAAATGCAAATTAAGCATTTTTCAAAAATAATAACTCAACGAATTGGCGCATAGCGTCTTCTTATGAAAATACTACAATTGAGATTTCAGTTAACAGTACCCTGCTGCCATGAACTCTCCCAACATGTGATATTCGTCTTAAACTGAAACAAGTCATACTTTATTTGAATATGCAAATTGGCTAGATAATCGTTTACATTTTTGCTTGCTTTGTCGTGCTTTTGGTACCCCGCTAGAGCCCAAACCAATTCCTTGATTACTTGATTGAGCCCTTTGAGGCTCTTTTGTGATTAAGCGGTATATAAATAAACGTGACTACTTGACTACTCTAAACAACAAACTTCAGATGAATCGATTTAGAAAATAATCGTTACTTGCAGCCCTAAATTGATATTTAGTCAAATTTTAACATTGTTAAATTTACTTAATAGTGTGCAATCACTTAATCGCTAATTTATTGAGTAGTTATATATTTTTTTTACTGTGTGATCTTCATCCTTATGTTCGCCATGGGGGATATTATCATGCTAACGTCTTTTTTCGCTTGTATTGTAGTTGAGTGTTAAAAAATATGATGCGTTAGTTGCAGCCCTAAATTGATATTTAGTCAAATTTTAACATTGTTAGATTTACTTAATAGTTTGCAACCTGAAAATTGTCTGAAATTTATTGAGTAGTTATTTTTTTTTTTTACTGTGTGATCTTCATCCTGATGTTCGCCATGGAGGATATTATCATGCTAACGTCTTTTTTACGCTTGTATTGTAGTCGAGTGTTAAAAAATATGTTGACAACAAAAATTGTCCACGTTGCACTATAGCGATATTTACAATATAATTACACGCTACAGCGAATGATTCATATCTATAGAATCCATAAGACCCACACCTCCTGCGTACGCATTTCATTGGAAGTCATGCAGTGCAAATAGAAGCAAATCCTATATCTCATAACAACCATCAAGTTGCATGTGCAGATGTAATCATCAGGGAGTGCAAACAGAGAGGGGGGGGGGGATCTTGACAAACATCCCCGGGGGACGATAATGGCGTTCATCCCGAGCGTCATCTTTTTTTTTTTTTTTTTTTTTTTAAGAAGGTCAAAGAAAGACAGAGGTTATTCTTCTACTCAAAAAGCCGCAGCTGCGTTTTCCCATAAACAGGTTTTTACCACCGCACCTCCGCCATGTTCCTCACTGAGGACATCTTCACCGATCACTCGTTCTGTTCTTGCACTCGTCTGTCTGCTTTTCTCTCCATCTCCACACATATACATACACAGAGTGAGTAATGGCGAGAGCAAAGGATAGTGGCAGAGAGCTATAAAAGTGTAATTTGCTCCATTTTACTCAGGAAACCAAATTCACTTTGTGTATTGCGCTGCAAGCAGTTAACATTCAGGAGGCCACGGAAGGCCGGGGTTACACGCCACAGTGCAAAGTCGTGTAATCAGAGCAAGGGCACACCAGATGGCAATGTGGAAAAAGCAAAAAAAAAAAAAAAAGCACAAGTAAAGTAGCTTCTGTCTTAAAAAGCCCCAACTAAGAGTCGTTTCTTTCTCTTCCACTGAATAGCATTTACTTTCTCCAACTTACTTTCAGCCAGTCCCCAACCCCCCCGCCCCCAACTGTGTAAACCCCCCCCCCAATTCTTGTTTACTTCCTCCATATCTTTGTCGCTTCCCATCCCTCACATCTGCAATCATGTGCTTTCTCTCCGGCACTCATCAGGCCACCCTCACTGCGATCCTTTCTTTCTACGAGCGTGCCCCCTTCTCCATTTCCACCGCTGCTCTCTCAGGGAGCTAATAGCCTGCTCCTTTGTTCTTGGTGAACAGCGGGGAACAATGGCAGAGTGGGGCTTGTCGTTGTGGCAACAGGCGTGGAGGCAAGAGAGAAGCGGCGAGGGAGAGAGAGAGAGAGGGTAGGCGGCGGTGGGGTACAAAGAAGAAAGGCAAAAAATAAAAACACAGAAAGAGCAGGCACAGAAGGGATGCTGGTTGTTAGACGGGCAGCGGGGAAGGGAGTAGCGGCTAATTACACTCGTTTCCATGCACTCCGCAATTAAGCCCCAATGCACGCACACACACACACACACACACACACACACACGCATATACACCACCTGCCAGAAGCTAACTTACTGTACTACATCAGATGGAGTGGAGGTGGCAGGGAGGTAGAAAGCCAGCGGCATGGCATGGGGGGGGGGGGGCAACAAAGGCTATTATGAATCAAATTTTCTTCCATCAAAACCGGTAAACATATAGCTCACAATCAGCATACAAAATGACACATGAGTGTAAAACTTGTCATGCACAAGTTTCCAACAACTTTATGCAAACTTTGGTTCCAATTTCCTACAATAAAAGCTCTGATAAAACATCCCACTGTTCTCAAATATCTTACTTTTTATTTTTCTGCACAAAATAAGATGAAAAATAGATAAACAAATCAAGAATAAAGAAAATCAATCAGTAATAAATAAATATAATAATAATAATAAAAACTTAAGAAACCACATATAGTTGGTGTGTAGACAAATTATTTTTTTCAGATTAAAATGAACAAAGCATTATTAGAGCCCTGTAGACATGAAAAAACAACTATATTCACATTTATACTTTTTTTATTTACAACATATTGCGCAACTGCAGGGTCTTGAGACACATGCTAACTCGCAAACTAGAGAGCTAAAGCGACCTAAACGGTAGCCTACAAGTTATTTCCTTTCAACTTAAATAGCCAAAAACTTACCACTTCCACACGGATAGGGAGGATAACTATTAACAGTTATTTAACCTTTAACATGAACATTAATCAAACGTAATAATTTCTTCTGGGTACATGATACCATACAGCATCCGTATCAAACTTGCGCGGGCCGCACTAACATTAAACTTTCATATAAATGCGGGGGCCTCAAACTAGGCCCGCTGGCCGCGTGTTTGAGACCCCTGTCATAGAGCATAGAACACCTTTTTTTTATTTTTCCCCCATTATTAGACCCTTGTAATAATGAAATAACACCTCATAGTCACTTCTTTGTTTACACCACATTAGCGCAGGCTATGTGATGACCGCAAGGACCGAAGAGACACGCCCCCACAGCTTTAAGCACAGCATGCTGGCCATTTATTTGTTGTAAAGTTAAGAAAGGGTTTCGAATGTTGTGGGTAAGAAGGACAAAGTAAGAAGCCCCCAAATTACCACTTCCACACTGAATGGGAGAACTAAACTAGTTGAGACTGGAAAAAAACGACACTTCTGCTGGTTGCAGCCAGGTAGTGCACTATTTAAACAACGAGCGTCAATCAAACTTTGAGCTTCCACTGAGCTGGATCTACCATACATTCATTTATGGCGGCCTGCCATAAATACTGTAGAATTGGTGCTACATGTTCGCCATGGCTCATTAAAGCACCTGGTCTGCTAGGGAATAAGAAAACTCAGCAGGAGGGATCGGTGAGGCTAACTTTGCCGATAGTCGCTGTACAGTATTTGAGGAAGTAATCAAACCCCTGGAGATACTATATCTCGAAAAAGCAGCTGGCGACAACTTCGGCGAAGACACCGACATGAAAGCATTCATTGCGCTTTTCCGTTTTGTTTGTGACTGACAAAAAAAAACCTGGTCAAAGCGACAGAAGAAATTGAATTTGTCATTCTCAACATATTTCTATAGTTTTCCTAATTTTTTTAGTCACTTTTAGCAAATGCAACCCACTACTGCCACAAATAGACTGCATTCCTATGGGAAATGCTGCATATGTACAATGAATTCATTCATGATACAAATTAGAACGGATGGGAGTGTGATAGTATTCTACTTATATAGCTCATCAGCTTATCTACAGGAGCGGCGACTGGTCTCCTCGCAGTATGAGCTCCCAGTCCCCCGGAGATGAGGGACACATCAATTCATCAGGGAGCACCAAAGGAGACTCGAGCAATATGACAAAGAGCGACACAGCAGAGGAGACTCGGATGCAGGTCAAAGCACCCTGTAGGGTACAACTTAGTCTGCGTGCGTAAACACTCCTTTTCCTTTACCCTTCACCCATGGCTTCTCTCTTTTCCATTAACACGCATCTTGGAGTAACATGTGTTCCACACTCTGTGTTTCCTGTCTATTGTATTATTCATGCCGTTTATTGCATGACCAGAGTGGGGTGGTGGGTGTTGGGGTGGGGGGGTTCATGTTAAAGTGTAGCAATGTGTCACGACGCGTGTGAAGACCCACTGACGAACACATTGTCGGCCAGGGCGCTCACACTGTGCTCTCCAGCCAAAGCAAAGGGTGTTTAGCGCATGTGCGGCAAACAAGCATGCAAAATGCACAACACGGGAACACACACACATACACACACACACATACGCACACATACACACATACGCACACCCCAATGCCAATGAGCAAGATGAGGAGTGAAAGGAGTCACATTAAACAGCCAAACTTGTCCTGTTTCACTTTCATAGCCCCAGTCCATTTTCATAATGCATTAAAACCAAAGCTGGGTAGAGAAGGAGACACGGAGCACAGAGGAGAAAGACGAGGATGTGTGTGGATAAAGACACAGAGCGAGAAATGTAAAAGGATGAGGGGGGGTTGGGGGGGTGAGAAACATCCTCAAAGTAACCTAAAGCTTCTGGATGTGTGAGAGTGCGAGGAAACAAGATAAGGATGAAGGCGGAAGAGAAGTAAGAAAAAGGGGAGCTTGTCTCCGAGGCAAGCTATGGGAATAGAAAGTGTTGGGTGGGGGGGGGGGGGGTGCAGACAGATTGGGGAGACGGATAAAAGAAGATGGGATGCAGTGATAAAAAGTAGGGATGGTGTTCAGAGATAGGGAGCATGATTTACTGAAACTTTGATTGTGTGTGTGTGTGTGTGTGATGAAAGTGTGCACGTGCCTCTGGTGTTTCACTATGTGTGTGTGTGTGTGTGTGTTACAACGGGGGCAGAAGGTTCTCCGTTTCAGCACCAGCAGGCTGGTGAGTGTTCGAGGCCAAACAGCCTGAAGGAAGAATTGGCCTTGTTACTCATTTCTCTCTTTTTCCCTCTAACAACATACAAAAACAACACACAAAGTGTCATACATTTTAAGAACAACTTTGTGAAATACTCATTTTCAACTTTGGATTATAAATGACATACCGAAGCATAAAAAGTTACGGTGGAAAATATTAACAATATGCATTCAGCCCGATTTATGAATAAATGCATTTTATCGGTCACGTAGCACGTCAAGACAATCAATAATAGAATAGCACTCTACCCGGGGAAGAAAAATGCAACTTGGATCAGCACCAAATACATACATTACAATTTCATAGCGACCCTCCCACACCATTTGCATGGCTTTTGGTAAATAGGAGTCATGTGTTATTCATGAAATTGAATATGAAATTGAAGGAAAATCAAAAACAAGAAATGGCCAAAAAAAAAAAAAAGGACCCACAAGGCTGTAATGGTATATGTATGGCAGGGGTCTCAAACTCAATTTACTTGGGGGCCAGTGGAGCTAGGGTCTGGGTGAGACTGGGCCGCATCAGGTTTTCAAAAAAAAAAAAAAAAAAAAAAAACGCATTTATTAAAAACAAAAAATTAAAAAAAAACTTTGCTTTGGTTCCAATTTTTCTACACAAAATAAGATGAAAAATAAATAAACAAATCAAGAATAAAGAAAATCAATCAGTAATAAATAAATAAATATAATAATAATAATAATAAAACGGCAAATGACAAAACACGACTATAGTCACATTTACACTCTTTTTATTTACAACATATTGCGCAACTGCAGCGTCTTGAGACACATGCTAACTCGAGAAACTAGAGAGCTAGCGACCTAAACGGTAGCCTCAGAGTTATTTCCTTTAAACTTAAATAGCCAAAAAATTACCACTTCCACACGGAGAGGGAGGATAACTATTAACAGTTATTTAACCTTTAACATGAACATTAATCAAACGTGATAATTTTTTCTGGGTACATGATACCATACAGCATCCATATCAAACATTAAACTTTCATATCAAGGCGGGGGCCTCAAACTAGTGTCCTGCGGACCACATTTGGCCCGCGGGCCGCGTGTTTGAGACCCCTGATGTATGGTATGATTTTGGAAGACTTAAATTAAATCCATATGCCGGGCATCCCAATATAAGCGCAGCGTAAAATCTCTGTTGACAATAATGATAGTTGAATATTGTGACTATTAGGAATATAGAAACACACTGCTGGAGGTATGAAATCCATTGGAGCAAACATCAAGTCATATTTTATTCCCTTTGAAACCGTTAGATTACCATCATCAGTGAATGTGCTGGGAAATTACAAAGAGTTTTTGGGTGCCGAGGCAAGTCTCGCTGATGTCAAATAATTTATTATTATTATTTTTTCATGTGAACTTTGTTAGATTGGATTATATACACAAAAGTTGTCACGGCCCACCAGCTGGATTTGCAGCTATCATATTTGTTATGATGATGATTAGCTATCTCGTTACTGCAAAACAAAACAGGCTCCTGTCATGCCAAAACAACATCAGCAAACTCAACTGTCCTCTCAAGACCAAGACCAAATATACTGTATAATAATAATAATAATAATAATAATCAGGTTGCATTGTTGCATTTTCTGCTGCCGAGAGTTGGAGATCCTGCGTGGCCGATACTTCACCTTTGTATTTAACGACCGAATAAACGCATGACGCGGGAAACACTTCCCGTCTTTCACTTTTAACACTTTTAACACCGTATACTTCATTAAATAGCCGCGTGTCTTTAATGTAAAGTTAGCACGACCAACAATCTTGCGCTCAATGTCCTCTCCGAGTAAGTGGTGTGAAGGCTATCTCGCACATCCCTGACCGAGACCGAGTGCTGCCAATAGCGCCAGAGGGAACAGAAAGAGTGAGTGAGGGCAAGCAGGGGAAGGAAAAGACAGAAAATAAGACGCATGGCCTGAAAATATGATGTGTGTGTGTGTGGTGGGGCCATTGCAAAAACAGGAAGCTCGCTATGTATTGCTTGTTGTTTGTAGCTCATTATGGGAGAAAATGGAGGAGAGGGTTGAGAGGCCGCCTTGTATATTTGCGTGTTTAGAGGGCTGATGACTAAAAGAGGCGGCGTGTTATAAACCACTGAGCGCTCCATGAGCCACATACTGAAAATGTAATCAGGCGTGAATAAAAACAGTATCAAATATCAACATCGTTGTTCACTGAGTCTGGCAGACTGGTACACCAAAAACATTTCAGCTCGAGGAAATCACATGCAAAAAAAAAAAAAAAATCTCCATTCCATTCACGACGACTATCAGGAATATGGGCACAGAAGAGCACAAATGAGCATCTAAATGAAGAGTGGGGAAAAAAAAAGGCAAGACTTGAAAGCATCGTCTCAAGGACAAAAGGGTGTTTGTTCTGCTTCATACAGCAAAAAGGTTTTCAACCCGTTTCAAGCAGTTCTGCTCGCGCCGACTTTGAAACAAAATGGACAAGCAGAGAGGCGCACCATAGAACGTCTTCTTGAAAGAGGCAGGAGCTTTTGAAAGCGCTCCCATTTTCCCTTTGTAAAAACCCAGCTGGCAGGGAAAACCTACACTTGGTTGTGGAAAATCTATAAAGGACAGATAAATAGCAGTGAGTAAAAAGCTCAGAAATAATCTTATATTGAGTAAGGGGGGGGTCCAAACTTTTTACACTTTTTACACAAAATACAAATTCATTCATTTGTTTGTCACAATATTACATTCTTAAATATCTCAACTGTATACTACTAAAATTATATAATTTTGTTGTTTAATATTACATTGTGGTCGAGTGGTTAGCGCACAGACCTCACAGCTAGGAGACTAGGGTTCAATTCCACCCTCAGTTTGCATGTTCTCCCCGTGCATGCGTGGGTTTTCTCCGGGTACTCCGGTTTCCTCCCACATTCCAAAAACACGCTAGGTTAATTAGCGACTCCAAATTGTCCATAGGTATGAATGTGAGTGTGAATGGTTGTTTGTCTATATGTGCCCTGTGATTGGCTGGCCACCAGTCCAGGGTGTTACCCCGCCTCTCGCCCGAAGACAGCTGGGATAGGCTCCAGCACGACCCTCGTGAGGATAAGTGGTAGAAAATGAATGAATGAATGAGTTCTCCTCCTATTTTGTGTGGAAGTGGTAACTTTTTTGCTTCTTATTTTGTCTTTCCCCACCCTTGGGCATCTCTTTGTGGGGTTTGCATGTTCTCCCCGTGCATGCGTTGGTTTTCTCCGGGTACTCCCACATTCCAAAAACACGCTAGGTTAATTAGCAACTCCAAATTGTCAATTGGTATGAATGTGAGTGTGAATGGTTGTTTGTCTATATGTGCCCTGTGATTGGCTGGCCACCAGTCCAGGGTGTACCCCGCCTCTCGCCCGAAGACAGCTGGGATAGGCTCCAGCAGCCCCTGCGACCCTCGTGAGGATAAGCGGTAGAAAATGAATGAATGAATGAGTTCTCCTCCTATTTTGTGTGGAAGTGGTAACTTTGTGGCTTCTTATTTTGTCTTTCCCCACCCTTGGGCATCTCTTTGTGGGGTTTGCATGTTCTCCCCGTGCATGCGTTGGTTTTCTCCGGGTACTCCCACATTCCAAAAACACGCTAGGTTAATTAGCAACTCCAAATTGTCAATTGGTATGAATGTGAGTGTGAATGGTTGTTTGTCTATATGTGCCCTGTGATTGGCTGGCCACCAGTCCAGGGTGTACCCCGCCTCTCGCCCGAAGACAGCTGGGATAGGCTCCAGCAGCCCCTGCGACCCTCGTGAGGATAAGCGGTAGAAAATGAATGAATGAATGAGTTCTCCTCCTATTTTGTGTGGAAGTGGTAACTTTGTGGCTTCTTATTTTGTCTTTCCCCACCCTCGGCCATCTCTGTGTGGAGTTAGCATGTTCTCCCCGTGCATGCGTGGGTTTTCTCCGGGTACTCCGGTTTCCTCCCACATTCCAAAAACATGCTAGGTTAATCGGCGACTCCAAGTTGTCCATAGGTATGAATGCGAGTGTGAATGGTTGTTTGTCTATATGTGCCCTGTGATTGGCTGGCGACCAGTCCAGGGTGTACCCCGCCAGGGATAGGTTCCAGCACCCCTGCGACCCTCGTGAGAATAAGCAGTAGAGAATGAATGAATGAATGAATGAACTTGAAAAAATGATCAGATGTTTGGTCATCACAAGTTCCTTGTTAAGAACACAGCACGGCGTGTTGTACTACGGTATATTGGTCATATTGGTTTAGGAGCCACCTGCGCAATCAACACCCAATCTGCCGCCGCGCTCGCTGGAATTGGATTGCGGCAACTTCCTCCAATTCCCCAAAATGTAATCGAAAGTGAAGGGTCGGCTCGCGCGGAGGCAAATCAATAATATGATCTTATTTCGATTAGCTGCACAGGCCCAGGTTAAAGTACAATAAAAGGAACAGAAAGGAAGTTGAATTACAAAGCAAAAAAAAGTCAGACAAATCCAGGAAATTACTTTTCATTCTTAGTGAATAAAGTTTTTCCCACACACACACACACACACACACACACGTGCACGTGGGCAGATCACGCACCAATGACATTACACTCCTTAATTCCTAATTAATCCTTCTAAAATGGATTATGGTGCGAAGCATGACAAGGCCAGGATTCAGTCACCCTGACGACTCCTGTGTGCGTGTCTGTTTTTTACCTTTGGGTCTCATAAGGCTCGCCTGTCCTCACTAATATGATTTGGGAAAATTAAAGCCGACAGAGTCTGAGAGCTCTAATGACACAAAAATCACTTGTTCAGCATCACCCTTTGCTTCCCCTCGCACGCACGCTAACGTACACACCGCCGGTCCCCGGATCAGAGCTTTTGTGGTGCCCATCAACTCTCACAGCGAATGGCAAGAGGTCCCTGCATTAGCAGAATTGACAGATTCTGAGAGACTATATGGTTGCTCTCATAACATCCATCGGCTCTGCAGATGCACAAACACCAGGCGCCCCCAAATGGTGCATTGTGACGTGTTCTTACGGAGGCACCCATCACTATCCGACCCTATGGTTGCATACACATGTTGTTTCTGTGTATAAAGTCAACTCATTTTACTTCAGGCAGGCCGTACTCAAACACTCGGCGAGCCGGATGTGGCCCCCGGGTTCGCAGTTTGCCCACCCTGTACTACCGGGTCGCAAAAAGAGAGCGCAATACGATGCGTGGGTCGGAAAGGGCTGGATGGAATGAGTTTGTGGAAAATTAGCATGCTTTCATGCGCGCCACGCCTCGGTGGAGCACCACAGGGCTGGCTGATGCCTTTAAGTGCCATGAAGTATTAAGCAGCCAATCTCTAAGGAGTCCCAGCGGTGTGTGTGTGTGTGTGTGTGTGTGTGTGTGTGTGTGTGTTTGTGTGCTGGCTGACCATTAACTCTGTACAGTTAAGTACCGAGACCTAAATAACCTATTTGGAGAGGGGGGGAGGGGGGCGGTGGAGTTGAGTGCCAAACAATGGAGCGAGAAGAATAATGGTGCTTTCTGTTACGTGGTCAAGCTCTTAGACAATAAAAGCACACAGGGAAGAACAAAAAAGGCCATAAAGGAAGGAGAGAAAGATATAAAGGCAGGAAAAAGCATTGTTGTGGCCTATAAAGGACGATAGCAACAGTGCTGTGTCCAAAATATCATTTCCCATCTGATATACATTAACAATGCTAATCATTGATGAATGTGTTTTGTCATTCCTTAATCAGCAGACTTTCATCTTTGTTGATGTAACCAATTACCCCAAAAGCCAACGCGCTTTTTCCTCATCAATTCACCAATGTGCTGAATTAACCAAATAAGCGGCGCCACTAGCAGCACGTTTCTTATTACCACTGAGCCACTAGCACCTAAAACAAATGTGCAGACGTGTATTATAAATTCAGTTCAAGAGAATTTTGCTCTTGCGATGAGTTTATGTTATCCTTGCCTTGCCAGTCCAGCAGATTTGAGTTTATTAGTGACAGCAATATAGCGTTTCCCTGCATTTCCCTAAAAATCACAAATAATTAAACTTGCTGATATGGTTCATCTTCAAACGGCTAAAATAATGCATAAGGCTAAAAACAACCAATTAGCTAAAAATGTCATATATATATATCACTATATTGACGGTTACTATGGTAACCATTATGTCATTGGATGCTCATATCACCTCGTGCTTCGGTACAAGGTACATTATATATATAAAAAAAAAAAAAAAACAAAAAAAAAAAACCTTCAACCGTATTATGGAAAGCAGGAAGTGAACAAATGTAATGTAATAGTTACTGATTGTAAAAGTACCAGATGGAGGGGTAGGGGTAAGCTTTGCTTCTTCCTACTCCTTTTGGACATGTGGAACTGGGAACTACCATTACCAATTAACATAGCATGTTTTTGGAATGTGGGAGGAAACTGGAGTACAAATAAAAATAGTCGTAAAAATAAAACATTTTTAATTAAAAATGTAAAAGTTAAAAAATTAAAAAAAATAAAACGAACAAAAAAAACTACTTACACTATATTATGAAAGCAGGAAGTGAACAAATGTAACAGTTACTGATTGTAAAAGTACCAGATGGTGTGAACTGATTATAGGATGCACTCAACTGTAATCTGATGCATGTTCAAATGAAATTAAACCATTACCATTACCATAAACTAGCTACAGCTAGTAGTAAGTATAGTTATCATTCTCGCAGCGTTGCAGTGCCGAAAACAGCAGCGGCGAAACATGCGAAATGTTCACAAATCTCTGAAAGCATCAATTCCTTCAGAGTTCCTCAAAAACATATTCATGAAAGACATGGGGAAAAAAAGAAAGATCTTTCGAGGTCTCTCTCTGGTGTAGCGCTCCATTCACCCAGACAGACAGAGGCTGTTGATGCCATCTGCATGCAAAACAAGCCATGAAGAGCTTCCTTCTTCTTCCAAAGTTCAAGCCTTTGCCACGAAAACCACATCCAAAACAAAGCATAAACAAGCAGTGTGCTGCGCTGCGTACATGTAGGGCATGAGAAAATTACTGTACAGTGGTCCCTCACCACTCCACTACACTTTTGCGGCACTGTTCAAAAATACATTCTTTAATAAATCATGTTTTGTGGCGGAATTATTGAGTCAAAAGTAGGGGTGTGATGAAACCATAACGGTATTAAACCTGACAATGGATTATCGATACTCTCGCTTCGCTGTGTATTGAACTCATTAGAAACACAGGGCTGCAAAATATCAACTTTTTTTTTTATTACCATCATTATAATCATCATTAATATTACCATTTTTTCATCATTATAGTTAACAATTTTTGGATTTTTTTTATTCAATTATTTAATTTTACAGACTTCATTGCTTCTTGTAGAGCGATGTACCATTCCATCTGTTATTTTCTGAAATCCGCAGTATTTGTGCATTTATTAGCCCACTTTTTTGTGACATTTACATATCATTTTCTGGATCGCATGTGTCTAATCTTGTGCATTAAAAAACAAGAACTTTAGACTGTGTTTGAACAGGTGACCAACCCAAACATCAGTATCTCGTATTTTTTGCACGGGGGTTCACCGTGTATTTATTAGGGACCGTGCTTTATTTAGCTCCTCTTTAGCTTCTTTAGCTCCTCTAGCGTCAAGGCTTATAATTAGTCTAAAATGACATTTTTACCCTTATTATAACTGTATACAGTATTAGGTAATATGAGTGTAAAGGTGACTATCGAGGTATTGTTTAATGTTTTGACGGCACTAAGAATGTTGAAAAAATTTATTTAGAAAGTGGTTTTCATACAAAAATATTTCACTTATCGCAGTCAGGTGTAGAACCAGTGAACCACGATAAACCATGATGGATTAATCGACTGTATATCTTCTCAGACACTTGGTCTCAATTCATCCACTCTACAACTAGCACTAAAGTACATGCTTTGTCTCAAATCAACCACTTATTTTAACCACTCGGGATGAAAATAATAGTTGGTGTCTTGGGGATACTTCGACATGATAGACATCACAGCAGGACGGAAGATGGAACCCACAACCTTCAGGTTGGGAGACGACCACTCTACCAACTGAGCTCAGTAGATAACAGAAGAGTTACAGGACGGCCTGGAACTCACCAGTGAATGCAAGACAACCGGGTTGAGAAAAACATAAGACAAACACACCATGCAAACATGATGACAGTCGAGGCAGAGATGTCGATCATGATGGAACGACGGAAACAGGCGTTAGCTTTGCATTCAACTGTACTGCATTATTGATAGGAACTAAAGTGAAATAGCCTAGTCTAGTCCATTTTCATTGCAACACGGACGTAACAATACTCCGCTGACCAAAAAGTTCTAAACATTTTAGCAAAAAAAAAAAAAAATCCTTTGCTGAAGTTGAGTGTAATTTTCAAGCCCAGTGAAGTGCTACAACTCCCTCACTTCCAAATTTATAACTCTTTCCCGGGATGACAAATTAGTCATCAGCGTTCTCTGTCTTCCACCGGTGGTCCCCGATGCCCTGCAACCATGCCCTGCCTTGCCAGTCTCACTTTCACCCTGCATTTAATCTGCAAGGTGGGGTGACGAGCACTTGGGGAACCGCGGCGAGATGAAGATGAAGGCGAGGAAGGAAGGGCAGGATGAGTAGAACGGGGGAGGGTTGCTGGGTGTGGGGTGGGAGATATGGCCATGCATTATTGAACATACAGAGTGAAGTTTTAGGGGGGATAAATGTGAAAGTGTGTTTAGGGACAACCTTTTCCCTTCAGCCTCCTCACCTCCCGCCTCCCTTCATTACGTGCCCTCCCCTCCTTTCCCTATCCTTTCCCCGTGAGGACAGCCACATCTCTTATTCAGAGGGGAGGTTAAAAATTCAAAGCTGGGAAGGAGGAGGTGGAGGCGTACACACAGAGGGAGCGAAACGGTACCTGAAACTGGTCAAAATACGGGAATGTCTGTAGGGAGTTTTCTGAAGTATTAATCTAGCGAGCGCCCCGCTTTGATTAGACATGTACGTGTGTGGCGAGGGGTGGGTGGTGATTGCGGAGAGGGAGTGCGATGATGACAGGGGAAGGTGATGAATAGGGAGAAGGGTGGGGGGGGGTGTCGAAGTACACATCCACACGGAGCGGCGTAGTGTGGAGCACACACAGCATGGTGAAAAATTAAGGTGCCTTCTGGGCAAAGCAGAACCTTCATCTCACAGAACACGACATATGCAGATACCGCATAATAGAACAAGGCTCCTGCATCCAAATACACGCACACAACCCCAACATGCCCAAACATGTTCTCACAGACGCAGCAAAAAATTGCACTCATAAAATCTGCATTGGAGTAAATCCGGTGGCGAGATGCATGACACGAGAAGTCCTGTGCAGAGTAAAATGCCAGTAGGTAAAATGTAGCAGATTAAGGGCAGAAAGTGGATCATGGCCTGGTGTAAATGCCACTGGGTTACTCATATAAACACTGAGCTGACAAAGCTACAGACTGCAGGGCAATTTGTCTCCACCGGTAAAACTAAAGCTTCTCGGGAGCATACAAATGGAATTAAAACAATTTTGAAGAGCAAAAAGTCGTGAAAAAACACTAACACTAATGGGAGCAAATACTTTCTTAACCGAGTGATTCCGGGTAGAAGTTTAAGAAGGAAAAGGGCTGGACACTTTATCTGAAAAAGTATTTTCAGTTCTATTAGGTCAGGGGTCTCAAACACGCGGCCCGCGGGCCAAATGTGGCCCGCAGGTCACTAGTTTGAGGCCCCCGCCTTGATATGAAAGTTTAATGTTAGTGCGGCCCCGCGCAAGTTCGATATGGATGCTGTATGGTATCATGTACCCAGAAAAAATTATTACGTTTGATTAATGTTCACGTTAAACGTTAAAGGTTAAATAACTGTTAATAGTTATCCTCCCTATCCGTGTGGAAGTGGTAAGTTTTTGGCTTTTTTAAGTTTAAAGGAAATAACTCGAAGGCTACCGTTTAGGTCGCTAACTCTCTAGTTTGCAAGTTAGCATGTGTCTCAAGACCCCGCAGTTGCGCAATATGTTGTAAATAAAAAGAGTGTAAATGTGACTATAGTCGTGTTTTGTCATGTCTACAGGGCTCTAATAATGCTTTGTTCATTTTAATCTGAAAAAAAATAATTTGTCTACCCACCAACTATATGTGGTTTCTTAAGTTTTTATTATTATTATATTTATTTATTACTGATTGATTGATTTTCTTTATTCTTGATTTGTTTATTTTTCATCTTATTTTGTGCAGAAAAATAAAAATTAAGATATTTGAGAACAGTGGAAAACTTTCATATCAAGGCAGGGGCCTCAAACTAGTGTCCTGCGGGCCACATTTGGCCCGCGGGCCGCGTTTTTGAGACCCCTGATCTTGACATTCTGACTTTGCTCATTCCAAGGAAAACCATCCAAAATATTCTAATAAAAAGCTTTGGCAATTGTGTATTAATAAGATGAGGTCACATCCATATTTCTATTCAGATATATCGACAGTTACAAGTGGCCCTCAGAGAAAAGGACTTTTGTTTAATAATAGTGCTACCACGTGGTGTCCTTATCTCGATGAAAGACACGGGACATCGTGAAGAAGATCATCGTCTCGAGTTGGCTAGCCAGCTAACAACACATTAGCAACAGCTGAGGGCTACGGTAAAACAATTTGACTGAGATAAGATTGGACTTTCAAAGACACTATGAAACGCTTTTGCAGATTTCATCTTTCCTTTCTCAAAGAACAGCTGCCCCCCCCCACCCCCTTCCCCATATTCCTCCGCATTTCCCATAAAATCTCCATCGAGACAGCATTGAGATAAGAGGAACGACTAAATCTTGAGCTGTATGAAAAGGAGGAAAGGAGGAAATGTTCCTATCATGTCAGCCTTATCTTTGAAGTTGTTGCTGTTTTTTTTTACTAAACGTATTTATCAGTAACTTCAAAGTGCCGCCCGCATATTTGTGTGCCCTCAAATATACAGTAAGGTAGATGCCCTTGCAATACCGCAGTAAAGGGAACAGTCATAGGTGTACTTTGACTGCTTCCTGTTGTTTTCATCCAACTTAACTACCACAACATTTACTAGAAAACGATGTTGAAAACCTTTGTATCTTCGCAAGGGGAACATTTCATGTATTGTTGCATAAACATCCATAATGCAAGTGCAATCTAGAAACGATTTTAATGTGCTATGTGTTATTGCGACTGGTGCGGCAAGAGTTCAAGTATCGAACAGCCTGGAGATATGTTTGGTTCCTGTGTCCTACACTTAAGACTCTGGAAATCTCCTTCCCCGTGGGAGGGGTTTGAAGAGGGAGCGTGAAGGTTCCTGCAAGCTCCGCCGCGCCCTGCATCTGATACGTGTGGCATATGTGGATAGAGTACAAGGTCATGCTCGGTAATCTTGGGTGTGTGGTGCGCGTATGGCACTTTGTGTCTCCTCGGGGGCGGCGGGTGTTTGCGATACCAGGCGGAGGGGAAAAGGACACTTGGAAGACACAAGCAGCAAATGTTCAGGAATGTTAATCAATTTGCAGAAAGAGCGATGGATCGGCTTTCTAATCATAGCAATGGCTTCGCTTTGACTTTTTCTTGCCTTTGATACCTCATCAGTATCAAAACGAAAACACCTTTACCTTGACAAACGCAGACGCAGCCAAGCACACATATGCACAAAAAGCACACATAATAAAAAACAGAGTGGGAGGAATAAGAATATGTTGCTGTGACCAAAAGGCGAACAATGTAAAAGAGCAGTGGGCGGAAGGAAGGTAGCTACGTATACAATATCAAGCTCTTCATACGCTCACATCATTTTTTTTCCCCCTCAGGAAAATGACAAAGAATGCATATATTTAGCTTTCTGTAACAAGCTTTTGTGCTTATCAGACATTGCCTGCATTTAAGGCATACACGCATCTTACAAAATACACACATATATATATATATGCTCTTAACAGCTGCTAAGCCATGTTATCATTGGACACATTTAAATGCTAATGGGATGTTGTGATTGGAGATTGGAAAACCGGTTGGCTGACCGATGGGCTGTCTGCGAGAGGAGGCCGAGTGAAGCAAAGTGGGCTTATTCCAATTCAAAAACGGGATAATCTCCAAGAAAGAGAAAAGGAAGCAAGGGGATTAGGCACACGCCGCGGTGATGCTCCAGCAGGAGTAAACTTGGCTTATTTGCATGCAAAACAGAGACGAGAGAGAGAGACAGACGTAATGAGGGATCGAAGAGAATCAGCCAGACAAACGCATATGTTTGTATGGTGTGGGTCTTCGTGAGGGAGCGCCAACGTGGGCATGCAGATGTGTTTTGAACCTGATAAGGCCCGATGAATGCGCGGCGCTTTGTGGGCTATTCGGTGGATGAGGGAACGCTCGTGATTGCAACACCAAGAATACGCACACGAGGCTTAGTGATTGAGCAAAGCCAATCTAATGCACCACTACTGATCCCGGGCTTAAGAGGTATACTTGGGATTCCAACTTAAGCGCAACAGCACACATAAACACCTGAATGGACACACAAGCATGGCGTCTATATAAACAACAACATGCAATTGGAAATCCGGTCAGAAACACAAACAAAAATGGAAATAGTCAGAGATAGCAAAGAATTTCACAGAAAATAAATACCAAAATAGATTAATATTTACTAATGAGGCGCACAGGACCAAGCTTTACACTTCAAAATCCAACAATTCTACAGGGCTAATTCTCCTCAACTTCCTTTACTTGTTCCAACATATTCCAATTTCCATCAGCAGCTCACGAAACACCGTGGAAATCTTGTCAGATTTTATCCCAAACTGTTTGGCATCAAACCTTGGTCCCAGAGAGGAACTGGCACATGCCCGTCCTGGGCTCAAATAAAACTACGCTCATCAACGAATCCCCCTTAAGATGCACCTTGTCTCTCAGAACCCTGCTGTCGGCTCATTGGATTGGCTCATTTGGATGCAATTGAAAGAAGCCATCATCTCCAACACCGGTGGATCTCTTAACCCTGACAAACTAGGTATGAGGAGATAGGTGTGACATCCTCATGCTAAACATGGTCCTCCTCCATTTGTGTCAGACACACACATTGTTACAAAGTAACAATGCATTTACAGTAAACCTCGGATATATCGGACTCGGATATATCGGAAATTCGCTCACAACGGACAGATAAAAAAGAACCGATTTTTCTGTAAAATAAAATAAAATAAAAATTAATTGCATATATCGGATTTTTTTATAACAGATTTCGCCTATTTCGGACAAAATCTCCAGTCCCGTTCCAATGCATTTCCATTAAATTTCCCTCGCATATATCGGATGGCCGCATCGTGGCGCTCCGATTCGCCGAATCGTGACAGGCCGCTATACGACGTCGTTTGCAGCGTTTGCAGCGTTGCCTGCGCATCCAGGTACATTGGAAACATAGTCAAGGAAGTGCCTTTTTATAATGGATAAAATCCGATTTACGCATATACCGGATGTAAATCCGATATATGCGTAAAAAGGACATTTTCCAGTATACGCATATAACGGATTTCGCTTATATCGGACAAAACCAGTGGGAACAATTGAATCCAATATATCCGAGGTTTACTGTACTAATTCTGGGCTGGCTAAAGTCACCTCCAATACCATGTTTTCTTCTGGCACCACAGTTTGGATACACTCGCTATGGTGTTTGACATAGACCTCATTCCTGAACGCTTCATTGCTCCCTTTGGCTCCCCTCCACGTGTGATTCCAAACGTCATGGACTGGCCTTTACAGCCCTGTTGGCAAGACAGGCGCCTTATTTTATTCAAGTGTAAGTAGTGTTGTGTGTGTATTCCCTTCTTCTTGTCTTATTATTTCACATTATTATAAACTCAGCCATGTTGGACAGAGATGCTTTCACGGCTAATTTGCATGAAATATCAAGCAGCTTTCTCTAATTGTAGAGAGCGCAGGGGACGGACAGTTTTGTGCGCGACTCGTTCCACTGTACTAATTAAGACCAATTACACAATCTCACACAGATACAACTATAGAGCAGTAGAAGTAAACTAATTAAGAAGATGGTTTGACAAAAACAGACTCTTTGAACCTATGTAAAACTACTATGGAGTTTGGGTTAATAAAATGTGACCGTTCTCCACGTAGTTTTTGCGATGCGGTGCTAAATCAGCTGATTTTTATTACATATTTCACATTCTAGGAGTGTGTCCACATGTTCCATGGACTTTTTTTCTGCCTAATTATAAACAGCCACACATACAAGTGAACACACCGTGACAAAGCGAAACAGTCTGTGACCTAAAGAGGACTCAAGAGTGGAAAAACAGTATCGCAGTCAGTCATGGCTGAGCTGGGCTGGCTGCAGTGTGATGAATATAAAATACATCAAATGCATATAAAATATATTTAGAGCTGACGAAAAAATAGAAAATATTATGTGACATTCAATGTGACCAACTGTGAAACGTACAGTGACATTATTTCACGTAATCTCCTGGGTGACATTTGGGTATATATATATATATATATATATATATATATATCCCACGTTACAGAAAGGATATGAAGGGATTGATGCTTGTGCTTAATGTTTTTCATTAAGCGGGGGAACATTTTCTTTGACCGACTATGCCCTTCAGCCCGTTAACTGTAAGAGTCAACAAATGTTATTAAGTATTTTAAGTAGGTCCTCTAATGATCTAATCAACAACACCGGCCCACAAATCGTAATGCCGCTCGGGTCGTTAATAATCTGCACGTCTCATTCCTTTAACTGATTGGCCTAAGCCCCTTGAGAAGCCCCCAGGCAAGCATGTGCACCTGCAATCACACAAGGCCCTTATTTATCAATTAGTGCCTCATTAAGGTGAAAAATGAATGGAGTAGACCTGAAAGGAAAACCAAGTCGGGAGAACACGGGGAGATCAAAAGCCTTATTAGAATTGTTTTGCAAATGTGGCTAAGCTACGAAGGAAACACGGCAATATTACGATGTTAAGCACAGCATCCAGGTCTAATAAACCTCTTGGGGTTGCATGGAGATACAACGTATTACGTTATAGTACGGAGCTATTGCATGTATAACAACACAGTATAGTTGGGGTGTTCTACCACTGAAGAAAAACGAGGTCATCTTCCTACAACAAACTGAAGAAATGTAGTAATTAAGACAAGGAGGAAGAAAAGAGCGTACAGGCTGGAGAATTGGGATATGAAAATGATCCTCCCATTATGAGGATTAATAATCTTATATGCTCCTAGCCCTTTTCTCTTCTTTTCTCTCCCGAGTCAAATTAATCACCAACGTTCCTCCAGCCCAGCTTCCCTTATTTGCCCCCCCCCAATCTCCTTTCTGTTACTTGGCCTTTTGGTAACTGCGCTATCAAACACTCACACAAGAATAGCAAATGGAGAATCATACGCTAGCGGATATTTCCCCTCTTATCAACATGATAATCGCTATTCTGAATGATGCAGGCAAGACAACTTAGCACCGCGTAGTCAACTGACAAAAACACTAAAGAGACGTGAATTAGGATCCAGGAACTTGATGGAAAACGCGGGGATCTGCACAATAAAGCCTCGTAGCCACACTTGCTGATGTGAAGCGGGGCTGTTTATTATCACATATGGTCGCAGCAGGAGACTGATTATAAGGCCTTTACACCCACAAAGCACACATGAAAATATTGTTTACCAAAGTCACACAAAGTTATAGAACGTTGCAGAGAGAAGCCGCCCGCAGGAAGCCGGGCAATTAAGCCAAAGAATGTTTTTAGACCACCCGATGAAACGCGTAGCTGTATGCATTGTTAATTTCCCAAACCTCGCTCGCTTTAATGACAGAGAAGAAAACACACATTGCTAATAATGCGTGAGCTCTGTCTTTGAACGAGTGGAGAAACACCAGGAGATGATCTGTGAGTGTGCATGCGTGTAAAGTCAACAGCGGCGGCTTAATGAGATCAGACATATTAATAGAATTTAAATGAAGAATTAAACCAACATAATACCGCGCACAATTTGCCAAACGTTTAGGAAATGCGTGATGATGGATTCTCTCTAGATGCTAAGAGAATAATTACACACAAACACCGGATAATGAATGCTGCGAGCCGCCGAGCTCTTTAAGTGGTGCAAAGCAGACCTAAGAGGTTGGAGGACTTGAGCTTGTTCTTGGGGGGGGGGGAACTATCCTAACCCAAGAATAATTTAGCTAATTTGGCACAGAAATATAGAAATACTTGGCTTTTACCAGCACGGTACCACATAATATTTGTGTTGACCATTGAGTCACGTGGATAAAGACCACACCATAATGTGGTATGTCCTTCAGCTAGGAGATGTGACTGCCATCGCTGCCCTAACCTCAAAGAGCAAAGGTCAGAAGCCACGACCCTGCACTGAGGACTGTATCCCCCGGCATGCATGTTTGTGTGGGTGTGCGCCGCTTGGCAGTTGATGGAAAGAACGAAGGGTCAAGAGGGCTGAGTGATGGCTCCGTGCAGCGCCGGTCTTCCTTTGTGGCGTAATGAGGAAAGGGAGACATGAGAGCAGGAGAAAGGGCACCGCAAGGATCGGAAGACTGAAGACGACCTCCCGAAGGTGAGGGATAAGGAGGAAGGTAGGGAGGTCGGAATGAATGCATTAAGGCCTTGAGAGGTGGGTTTAAGTATGAGTAGGACAGACAAAGGGTGACGGGGGTCACTGTGGATATAGGCGATATATGCATGCACCGTCACGGCCACGTAAACATGTGCACCGATAGAGAAAGCGTGGCTTCGAGCACACTTGCACTGAAAGCACATAAACATTATAAAAAAAACATTTTTTTTTTCAACCCTCACATTTAGAAAGCTTATTTCCAACAAGGTCTAATTCACGCATAAATAAAGACCCCCCCCCCCACGATACAGACTTCAGATGCCAAACACGTACAACACACACTAATAAATGACACCCTCGCGGGCAGGCAAACAGACAGGTGTGAGCCTATGAAAAGGCCACAGTGTCTTTATAGTGAAAAGGTTATTAGACATCATCTGGAATAGGCGGCAATCTTTCCCTGTAATAAAATAAAAAAAATGAAAGTGGCGGAATATGGGTCACGGGGAAAAGGGAGGGGGGGAGGTTGTCAAATTAAGGTGTGAGAGTGGGAGGGGGGAACGTTACAACTGCCATACAGGTGAGTATAGACGGGACAGCTGCCAGGGCTGACATTTTAACTGACATCAACAGCCAGAATTGGCGGTGTGTTCAGGTGCCCGTTTGTTTATTCATGACACGTTCGCGAGTGTGTGCGTGACTGTACGTGAAGGTCAGATGGACACACACACACACACACACACGCGCGCGCGCGCACACACACACACACAGTGTCTGCGTTGTTCGTGTTCTCATTATGATATGAATATGGAGGAGTTAGAGCAGAAGGCTGGGTGACACCGGGACAAGGTGATGGGATTGGACAGGTGTGCTCGTGCGAGCGGAGGGGCCCTGTGTCAGCACTTTTGTGCCAGGACAGCAGGTGGCACGTCGAAAGGGCATCGGCGACCTTCTCCCTTATCTCTCCTTCCACCTTCAGAGCCCAGAGTCGGTCATTGCCCTTCCGTGCCGCAAAGTGCAAATTTATCTGATCCGGCGCTCCGCACAAGTCATTGAGAGGATGATCCCATACGCGGGCGATGTGCCGGTGACTCATACATGAACTAATACGGGGATATTATTTTGACAGGGTGTTCAGGAGTAATGTAAATGTGCGGCGTGTCCTCTAAGCGGAAGAGAGGGAGGGGGGAAAAAAATGAAAATGACCGTCTGATACGGGCTATTCTTACCTTTAGTAGCTGATGGAAGCGGAGCCGGATGGAGGATTTAAATGGATACATGGATCAGGGAGAGAGACAGAAAGGGAGGGGATAATGCGGGGAGAAGTGAAAAGCAGGGAAAAACATTTCCTTAGATGACTGCACATAAATGACGATGGCGAGTATATGCAAAGCAGCCACACACACACTCACTCTTGGTCTGCGAGGAGAAGGCCAAGGTGAGCTTGGCAAAGAGCTCATTGTTTTCAAATTTCTCCTCTTTGGCCGAAGTCCAGAAACTACTCTCGGAGAGGTCTTCGGGTCCAATCTAAAAGAGAAAGTGACACCAGTGAGACAGCGATAGGGCAACAGAGAACAGGGATTCATACTCTGTTTCAGAAAGTAATCATCACTCCGCAATAGTGTTTATGCATGCACCTGCCAAATTGTGCTGGAAACAGTCAGGCTGTAATACAAAGCGGCAAGGGCACTGAAGTAAAGGGAGGGGATGCGCGGGGAAGGGAATGATGGCTGAAAGGAGGAGGAAGAGAGGAAACAGGCAGTCATTTTCGCTAATCTGCACACCACAAAGAAGCTTTAGCTCCAGACCTTCACACGGAAGTCGAACGAAAGAAAGAATCTTGGACTTTTCTCCACCCCCTCATTCTTAAGCCGAGGTCACGACAGGTCCTACCAGCGCCTGCGGCTGGTCTAAATGCAAAAAAAAAAAAAACGCACGCAAACTGGTCGTAGACCCGCCGCAGAGGTTCTTTCTTTCTTTGTTGTTTTCAGGTGGCAAACGTACGGCATCTCCATGTGGCTGATTTTGCTGATGTCAAGTTTGGGTAAATTGTACATTTTTCCCAGGGTGCACTTACACACTCTACGGCAGGGGTCTCAAACACGTGGCCCGCAGGACACTAGTTTGAGACCCCCGCCTTGATATAAAAGTTTAATGTTAGTGCGGCCCGCGCAAGTTTGATATGGATGCTGTATGGTATCATGTACCCAGAAAAAATTATTACGTTTGATTCATGTTCATGTTAAAGGTTAAATAACTGTTAATAGTTATCCTCCCTATCCGTGTGGAAGTGGTAAGTTTTTGGCTATTTAAGTTTAAAGGAAATAACTCGAAGGCTACCGTTTAGGTCGCTAGCTCTCTAGTTTGCGAGTTAGCATGTGTCCCAAGACCCTGCAGTTGCGCAATATGTTGTAAATAAAAAGAGTATAAATGTGACTATAGACGTGTTTTGTCACGTCTACAGGGCTCTAATAATTCTTTGTTCATTTTAATCTGAAAAAATAATTTGTCTACCCACCAACTATATGTGGATTCTTAAGTTTTTTATTATTTGCCGTTTTGTTATTATTATTATATTTATTTATTACCGATTGATTTTCTTTATTCTTGATTTGTTTATTTAGTTTTCATCTTATTTTGTGCAGGAAAATAAAAAGTAAGATATTTGAGAACAGTGGAACGTTTTATCAGAGCTTTTCTTGTAGAAAATCGGAACCAAAGCAAAGTTTATCCATTTTTCTGTTTTAAATAAATGTGTTTTTTGTTTTTCTTTTTTTTTGGAAAGCCTGATGCGGCCCAGTCTCACCCAGACCCTAGCTCCAGTGGCCCCCAAGTAAATTGAGTTTGAGACCCCTGCTATACGGACTGTATGTGTGTCGCTTGCCACACGTGCCACCCCACAAACGTTCAACTTACAGGTTGAACATTGATCTTACTCCTCCATGGACACCACAGCTACGTTCTCCACAAACAACAACAAAAAATTCTACATCCGGTTCTTGGGTTCTCTATTGTCTCCCTTTCTATTCTGGTCATGAGCTACAATTATCTTGTATGTGGTTCCATCACTTTGAGTGTTCTCATTAGGCAAAGGGAAGAGTGAAAGCACTGCTAGTACATTTACAGATATCAGGCATTTCATTATGGACAAAGCCGCAGGGACGGGGTGGTGGGGGGGTGTAGTAGCATGGAAAAGACAGGGTGGCGGGAGAGAAAGTGAGACAAGGATGAGCTCAGGATCTTGCCAGGAAAAAAAAACCAAAAAAAAAAAACAAGAGCTCACAAAAGGAGGTTGAGACCAAGTTGGGAAAAAAAAAGTTAATTTAAATTACAAAAAGAATACGGTCCTTTCGAGCTGCAATTTAATTATCTTTCAGTGGTGCTGTTACAAGACGAAGGCTTATTAAAAAGCAATTTCTGTGACATCCTCGTCAAACATTCGCCAGACCGAGCAAGCGAGAGACAGAGACAGAGAGAGAGAGAGGGCTAAACATTGATGAAGTCTGCTGGAGCCATTAAACAGTAGCTCGGGGCTAAAGGAAGACAGAGGGCCATTTTGATGTTTTAACCATCACAGATGAGAGGGAGGAGCACAGCATGAAGGATAGTCATAAGATACAAGTATGCAAGGCAATTCGCTCTTCAACCTTGCTGTTAAAGCTGTGACTCACTGATGCGTCTACACGCACACACACACACACACACACACACACACGCACACACAAAATACACGCCGAGCAATGTCAAACTTAACACCTGGAAATAAGACTGAGAATATGAATTACCACGGTAGTATAAGTGGCACAATTTGGGGTTGAAGCTAAATATTCAAACAACATTTGTGCTTTGCAACTGGTCCCTGAACGCACCTTGGGTCGGTGCTGTCCACTCGCTACCACAAGTCATGTTCCTGGGCATGTTTATGGTCAAGCTCGAGTGGGAGTGGGAGTGGGAGGACATAGAGTGTGGACTTCACATCCCGTCTGTCTGACACAAAGCTAACTAGCTAGCTAGCTAGATGTCATAATGACAGTTATATACATATCTACAGGAGAAATCGCGGCATAAAGGGAAAGCGCTGTTGTGTTGCATGGGCCAATTTTGCCCTCAACGAAGACTACCAGGTAGAGTATGACCGTTTTGGGAGGCTTTTCATGCCGACTTCGATCCATCGACCCAGTCAGAGTGGTGGTCAACAGAAGAAACTGTGCTCCTGTTATCACCCTAATTAAGCGTACCTACTGAGTTACTGAAATATCAATGACATACATTCATTTTTTGTCTGATAAAATGTTTGAATGCATGGAACTAATATATCACCTTGCTCCAGTTGGCTCTCTTCAGCTGCACCTCAGGCTTGTATTCCTTCTTAGGCTGGAGCCCAAAAGGCAGTGGTGGTGGTACAGGGGCACCCCAGCCCCCCATGGCAAACGGTGGAGGTGGTGGCATACCGGGACCTGGTGGAGGAGGAGGAATGCCAGGACCACCAGGCGGTGGCGGCGGAGGAGGAGGTCCCATACCTGGTAAGGGTGGCGGAGGTGGCGGTCCGGGTGGTCCCGCCATGCCAGGCAAGGGTGGGGGTGGAGGAGGACCTGGCATGCCTGGTAAGGGAGGCGGTGGCGGTGGGGGAGGCATGCCGACCTGACCAGGCAGAGGAGGAGGAGGCGGTGGCGGTGGCATGGTCGTGCAACCTGGTAGGGGTGGGGGCGGCGGCGGCGGCGGCATAGCCCCGGTCTGGCCGGGGAGAGGAGGGGCAGGAGGTGGAGGCGGCAAACCGGGTGTTGGCACAGGAACCGTTACTGTGACAACTTTAGTCTTGGCCTCTTCCAGATCTTTGGACAGCTTGTCAATCTGAAGCAAAGGAAATAAGTGACATAATTAACGTTATTGTCGGGACACATATTACCGTTTAATAATCCATTGTCTGCGTTCCGTTCCATGAAATGACATTACTTCTTGGCAAATGCCGCCATGTCCAAGTGATAGGCATGCCAAGACAGTGATTAGATTAGGCGGAACAAAAGAAGGAGACAGAGTGACATAGAGAGGGATTAAAGTCTGGCAGGACTGAGACGAGAATGGAGGACGAGGCATATAGCAAACATAGCGAGGGATTAATTCCTCAAACGCAAAAGATGACGGAAGAGGAGGAGGTAAAAACCAATTTGATGTTACAGTATGAAAATAAAAAAAAAGTGACCAAATAGTTTGTCTCCAAACATTATACTACTTCTTAAAAATAGACTGAGCCATTTCACTGATGAAACAAACATGCAGCCCGCGGGCCAAATGTGGCCCGCAGGACACCAGTTTGAGGCCCCGGCCTTGATATGAAAGTTTAATGTTAGTGCGGCCCGCGCACGTTTGATATGGATGCTGTATGGTATCATGTACCCAGAAAAAATTATTACGTTTGATTAATGTTCATGTCAAAGGTTAAATAACTGTTAATAGTTATCCTCCCTATACGTGTGGAAGTGGTAAGTTTTTGGCTATTTAAGTTTAAAGGAAATAACTCGGAGGCTACCGTTTAGGTCGCTAGCTCTCTAGTTTGCGAGTTAGCATGTGTCTCAAGACCCTGCAGTTGCGCAATATGTTGTAAATAAAGAGAGTATAAATGTGACTATAATCGTGTTTTGTCATGTCTACAGGGCTCTAATAATGCTTTGTTCATTTTAATCTACCCACCAACTATATGTGTTTTTTTAAGTTTTTATTATTTGCTGTTTTATTATTATTATATTATTTATTTATTACCGATTGATTGATTTTCTTTATTCTTGATTTGTTTATTTATTTTATTTCTTATTTTGTGTAGAAAAATAAAAATTAAGATATTTGAGAACAGTGGAATGTTTTATCAGAGCTTTTCTTGTAGAAAATTGGAACCAAAGCAAAGTTGATTACTTTTTCTGTTTTTAATAAAATTTAATAAATTTGTTTTTTTTTAGAAAACCTGATGCGGCCCAGCCTCGCCCAGACCCTAGCTCCAGTGGCCCCCAGGTAAATTGAGTTTGAGACCCCCGATATAGAGCAAGAGAGACGGATGCCCGATATTATAAATCACCAAAATATGACCTTAGAATAATGGCGACCAAAATGGCAACCGTGGGTTTGTGTGTTCAACCGATGGCGGGGATTCTCATGCGTGCAAGTGAAGACCACCTGTCTGAGGCGTGTGTCTGCTTCCATCACATCCACATGACAGAATGTGTTTAATATGCAGCTTGAAAACCCCCGTGTTGTTTCATCAGTCTTTGAAAAAGGACAGTGACAGACTTTAAGGGCCTGTGAGGCAAGCTTCCTTAATGAAGCAGCAGATGAAGTGTTGGGCGTCGCATCAAACGGAGGGGCGTCTTGCATGACTAGGAATCTTGGATGGGCAGTATCTCAAATGGAAAGAAGGGGAGCTTGAGAAGCCTGTTTGATGTCCATGCTTGGGACAACTGTGTGCGCGCGTTGGGCTTTTGAGCGGCAAGATGAATTTTGCCACCGCTCGAAACTTGGATGAATGTCAATTTTGTGAACTGTATCGTCTAAATAAAAGCCGATAGGTGCACACATTGATGAATATCTTTATATGGTAACGCGCACTGGCATGAGGGAATATTGTTCCGGGTCACTCGGAATGTTAGCGAGTCCAAGTTTGGGAGAGTGGAGATGGTGACGCAGCAGGCCACTGACTGACACAACATAGGAAAAGAAAAAAAACATGTTGTTACTGTATGTGAGCCACCAAACATTATCGAGGAAAACGTGTGATGCCAATTTGTAGAAAAGCAGCTACACCGAGTCATGACAGCCACGGAATCTATCTGGTCGGCTTATTACATTCCATAACCTGTGCAGGTGACACATTTTCTGGCAGTCTTATAGCTGTAGCACCCCTGTCTCCAACACCGGGTGCCTGCAAATTACTGTCAACACAATGCGACAAAAAGCCTCATATTTCCTCATAATTCACCATGATGGACAATTAAATGGGATTCCATAAAAGTATTTTCGTCCCACATCCCATCATGTTCCTTTCTTGTCCTTGCAGTCATCCAGCTGCGCTCCCAATTTCCCACTTTTCCGTGTTTCGATGAGCTTCTTAATCTCAGATGGATTTAGCTTGCTTCACCATATCCTTTCAGTCGTAGGCACGCTTTTCAAGCCGTTCTAGTTACACTTCAGCAAATCACTTAATACCGCACGGCCTCGCTTTGTTTAGGTGGGCGTGTAAATAAATATATCTGGCAGCTGTACTTTTGCAAACGCCGACACCAAGAAGTTTCACAGTGGATTTTCAAGGCCAAAAGAAGACTAAATTGAGTCTGTTTGTGGTCTCCATTGACCAACATCGCTTCATGTACTTCATGTACCTGTTGTTGCAGAGTGCTGAGCTGCTGCTGCAGACACTGGTTCTCATTTTCCCGTTCCAGTTTGGAGCAGGCCAGTTGCTCCTTCTCTTGGCTCAGGTCCTGCAGCTTCTGCTCATAGTCACCCTCGAGTTTCTTCAGCTCCACTTGCAACTCGTGGCGTGCGGTCAACTCTGTGTTCAACTAGTGTAAGAAAAGAGACTCTTCAGTCATTATGCTTTGGCATAAAGAAATGCACTTTTTTCAATGTATTTATTTAAAACATTTATTACATTAAAAAAAAACAATAGAACATACGCCTCATTCCGAAAGAATAGTGCTAATCCGAATGAATATATAATCGGATTAACAGGGGTGGAATATCCTCAATCCGATTGAGGTATCTTGTAGCCGCTCAAGTTGTCAGGGTGCGTTTTTCTTCTTCTGTACTTTATTGGCAAGCAGCTTTCGTGTGCATTAGCGCCATCTGTGGAACCGAATCTAAACCCTTCTATACACCATTCATAAGTCCATAAGAAAATATATATCTATATAAAACATGTACCGAGTTGAATTATAAAATATTAGCAAGCTTGAATTTGATCCTTTCCTGGTTAAATTTATCATATCGCATGCTCAGATATGACGTAACACGCAGCTCCAGACGTTCTTCAGTTTTAAAAATGGAGGCCAGCAATCGGCACTGGACTGCTACGGAAAGTTTGTTTTTGATCCAAACTAAATTTCAAGACTGGACAAACGAAAAACTGGCAATACGGAGTTATTCCAACAAGTGAAAGAACAACTCGGGGGAAGTCGGTATCACGTGATGTTGGTGTTTACGTTTTACTGGGCATGCCCCATTGACTATTGTGGTTGATTATAGCGACGCATGTAGACAAGAGATTGGAATATTCCTTTCCATGTATACCATTGTTTTCCGGAAAAGTCATTCGGAAAGAGAAAAACTCCTCGTGTAAACATGGCTACTGTCGAGTGTCTGTGGTGTAATATCGGTCCGTGTGGCAACACCTAGCTCATTCCAGCATACTGGATGAGGGGCCGGGGTCAACCAATCACTAACCGTGACAAGAATGCCAGACTACAATGTTAGCATTCCGACAAAGTCTGGTTTTTAATATGCACGAAAACCAAGGTACCGGCGTATATCAGTTGAATCTGTGCAAGATAAGCTTTCCAATGATGTCGGCCTTGCTATGCAAATAGGGGGGCGGTGCAAAACCCACCACTGGTGGGCTGTTGGAACATGAAGGCGATGAAGATAACATCAATGCAACACTTGATAATCCAATGATACACAGTACTTCACGTGAGGCTGGTACTGCTTACAATGGCTTAGACTTGGAAGCGTCTACTACTCCGTGGTATATTTCGGCCATCAGTTTCATTTTCAGTACGGAAGGCTGTGGTTTTTTCGTCTTCTTCTTGTACACTCGCCAAGTAGGAACACATGAATACACACGCGCACATCCTTGTTCACGTTGGCTGTCAGCTTCCCGACAGCCTCATCCCTAATTCCTGCCAGAGAGACTGTCTGCAATTACGCCATCACACACGACTAGCGCTAATATGTGTGGGAGGCCGATGACAGAAATGTGTGCTCGTGTGTGTGTGTGTGTGTGTGTGACTTTATACAATGGATATGATCCCGTGTGTCTGAATGAAGGCTAGTTTCAGCTCTCTGCAATTATCCCGTCACTAGGACAGAAACATTAGAGTAGCAGCGCACCGTAATTAAGGCATTTACGGCCTTATGCGAGGACGTGTGTGATGCTGGTCTTTAGGAGTATTTTTTGTGTCCGATAGCTGTCAAACGTGTGAACGCTCATTCTTTTCATCACTCTCTATTCCTCCCTCGTTTGTCATCCCATGTCAGTCAGACACTACCCTCAGAAAATGTTATTAAATCCTGCTGCGTAATACTAGAGGAGAAGCTATTTTTTTTTCCTGTGCTTGTATAAAATGTGAATAAATACATTCATTCGTTTGTGTCAAGTTCACCTTCTTCTCAAGCTCCGTAGCCTTGGCCTCACTGGTTTCCACCTTAGTTTGGTCGACCATGTTGTCTGTCAACAAACCCAATGAATAGGGGAGAAGGAAAAACAAGGTTAGCCAGGTGAGAAACAGACAAAAACATTCACATCTTTAACACCGTCTACCAAGTAGCAAAGTCAAGAAGTGCAAAAGTACGGCGGGAGCCTCCCATATAGTATTAGTCATAAACATTTTCATAAAATACATTGTGAATTAGCCGATGACGTGGATATCATTGAGAACAAGGTGAGAAGGACTAGCTGACCAGCAGGGTGCCGTAACAGTATAATTGCAGGGTCTGCAGGTGGTTCAGTGCTCAAGGGCTTATTGAGCATGTGCAGTAAAAGAGCTAATTAACATGAAGATGAATGGCCCAAAGTAGCTGGATCAAAGACAGCTGGATGAAACAGATAGTAATGACGGGCGGGCTGCAGAGACTTCAAATAGAGAGGAAAATTATATAAATGCAGAAAAAGGCGAAGCTTTCTGAAGGGGAGTAAAACCCCTTTCAATGACAGCAGGGCTACCGGGGGGGGGGGAAGATCCTGCATGTTACAGCTGCTGTGTGCAGCCGTGGAGGGCAGGCATCCCCTACCGGTACCGTTCCGTGGGCGGAGCTGAACCATAATAATAATAATTATTATTATTATTATTATTATTATTATTATTATAATAATAGTAAATAGTTAATAATAATAATAATATAATAATAATATAATAATTATTATTATTATTATATATTATTATTATTATTATATATTATTATTATTATATATTTTTAATATTATTATATTATTATAATAAGAGCAATATTTTTCATTATTATTATTTTATTATTTAATTTATTATATATTTTTATATTATAATAAGAATAATATTTATTATTTTCACATAAAATTTTATGTAAAGGCATATGAATTTTGGAAAAAACAGCTATTATGTTATTCAAAAAATTTGTTTTTGCATGTTGACCTGACTGTGTGGTATTTCCATCCTATTTCATACTTGTTTATTTATGTGTGACAACAAGTATTTTGACAAAAGTATTTTATTAAGTGAGCACTTCAACGGCTGCTTGGAAACAAAGACATTTTTTTTAAGTCTGTTCTCTAAAACCTCCACAGGTGCTCCTCGGTTTGCATTCTAATTCCGTTCCTAGACTTTGATGCAAGTCCAGTTTGGGTGTCAATTAACTCTGAGGTCACCCGAACTGTACACAAAACACACAAAGGACATGAAACGCGAAAGACAAGAATGAAATTATTAATCCGTGATGAAACAATAAAACCCAAAGCACTAGCGGCTGTCTATGTCAATAATGACGCTGATACACTGCTTCGTTATTGCTGTCACCTTTCATAGGATCAGTGAACTGGCAGTTGCGTCACGTAGCGTTGAAAGATTTTTGTGATTTACGACCGTCCTTGAACATGACAAGAGTCCTGAGAACTGTACATGTGGCTGCGTGCAGAGGACAGTTGAATTTAACACGGTTGGGCCGACAGTAGCCTGCTTTGCTTTTGCAAGAAAGACATAGCAGATGTTCCTACACCATCGTCATTTGTAGTGATGCTCGCATGTACGTGACTATGAAATGATGGTAAAACGAAACGGACCACCTGTAACAAAGGGTAGTCTTGAGCCAGTGACATGCAGCAGCTTTAATCCATACTAAGTAAGGCAGAGCAGAATGGGAAATCTATTTTGTCAAAATAGTATGCGACTCACACACAGTGTGTGTGTGTGTGTGTATTTGTGTTTGCCGTTTACACGGTTATTGGAGATGTAATAGAGGAGGGATTCTTCTGTCATGGTGGCAGGGCTAAATGGGACAAACTTCGAATAGAGAGCACTAAGGGAGATAGAACGTTTGGGGGGGGGCTGAGTTTCAGAGTTCAAAGAAAAACACTAAATAATGCATGCAGGGCAGAATTGGGCTGCTTTCCACTGATAATAACTCTGGCAGCCTTAAAGGAGGCCAGACAGGCTGTGTGTGTGTGTGTATGCATTTAGAAGCAACGCAATTAGAGCCTCCAGTGAACAACGGAGACCTGCTCATAAAGGACTATTGAACTCTGGAGACATCGCGTGTCCCTCCACCACTGCAGCGCTTGCCTCGGCCATGACGGCTCTTTTCTTGTCCACACTTCAAGCACCTGGGTCAAAAGGTGCAATTTTTCCCACCTGAAGCATTCACAACCTCGACATGAAAAGGAACAGCTCAAAAGCTCATTGCTGTTAGATTACAATTCTATTGAAAAAAAAAAAAAAAAAAACATGCCAATCCCGCATTTGTTAATTGGGTCTAGTCAGAAATACAGCACACCATCTGCATTTTCATTTAATAACGGTAATTACATGTTGCCACGGCTATTTTGGAATCCCACCTTCTTCTGGGTTGTGATAAGTGGGTGGAGAAAAAGTGACAAACACTAATTAAGCCTGGCAGTTCCCATAACTAATTTTATCAAGGATACAATGACTATGTCAAAGAAGTTCTATGAAGACAATATCAGCTACACAAAAAAAAAAAAAAGACTATATTCTACTGGATTCCTTCCCCCAGAAAGCATGAATACATTGACGTTGTACTTAGCGTTGAATATGTGGCTTGTATTGAGATCAAATCACACTAAATGGAGCTTACGCACCACCACTGGCACACAATGGTGGTACGAATCAATAGGAATCAATGAGCTCATGCAGTGGTGTCCAATGTGCGGCCCGGGGTCCATTTAACTTCCCACGGTTGAAAAAAATGGCAGTCATTTTACAAGAATAAATACCAAATATTAGGAGAATAAAGTGTAAAGTATTAAGTTGAAATGTTAAAGATGAAAAAAAAGTGCAACATAAGGAGAAAAGGTTAATTCCTACTTTGTCAGGGGTAACACAAAGCTGACTTGCAGCTATTCTTATCTACATGAGCTGTTTAAAAAATGTAAAAGTGCCTTTTCAGTATGCAGCCCTCGATGGAGAGACTTTGGACCCCCCCCTGATGTGAATGAATCTATCAATGTGCGTCATTTCTAATCAAACTGTATCCTACGTGACATTTAGTGTGATTTATGTAAAATGAGCATGTGACATTTTCCTTTATAAGGTACAGTCTACCTGAGCGCACACTCAAGTGCGCTCTGGCACCACCTGGTGGTGCTTTTGAGCTGTTTCACATGTTTACTCAGTTGATGGAAGATTGTAAGGTGGAACAAACCACCTTTAAATACACCTCCGTCTCAAGTCATCAGGTTGGTTTCATCACAGTCACAATCGGCCTGAAATAAATATACTGTACATATGCTCACAATGTTGGGTCTGTTCTTTCCTCACCTATTAAGCCTTCGATGTTGAGCCTGAGGTTGCGGCACTTAAAGTCGGGGTCTGCGCCGTTGCGATGAAGCACGATCTGAGCGATACACTCATCTATTAACTTGTAGTACTGAGGCCTGAGGGAAAGGAGACAAAGCAATGGATCAGGAATCATGGGAAGACTGAAGGGGGTAAAGGAAGGAAGACAGGCTGGAGACTGTGGCAATTTATTATTTTCATAAACCCAGCCCGGGACCACGGCCTTTTGTTTTTGTCTTCAAGTGACGTGTGCGTCGCAATGACAGTCGCACTTTCTCCAGAGTCTCCGGTTTGACAGCGCGTGCATTGGTACACAAGCGCCATACCGAGGTGTCTCATCAAGTCAGTTTCACAAACACTTCATTTTGGAGGGGTCTTATTCCTTGACCCCATTACATGCTGCCATATGTTATTTATTCTGTCTGCCTACCTCGCCATCTCTCTTAGTCACCCTGCCTTTGCCCGGCACATTCTCTACTCCAATCCCTGCACTGCTACACTGTCATGTGGGAGTGCTTTGGGTTTTTTTTTCTGCACGGTTAAAGATTTATCCGTGGAGCAAGAGAGACACCTAGTGTAATTATTTTCAAACTGCAGTTGGACTTATTCTGACTCTTTCATAGACATCAGTCTCAACATCTTCCCATTGGTGTCTATCTAGCACTCCGCCTGGGCTGTCTTTTCATTTGTGCAATTAAGAAGCTGCAAATCAGCCTCTTTGATACCCGACCCCTATGGAAGAGAAGTCCAGTCCACAAGGGATGCTCTCCACCAGGATAGATTTCAATGACAGTTTGTAACTAGTGGAAATGAACCCATACGACCCTCGTCCTCACACCAGAACAAAGTCGTCACAAAAAAAAACATGGCTACCTGCAATAATAAATAAAACAATCCCTTTCTCCTTCTCTCTTTTTAGAGCCGGATTAAAAAGGCAACATATGTTCACAGCTGCGCAAGACAAGTCAATATAATTCTCCACCTGTCGTGTCGCTCAATAATTATCTCCTGCTCCTGCCAATCCACCCCCGCTTCCCCTCTGTTTTCACAGAAAATGCTTTGAAAGAAACAGTGGCGCGGCATTAGCATTTTGCTGCAGATAAGAGCTGATGGCACTCATTCCTATTAAAATGGAACTGGCATGTAATTTCATACATTTGGAATGAGGCCCGGGAAAACAAACATCAAATTGATGGAAGGAACGTGCAGATAGATAGAGAGAAGCATAATAAGACTTGCGGCGGGGAAGGTTTTGTTATTTCTTTTTCTCGTTTTTAAAGCAATATTTAGATAAATACTTGGTCATCACCGTGCGGCAAAACAAAAGTGTCACTCAGTATTTTCATTGGAGTCTGTGGCTATGAATTCAGATTTTCAATTGCATTTGTGGAAGTATTTGCATGTATAATATGATTTTTTGGACTCAGAAATAATAGGCCATTGTCAATCACAAAACATTATTTTTCGAAAAATTGATGTATTGAGAGATGACTGTATATGTTGTATGACATACCACCACCCCCCTGCGATTCTGGATTCAAGTATTATTACAAGTTATGAAATTAATACTAGCATAAGCAGAACACGATTGTATGGTGAACCAATGTGCTTGTGACTGATGTAAGGTAAAGCGAATGCACTACCTGGCCATATAATCGTTGCGGATCAGCAGCAGGTGTTGCATCAGGGACAGGAAGTGGCCTTCAGCTTTGGAGTCCTTCACTGTGTTGGCTAAAATATCAAACACTTCCCTCACATCGGTGAAGCAAATACGGTTAAGGAAGACAATACAACTGAATGTGTGCAGAATTACAGTAAAGTACAACTGCATATGGTACTTGTGATAATACAGTACTAGCAGTCCTGCACTCGGATACAATATTCCGCACCACTGAGACACCTGGTGTCGAAAACTGTAACTGCAAGTCAGGATGAAAAGTTAGTATGAATATTATTATGCTAGTTGGAACATGTCAGTGAGTTTTTAGGTCAAAGCAAGGTGGAGCAGTACACTTTAGACTTATAATGAGCCAATGACAAAGCTGACCACAGGCAAGATTGCTTGCGTTGCCACATGACTAACACATGGCTGTGGGATGCCCAACGTGTGTGACTCAACGTTTGAATGGAAAACCGGCCCCCCATTCCCTCAAGCTCACTGTTAAAGTATGAATGTTATAATTAATCAGAGAACAGTCACGGTGATTGCAAAAGAAACAGTTTAAATGCAACCAGGACACCGTGTCCACTTTAAGGATATTCCATCTCTATGCGTATGTCATCGAGGCGCGCTTTAAGGTCCTCCGAGTCATCCTCAGTCTGCTCATCAAACACCAAGAGCTGCACCCGCAGCTCCTCATTTTCGATTGTCCGCACTTCCTGCAAAGACAAGATAGAGCCAATTATGAAAATCAAAAACCTGCTGTTTTTAATGTTTGTGTTGTTGTGTGCATACAAACACTTTGGCCGAGTGCGGTCACTGTGATATGAGTGTTTCTGTACCTTGAGGCAGTCCCGGAGTCCTAATCGTAGAAGTTCAGAGCGAATATGGATCCTGAAGTCCAACTCCTCTCCGCGACTGATCAATGCATTGATTAGCTGCATACAGCCACCCTAAAAATATATAAAATATAAAAATATATAATATAGTCAGGTAAAGTGTTAAGATAATATCTAAAATTAGCATCATAAAACTGAAATATTAAAGAAAAGTATGTTTTTTAAAAAAGTATGAGAAATATGAATAAAGATCAAATTTTTTGAACATTAGGTTTCAGAGAAAGTTATACTGTTACAAAAATAAAGTCAAATTAAAATAAAGTAAAATATGATGGGAACATTATAATTATCAGAAGAAAGGCGAAGCAGTTGTAATTTTACCAGAATAAAGTGAAAATATTCAGAGAAAAAAATGTTTTCTAACAATACAAGTTTTTTTCTGTTTTACAAGAATAAACTCCTAGTTTTATAAGGAATAATATTATAATTTTAGGAGCATAAAGTTGAAATATTATTTTAAATTGTATATTTTTTCAAGTTTATGTGAAACAGAATAAAACAAAATTGTAATTTTATGAAAATTAAGTTGAGGACAAAGTTATAATATCATGGGAATAATATCAAAATATTACAAAACAAAAATATACAGAGGTTATTTAAGAAGAAAGTTGAAATATTTGGAATATAAAATACTAATCGCATATATCACCCCCCTGTGTACCTTAAGGGCAATGTTGTGATTTTTCATGCCAGCCAGAAGAGGTTGGAACCTCTCAATGTCCCGCTTCTCCGCCTCTTCTGTGATGGCTTCCAGGACGCGCTCATGACTGCAGAAACATAAAATGTATCGTTAACGCCGCCTTACATGCATCCACTTTGCATACTAAGACGGTAAATATCTGAAGAAGGTGGCTTCGTCCCAAACAGCTTACAGGTTGTCTTGGTGTTCCAATATGGAGATGGCAGAAAGTATCTTGACAGCGTCCACCATCATATGTGGCACCCTCGGGTTGATGGCTCTGACCAGCAGAGGAATACCCTCGTCCGACTCCAGCATGGATTTTAAACCGTACTAAAGAGTCGACAGAAGGGGAAAAGATAAAGCAGGGACAACTTTACATGTTATACTCATTGATCACAGTCAGATGGGAGCAGAGTACTAGTCAGTATTCATTGAGATATGAATGTCTCCCTCTAGTGGCCAAATTGCCATACAACAACTGACTACAAACCATGGTCTTACCTTGTTGTTCATGAAGGATTTTAGACAGCGAATGATCTCGTGTTGACATTTAACTCCCATCATTCTAGAAGGAAGGAGGGTGGTAAATGTAAATGGGAAGAATAAAGCTGTTGCTTGAACAATAAGCGGTTTGAGTGCCTCACGAGTAATCGTCCTCTTGCAGTCGTCTTAGCAGATTGAGCAACAGAGCCAGGCCTTCATCTCCAAAATTCTGCACCCAGCTAAAAAATAAACGAGCAATTTATTAGATATTATTTCACGTGTATTTACCCAACTATCACTCATTTGGATACATCACCTGACTGGGTTGTTACTGAGCGAAACCCGCAGAGATTCCAGGCAGCTCAGCAGCTGCGAGTCCCGGTAGTCTGATCTCAATTCTTGGATGTAGACCACGGCCGACTTCGAGCTCTCCTTCTGGTCTTGGCCCTGACGAATGAATAAAACAAACAACAAGACGGTGAGCAGTGTCAGCTTCAAGGGAACCGTTTTTGTGTTATTGTTATTAGTTGTCACCTTGAAAATGACACATACAGTATCGCTCTAACTTGGGTTCATCCCTCACTTTTCAGCAACTATTGTATTGTATCTTCTAAAGGGTTTTTTCTAACACTTCCTTCCCAGACTTCTTTACATGCGCGTACCGTGTACCAGCGGTACAAGCTGACAATGACCAATCACAGCAGAGTGGGCGTGCCCAGAGGCGGCATTAAAACAGTTAAAAAGTGTCCGGACACTTCTAGCATTTGGACGATGAAATAAAATGGATGTGTGTTGCGTCATTGTCAGTGGATAATGAAGCTCTACAAGCTGTACACTGACTACTCTATCCGGGAATCAACCTTAAAATTCATTCAATGAGGATACTGACCGCTTTTGACGTGTGGAGGTACTGGGAGACCATTTCACGTTTAATTGCAATGTCTTTTTCTCTGAGAGGCTGCTGCTTCTCCTCGTTCAGGTTCATGTCCACCTGAATGTAAACAGGATTGACAACATTTAGACAAAATCGTCCAGTGGGTCCTTCCTTCCACGTTAGGGTCTTTCATCGATGATCTGGGGACATGCTCACCATCATCTGTTCGAAGAGTTCCAGGACGTATTCGTCCGTATGGTCGTGCAGCGTGGCACTGGTGGCGTTGATTTCATAGTTGGCGGCGGCCGAATGACGCTGACTTGGGACGTGGCCCTGCTTCTCCTTGTCCTTTTTTATCCTCATGCTGGTGAACCGCTCCAGCTGGATGTGCAGGCAGCATGACAAGTTCATTAAGACGAAAATATGCTAATAAGTATGCTCGGGATAAGACCGCAAAAGAGGCAGCTGGCAATCCCTAATCAACTTGTAGTCAGACGGTCAATGGCGGGGTCGCTGATCAATTCATGTTTAGAAATAGATGGGCCTCGGCCTGTTTTCTACAACAATACAAGCATTTGTTCAGCTACTTGGGAAGACTGATTAGGGATTCAAACATGTGTCACAACCAATGGCCAAACAAAGGCAACATGTTTTGATAAGACATGCAAGTGCAAAGAAATGATTATTTAACAATGGAGCAGCTAATTTCCCTCCGGTGCACAGAGTGTTTATATCGCTGATTGCCAAATGGAGAACTAGAATAGTTGTACAAGCCTTGAAGCACACTGGGGGAACGGTGAGTCTTTCCTTGGGTGCAAACATCCACAAAAACATGCAGCACGAGTGCAGGACCGTGTTTATCGACATGTGTTAGGGTGGATTAGATTTGTAACAAACGGTGGCTAGGCTCTACGACACACAGCACAATGTGAGTTGGTTTAATCACAGATAACAGGAGGCAAGCATACAGGTGACCGTGTCAAGCGGTAACAAATCCTACCTCATCTGGAATCAGACGTTTCAGTGTCTACAAAGGAAAAACGGGTAAAAGGGGGACAAGATTGGCATTAAGGTAGAAGAAACATAGAACAAATAGGAAGGAAGCGGCCATGATGGCAAGGAAGGCGTGTGGAGAAATAATCAATTAGATCAGAAATCAGCGAAGTGTTAAGCTATTTCTATAATTCATCATATCAGTATACATACTCAGATGGGTTAATACATGGAAATTATTATTTTAAATAAAACTGTGAGCAGCATTGAACAGGACCCTCGCGCCGCCACGCAACTCAGGTTGGTTCATGTGTGTCTGAGGGCATGTGTTGCCACGAGGTGGCGATGAGACAAATCCAGGAAGTGACCTCTGTATGGCGTCAAGGTGTCGTCTTCATCATATGTACAATTATGATGTCAATTATGATGAAGATATGACCTTATGAAACTGTTTACTGGCATATTGCCTGACTAATCATCACAGCTTGTTGCCATGCCCGCCCATGACTCACGGAAGAGACCCCCAACAGACTGTAACATCACTTATAGTATATAATATAACACCATTTGGTCCAAGAATGGCCCACTTCCTGTTTGTTTTGGAAGAGGGGTCCGAGAGAAGAGTTGACGTCACCACCAAATTTCATGACAGTCATGGCAGGGGTTACTGCTGAGTACGTTTTTGGTAGCTCGGGACCCCTGAAAAAAATCAAAATTTTCGCCAAAATTTGCGTGCTTGTAAATTTTAGTGAGTTTTCATGCATGGTAAAAGCCCTCAAAAATGCAGGAAAAGTCATGAAATATAGAATAAAAATAATAATAAATAGTTTAATAATAAATAGTTTTCAAGAAGGTGCTCGAGCCCTAAAAATAATGTGTATGACTTACACCACAAATGTACTGTACTGTACTAAGTGGAGGTGGAGCCAGATACATGTAGTGTTATTTCATGTATTGGCCACAAGGTGTCAGGCTACACGCACAAGTGTTCGCCCATCCGCCCACCGATAGACCCACTGATAGACCCCACTGGAGTCTGCAATACCATCAAAAGGTAAGCACGTCACCCCTCGGTGTTAGATCCATTTCATAAAGGACCTTCTAATCAAATGGGGACAATGCTGTACATTTAGCAAAGTTGTGACTATTGTGACAAAAAGAAGAAAATATTTATTAAATATATCACCTTTGATTAAACACTGAAGTACTGTTTATTCCGGAGCTGGGCTTTGTTTAAAGTGAAATTAGCAACAGAAAAGGACACAACTGTCCCATGAACTGCTTAACACACCATCAAAAGGAGAAATACACTCATTCATTTCATTACATGCATTGTTGTTTCTAAGTTTATAAAGTTGCCATAGTTTGCCATAAACTAAAGCAATAATATTTACCATATCTAATATGACAAAATGACCATCTATTGTATAAGCTGGTACATTTTGAAAACAAATGCAATTCATGATGAGAGCTGAATCATTTTGAGTGGAACAATACACGACGGTGAGAAATGTGTTACTTTGTAAACCACTACGCAAGTTCCTTGCTTACAATGTTGCCATGGTTACGTAGTGAAGTGAATTGCATCACATGGAGGGAAACGGTTTGGGCAGGCACGCCCCAGCTAAACTCAATAGCAGGAAACGACACGTAAAGGCTGTTTTAATTCCATTTTCGTGGGAATAATTGACCTCCATATTTGATAAAACACTTTGATGATCCTTGTATATCAATATATTTATATTAATCTGCAAAATGACGTACAACAAATCACGTACTGCCTTGTATTTCCTCTGAGAGCTGCTCTGCTGGCTTCAGGTGTATTTCAGTATGCTCACTGATGTGACTATAAAAGACGGCTTTGCTTGCAAGCGTGATGACAACGGTCCTAAATGACTGACTTTGACACACAGTCGTGACACACCACCCGCCCCAGTGGCACAATTGGAAAAGATCTTTATTGCCAATCCTCTATTTGTAGCACTTGCTCTTTGTGTCCATTTACTTTCCCTCTTGTTACACACTGGGAATCAATGACACCAGACGGATAAGAGAGTTGAATGCTATGCTCCGTTCATAACAAGCGGGACAATGGCTGAAAGGCTTGGTGTTGCTACATACTACAGATTAGCTTCATCCATCATGGGATGATTGAGAAGAATCACAGAGAACAAGCGAGCTATAATCCGATCTAAGACCTCTCCCTATACACTACATGGGTGTCAGACGGTCCAGAGCGTTGATATCAGCGAGGATCAGTCAACCCAGATGGATGTGTGCATGAATACCAAGGCACAAAATGCTAGCTTTCATATAGAACAGGTATATACGATGTGCTTTAGCCTTACCTTATTCATGTTGTTTACAAGATAGCCTTTAATTTCTGTCTCATCTCATCTGGTTGCGATAGCATCAATTAAGACACTTCTTGATTTGACCCCCAAAGCTGGAGATTGTACCGGTGTAGTTCTTATGAATGATGAATACCTGTATTCAGCAAGACGACATCGATTTCGTGTTAAGGGCACTCAGAGGAGCGCGGCGCTCTGGCAACGCCACCACTACAAAGTAATTGACAACGACCAAAACCAACTCAAGGACGGCCCACGGTTTCTGAAACCGGGTTCCAACATATAAACATAAACACGACGGGAGGTTTATGTGTGAAACGTAACCTCACGCAGCAATTGCTTACTCAAGGTAATACTGTTAAAGCAGCTCTTCACGCTGGAATGTCCCGGGTCAGGTGATAAAACTTTGTACTGTTTTTTAACATCATCCAGACCTCTTGTCATCCAGAAGAATTTTGACCTCCAGAGTCTTAAGTCAGCTGCAGCGCCGCCTTGCACAGTGGATGGGCAGGAGGGAGAGATAAGCATATGCAATAATAAGAATGTATCCTGTTTGCTATTTTTGCTCAACTTCCTGACACGGCGCTCAGAAAACATTGTGTGTGTGCGCCTGTGTGTGTGTGTGTGTGCCGACTTGTCCACGTTAGAGCATGCCCTTAAGTATTCTCCAACACTACGAGCATAAACAAGTAGTACATGTAAGCCTTCACAAGGTATGCTTTTTGCATGCGTCGTACGTGCTTTGATTATTCCTCAAAATAGAACTAAAGTAAACAAAACAGCAACCGAACACTTCCAACACTTCTGGCTGGCGGAATGTTCAATTCAAGGTGTTTGCCAACTGGCCTCTCTCCAACATGAACTGTCAAATGTCCAAATACCAAAGCCTTTAACAATGCCTCATTGGCTGGATGTGTGCTACACATGACAGTGTTTCCCTACCATCATATCTGCGGTACGCCAGGTCATGTTCATTGGATTTTCTATACAGTTACACAGCACAACAGGTTATAGAACACCTTGTGCTTTTACTCCACAAGAATAGCCTGGTTTTGGGGTCTATACATTTATTTTTGAAAATGTGACTAGTATTATGTATATATATATAACTGGCCAGCAACGATTACATTAGTCATTCTCTGACTTGGCTATGCGGCACCCATGCACGTTTGTGTCAATGTTCTTCAAATCTAGGTTGCAACATAATATTATATTGCGGCTGATGTTCAAAACGGTGTTGGAAGGCCTTGAGAAAAGTCTTTGATATTAAATGGCATAATTGAAACTCTGTATTTGTGTTTGAGTCTGCAGGTTTATAAGGAGATTAGGCTACAGGGACAAATAAAGACGTTTCAAATAGTTAATTTGCATATGCTACGCACAAAGACTGCAATAAATGGACGAAAACTGTGTGGGGAGGGTTAATTACAACAAGTGTGGTGGTGGAGCCTCTACATTTACATGGACTTATTGAACCCGGGATTCTAAAGGAGGTTTTAATCTACATTTACAGAAGAAGAAGAAGCAGAAGCAGGACATGGCATAAGTAGCTGAAAGGATAAACCAGTCAAGCCTCATATGTGTGTGTGCTATTTTACTTTTGTAGTGACTCTGCATTCCTCTGTGTACCTGCCTCAACAAACTGGCCACTGGTATCGTGCAGTCATCACGCAACTCGGCTCTCACATGCAGTCACAACGGGCACCGGGGCAAACCAAATTCTACATGAAATAGAAGCACTGAACATTGACACACAACATGACTGAATCAAGGAATTCCGCTAAGTAACCCTGATAGGGCACACCTATGAAGTGAAAACCATTTGGTAACGACCTCATCAAGGTCATTGGGAGAACCCCAAGGGTTTGCAGTGCTATCGGAAGGACAAATAAATCCATCTATCTGAAATCTATTTACTCAGAACATTGGAATCTTGAAGCATGAAGCATGTCGCCTCTCCATGGTTCCGCTGTGGAACACACGGGTAAACAAGATGGCTGCGGCGCTCCGTCGCAGAAGAAGATGCAAGCATCTTCATCGCTGTTAATGTGCTACACTACTGATGGGGATGCCATACAACTTCATGGCATAAAATCCCAACCATCCCTTTAATGGTCTTTGTTGTCTTTCTGGTCATTTAGACCCCATACAAGCATAACAAAAATACTGTGAGGTTCAGAGGTCAGTGAATACACCTCAACAATGACGAACAGAAAGACACATTTTCCCAAAAATGCATCACAACACAAGCACAATCCTTAGCACCTTCGTTGAAGAAATACACAGGAACAAGCCGAGCCTAATTAAAACATAAAAGGCTATTCAATGTTTATCTATTCCTATAAAGAGTACCCCACACGTAGATGCTGCCGCATCCTTGACAGGCTAATAAGTCACACTAATGATGATGCATAATATGCACCCTATCCTGCAGGTAATAACGTCAGAAGAGGGAGCGGAAATTAGACAGTAAGTACGCTTTAGGGTGCTTGTATTGTTCCGATGCTAACACAGGAGCACTTTCAGCTTGCTCAAGTCTCTTGGCTGAGACACAAGAGAACTGCGTGTGCCCGTGTTCTAAAGTACGATGCTACCTGACTCGGACTTGTTGAGTCGTTATGTTAAATTAGGCCTTTGCTGAGGTGATTCCCCCAGGAAGTGGATGCACTTGCACAAATGCACAATTTTACGCCTGATAGCGGTTCACTTATTGTTGAGAGTAATCGCATGCTCCTTGTTAGATATGATAGAACACAGCGGGTACTTGTACACATGCTATTCTATACTGTACATATTTACCCCGTTTATCTGACATGTGGCATTCGGGACTGTTGAGAATGTAAACATACAGAGTCATGACGGCGTCAAAACAAAAAGCAAATCAGAGCTGACCGTGTTTAGTGTAAAGTCCATCACTGAGGACACGAGACACTCGATAATCTGAGGGAGAGGTCATGTTTGGGTTCAAGCAAAGCCTGCTTTTTTTTAGGTTTGTACAGATATCAATCACATGTAATGATCCTTCTTAATAACAGAACACATGGACGGAGAAGATCAGTCAGTAAGGTCTGATGGTTAACTCGACCAGTCACGTACTGGGTTTGAATTCCAACCTTTACAGGTTGCATAAAGAGCATCGCATCCGCACATCTCACATCTTGACTCTCACTATTCGATTACACAAATGACTCCAATGCAGCTGATAAATAGAAATCATTAATAGCACACACACTCCTGCTGCTTGATTCTACCCAATGTCCTTTAATTCACTTAAGTTAACTTCATTAGCTTAAATGTCAGCACATTAACACAAGTTTGGACCTTTGGATGGAAGGACTACCCACAAAGCTCATTTATCAAGTACATGACCGGTCCACCGAGTGCGACAACATACTGATATATCAAACTATCGCAATAGTTTCCGTTAGCATACAATATGGCGTGCGTCTTCTTGTGTTGTTAATACACTGCATGAGTGCAACAGTGTGTTCTTAATAGAGGCGTCACGATAACGATGCACGATATTGGGTTCGTGAGAACAACATAGGATGATATAGCACAACTAGGGATGTAAATCACATGTGTTACATACTGGGATGGTCCTTGAATGCATCATCTAACTTTCTCCCATGCTGTATTCCTCTGTATTCCTTTGGACCCAAATGTTGATACAATATGGGAATGTACAAAGGTAAGATTTGATGACGTTATCGAATGCTAATGCGTATATTTGTTCAATCCACACCCTCTAGTTAATTCATGTTAGCACACATATCAAACAGCAACGTACAATCCATTTTGTGCTTTTAATTGGGTGTTGTTCCTGTCTTATTTTTACACAATACATAACAAATAGGATGAATTAGTTTGCTATACTGTACAACGGGTGTACATCATAGCAATCTAATTCATCTTATTTTTCCAATCTGATTTTCCTATTCAAATGCTAAATAATTTTATATTTCAACTTCATGGATTTGATGCAGTATACAGTTAGGTGGCACTAAAAGATGTCAACGTTTTTATCACAATAGCAAGAGATATTATTATTATTATTGTGAGCCCTGTATCGAAAATCGTATGGTATGCTGATGTGTTGAAATTTTTTCCCGGCGACTAGCGGATGCGCTGCTAAGGCTATTTAGATCTACTATCGTCTTCAGTCATGCAAAGCTACGCAGCATGTGCAACAATCGTTTCGCCGGCAGCCCGGGCTCTGCGTTGTTAAAGAGACGTACTGTTAGATACCCAGTGCGTGTCTCCACAATCAATTCATTGAAGAATTTATGGCCGGTTGTTATCGATCCAGGAGACTGTTACTGGTGCAGCTGCATCTCTCTAACATCGGTTTCTCATTCACAACCCTAAAACGTGCAATGACAAAATATAGGATGAGCACCAGACATTTTTATCGATATTTTACCGAGTCAGAACAAGGCAGGTACAGTTTGAAATGTTTTATATGCATGATGTACGCGGAATGCTTTTAAACTGCTGAAGTGTTTTCCACCAATTGAGACAAAAAACTACAAATGATCATAGTTAAAGTAATAATGACGACAGTTGTAGCTGCTACTAATTAATTAATTAATAATTTATGTTGATGTATAGTAGTGTAAAGACATGTAAAATATATAGTCTCTTTAAAGGAGACATTTTGATTTTCCTATTCAAATGCTAAATAACTTAGGTGGCACTAAAAGATGTCACTCTTTTTTCACAATAGCAAGAGATATTATTGCTAATTATTGGATATTATTGGTAATATCGCATGGTATCGTGAGGCACCCTGATCTTCCCAGGCCTACTCTACATCCCTTAATCTCTGTCTGAACTTTGATGTTTGTCTGTGTGTTGCATAATTCAAAAACATTTCCAAAAAAAAAGTTCAAATATCAGACTTAGCCGTCTCCTGGCGTCGAGAACAAACCTCAACTCTATAGAGAGCGCCGTACACATGCAGGACCAGTGTACTCAATGTTATCGCAGCACAACTGCTTCCTGCCTATGACTCATATTTACTCATACTTCTGTCGAAAGCATGCACATATTGGCTCTGCTGAAACAGTCTGCGGTACCTGTCATTTACTTTTGGTTTGTCCCTGTCAGGGGTCGCCACGGTAACTCGATTTCATGAATTTGTCTGAGCTCGAATTATTACAACTATTCCCTTTTAGCACTACTCGGTGACCATGTGTCCCCCGTGGCTACCTCCATGGTTACTGATTATCCGAGTGCGCGCTATCAATTTTCACCTGTTGCTAGTCATGACTAAGGAGTTATGCAACAGAAGTGAGCCTTGGCTGGTGACAGCCATCATTGCTGGTATGTTCCTACAGTGTAAACTCCTACAGTGAATCACACACTGACTCCACGTGACGTAATGCACATTCGGAAGAAAAAAGTATAAAAAAATAAATTTGGAAAATGCCACACCTTATGACTTAGAGGTCCTGTATAGTAGGGGTTTTCAAAGTCTAGTACAGTGAGACTCACTTTGCTCTTAAAATGACAAGTTGGAAAGTTGGTTTTCTTTATTTTACTCAAGCTGCTGCCTCTCTCCTGAAGTCTCACAAAACTTTTGCTATACAGGTTTGATTATGCTGGTTTTAACAGTGTTTGTAGTGTAGAAAACTGTCCATGTAAGAACTTTGCATGAGCTAAGAGGGGCAGGTACTTCCCTTTAATTTGACACTTCCTCAAGTGAACTCCAAGAGAGAAATATGGTGACAACACAGCGTACACATACATCGTAAAGCCGGTAGTAACTTTTACACATGAAAGTAATTGCAGGTTTGAGGCTTTGTTGCTTTTGTGGCAGGAACTTAAAACGCGACAGGAATTTAAAACAATAAGCGACAATGGAAGCCCAAAACAATAAGTGGATACTCACAAATTTCTTTTTGCTGTCTCCATCTTCATAGCCTTTCTTTGACTTCTTGTCCTTTTTGGGACCAGGAGCCGAGGCGGCATATCCCGTGTGAGGATCCATAGTGAATTAATCCCTTTCCTTCGAACCGGGAGTCAAAATAAGACTCAGCGTGGATGACGACAAAAAATCCTCAAAGTAACAGACCTGACGACAATAAAGGGAAACTATTAATAATAATATTAATCCAGTGGGCCTGAGTTGGTACCCCAGGCTAACTAGCCACAATTAGCACCGAGTTGCTAATGATCTGGTAGAGAGCCAACCTCACCGAGTGGACTCCTCTCTCAGCCGCCTGTCTGTCTTCCAGAAGGAGGGAAATTCAAAGCGAAGTGGGTCGACGTCGCGGAACAAATAGAAAAGAGCTCTTTCAGCTACTAAGACAAATAAATTCAACGAACGCGTTTCCACATGTAAAACAAACCGAAGTTGTTACGGAATTAATTTTAACACAAACACAGCTAGCGTTAGCATTAGCTAAAGCTACTTTGTCTAGTGTGAAATGACCACACTTTGGGCACCCGCCACACTTTGTTTCACACGGCGAATGGGACTTCGCTAAAGTTTCCCCGGCACCACTGAGGCTTCCACTTGAGCTTCCATGACTGCTAACGGTTGTTAGTTCAACTTTTAAACTCCGCCATGACAGCAGTTGAGGGACGGCTTTTAGCAGCCGACAGTCTTCCTGTACTTCTTCTGTGATGACAAGTCGAGCTTCCCCAGCGGCGGTGAGGAGGGGGGGTGGGCGGAGTCAGCACGAGACAACTACACCTGAACTCAGATCTGCTTCCTGGTTTGCCGCGGGAACGAGCGTCGTGGACGAGCTTAACCAAATGGCTCGTGCACTGTATACAAATATCATAAAATGACAAGATTATTCACCATAAAGGGATCCTCATTCCTTTTATTGTTATTGAATAAATATAAGGGACATTTTTGAAATTGATATTTTAATTTTATTTTAATTTTAATTGAAAAAAAAAATTAAACTGTTGCTTAAATGTGCCTAAAAAAGGCAAAATTCAATGTAAAAAAAAATTGTTTTTAGTTAAAAAGAATATTTGAAGGATTATCGTGTTTGTTTTTGTTTCTGTGTGTATTGTTACCATGGCGTGGACGAGCTTAACCAAATGGCTCGTGCACTGTATATGGTGCTTATGCAAACATCATAAAATGACAAGATTATTCACCATAAAGGGATCCTGGGGATCCTCATTCCTTTTATTGTTATTGAATAAATATAAGGGACATTTGTGAAATTTATATTTTAATTTTATTTTAATTGAAAAATTTTTTAAAAAATTAAAAAAAAATTAACTGTTGCTTAAATGTGCCTAAAAAGGCAAAATTCCATTTGAAAACCACAGGAAGTTAAATTTTTAATCCTGCATTTATCTTATCTTTATGTTAAGGAATTGTCAATATGTAAAAAAAAAAGATTGTTTTTATTTAAAAAGAATATTTGAAGGATTATCGTGTTTGTTTTTGTTTCTGTGTGTATTGTTACCATGGTGTGCACATAAACATAAAAAATAAATGAAAAAAAAAAAGGAGCTGGGGCTTCACCAAGTGGTTACAATGAGAACTGCAAGACGCATTGCTGTTCCACATGTTTGTTTCCAAATAAACAACATTTGGCGGGTTCTGCTTCTTGGACTAATTATATACTTCTGAAATCCAATAAAAGCTTTAATTAGACACTACAAACAACACTGTGTTCACTTCATTTCAGTGGACTTAAACATCTCACACTGAATAAAGTGACACCCCCGTGACCGCATTACTCCTGTTTTTAATGTAATCCCCCGGAGTCCAACAGGCATGTGATTTACCGTACCTCCAAAAACATACACATCAACAGGCCGAGGATTACAGTCATAGTCTCATTTATCTGTCGCGGTATGTGAGTGATGTTTCCACCAACACGGCCGAGGAGGATTTTGTGCATCAATGGCGGCAATCAAGCTGACAGTGTGTTTGCTTTTTACTGCACACAAGTGGTCGTATCCTTCAGCTTCAAGTCTTACTTCCTCCGGATCGTGACACTGCTTGAATTGTGAGGAAAAAGGTTAATTAAAAGTGAAATATGCTACTGCAGCCAGATGGCCTTTGTATAAAGATGCCCCATGAGGACTGTATTAAATCATCGCAATGACCTCGCCGACAAAAACATCAGCCTTTATTCATCCGATGACACAAATACTTCACCTTAGAAAGTTTTTCAATATCATTATGAATAATTCTTGCAGACTGCCATGTAATCACTATTTTATTGTTTTGGTTGCATTTTCGCACAAGACAAACATTAAGTATAACATCCTTTATACTGGAAATACGGGTTGCCAGGGCAGAGACTTCAAGGCAAAACATGATCAGTGCTGCATTCAAGAAAACTGGTTGCCACAAGTCCTTACTTGGTGCAAAACAATGTACCCAAATTTCAGCGAGATGTTGGAATGGAACTGAAAAATAAAATACTATAATGATATTTACATGTTTATTGGTCTTTTATTGCCATTTAACCCAACCAGGTCTAACTGGACATTGAGATGTAGACTAAAGGGCCCCCCCTGGGGGGGTGCCGGAGCCTATCCCAGCTGTCTTCGGGCGAGAGGACTGGTCGCCAGCCAATCACAGGGCACATATAGACAAACAACCATTCACACTCACATTCATACCTATGGACAATTTGGAGTCGCTAATTAACCTAGCATGTTTTTTTGGAATGTGGGAGGAAACCGGAGTACCCAGAGAAAACCCACGCATGCACGGGGAGAACATGCAAACTCCACACAGAGATGGCCGAGGGTGGGGAAAGACAAAATAAGAAGCCAAAAAGTTACCACTTCCACACAAAATAGGAGGAGAACTCATTCATTCATTCATTTTCGATCGCTTTTCCTCACTTTCCTGGGTGCTGGAGCCTATCACAGCTGCCTTCGGGCGAGAGGCGGCGTACACCCTGGACTGGTGGCCAGCCAATCACAAGGCACATGTAGACAAACAACCATTCACACTCACATTCATACCTATGGACAATTTGGAGTCGCTAATTAACCTAGCATGTTTTTTTGGAACCGGAGTACCCGGAGAAAATCCACGCATTCACGGGGAGAACATGCAAACTCCACACAGAGATAGCCGAGGGTGGAATTGAACCCTGGTCTCCTAGCTGTGAGGTCTGCGCGCTAACCACTCGACCACCATGCCGCCCCGTCTTATAACATCAAAAATTAAAACAAAAATATTTTATAACGAACTCTTACCTCAAGTCATACCAATGCAAATGTGACTGTAGGGGTGTTATTTCATGTCTTGGAGGGCTTTAATAATGTTAAATCATGTAAAATAATGTTTTCTATACTATTAACTTTTATAACTTTAACAATTTATGAAGAAGGTATCCTACTTTGCGGAACCAACTAAGAGTGATAAATGAGGGAACACTGTACATGCTTTTTGGCATGTACAGATTGAGATTGAGAAAACTAAGTTAAAAATACACCAACACAAAGCAAATAAACCGGATAGTGTATGTTCAGTAAGTCTGAATGTTAAGAAGCTAAAAAAGAAGCTAAAAATACTGGCCAAAAAGTCTTCCAAAAAAAAAAAAATAGACAGAAAAAAGTAAAGGAAAACTAGCATATCAAGGTCAGTGTCCATGCTTTTTGTACGACACTTCCAACTTCCCAGGAGTCTTGAATGCAGCATAAAATACTATCAAGTTAATGTGTCTCAAGGAAATCAAATCAAATGAAAGTCTGTTCCAAATAATGGTCCAATGTCCAAGTGTGTTGTCCTCTAACCTGCAGTAGGTCCATACTCACTGTCATCATCATTTGGGATTCCTATCCAGACAAGTCAGTGTCTCCAAGAACCTCCACGGTAAAGTTCCAGCATTCCAAGAGCCTACTTGTAGGACGTCCGGGCCTCTCTCAGTGACCTGTCATATGGCATGGAGGCGAAGAACGAGTTCCTCAGCTGGCAGTTGATGAAGAACACGATGAGCAGCACCAGCAGGAACAGCAGGAGGCACATGACAATGTAGGTGAGGAGGTCTGGTTTGTGGAGCTCGCCGTCTCGGAGCCCGCCGCCACCTCCTCCTCCTGCGCCCCCTCGGCCCGCCGTGGGCCTCAGCAGCGTGGCCACGCTCACTAAGCTGCCCTGGGAGACGTTGACGGTGGAGGGAGCGCTGGTAGAGGACTGGGCCATGAGCACCAGGTCCAGGTGGGGGGTGCGGGTGGAGTTGAGGAGGACTTGTCTCAGCATGGCCTATGTGGGTTCACCGGCTGAGTGGGCGGACTGGGAAGAAAACACATGCAATTGTCAGAGATCCAGTTATGTTGCCTGGTTGTTATATATATACACACACACCATATTGGGTCATACCAATGCAAATGTGACTATAGGGGTGTTATTTCATGTCTGGAGGGCTTTAATAATGTTAAAACCCTTATTTGGAAGGGTTTTAAAAGGTTTTCCATACTATAACTCTTTTAACTTTAACAATTTATATATATATACACACACCATATTGGGTCATACCAATGCAAATGTGACTATAGGGGTGTTATTTCATGTCTGGAGGGCTTTAATAATGTTAAAACCCTTATTTGGAAGGGTTTTAAAAGGTTTTCCATACTATAACTCTTTTAACTTTAACAATTTATATATATATACACACACCATATTGGGTCATACCAATGCAAATGTGACTATAGGGGTGTTATTTCATGTCTGGAGGGCCTTGATAATGTAAAAACCCCTATTTAGAAGGGTTTTAAAAGGTTTCTATACTATAACTCTTTTAACTTTAACAATTTATATATATATACACACCATATTGGGTCATACCAATGCAAATGTGACTATAGGGGTGTTATTTCATGTCTGGAGGGCTTTAATAATGTTAAAACCCTTATTTGGAAGGGTTTTAAAAGGTTTTCCATACTATAACTCTTTTAACTTTAACAATTTATATATATATACACACACCATATTGGGTCATACCAATGCAAATGTGACTATAGGGGTGTTATTTCATGTCTGGAGGGCTTTAATAATGTTAAAACCCTTATTTGGAAGGGTTTTAAAAGGTTTTCCATACTATAACTCTTTTAACGTTAACAATTTATATATATATACACACACACCATATTGGGTCATACCAATGCAAATGTGACTATAGGGGTGTTATTTCATGTCTGGAGGGCTTTAATAATGTTAAAACCCTTATTTGGAAGGGTTTTAAAAGGTTTTCCATACTATAACTCTTTTAACTTTAACAATTTATATATATATATACACACACCATATTGGGTCATACCAATGCAAATGTGACTATAGGGGTGTTATTTCATGTCTGGAGGGTTAATAATGTTAAAACCCCTATTTGGAAGGGTTTTAAAAGGTTTTCTATACTATAACTCTTTTAACTTTAACAATTTATATATATATACACACACCATATTGGGTCATACCAATGCAAATGTGACTATAGGGGTGTTATTTCATGTCTGGAGGGTTAATAATGTTAAAACCCTTATTTGGAAGGGTTTTAAAAGGTTTTCTATACTATAACTCTTTTAACTTTAACAATTTATATATATATATACACACCATATTGGGTCATACCAATGCAAATGTGACTATAGGGGTGTTATTTCATGTCTGGAGGGCTTTAATAATGTTAAATCATGTAAAATAATGTTTTCTATACTATAACGTTTATAACTTTAACAATTTATGAAGAAGGTATCCTACTTTGCGGAACCAACTAAAAGTGATAAATGAGGGAACGCTGTACGTGCTTTTTGGCGGAATCCCGACTGAAGGGGTTGATAACTTTTGAGGTACCACAAGTTTTGGTTATGTCTTCAATGCTATACTGTCTTTGATTTTTATATATAAATACCATATTGGGTCATACCAATGCAAATGTGACTATAGGGATGCTATTTCATGTCTGGAGGGCTTTAATAATGTTAAATCATGTAAAATAATGTTTTCTATACAATAACTTTTATAACTTTAACAATTAATTGATATAGAATAATTACTACTAATTGTTTATGTCATTATCTTATAAAATTACTTTACATGCACTGCTTGTGTAACAAGTACCACCGTGTATTTGAAGGTCAGTACATGTCATTCCTTAAAGTGTACACAGTATTGCCTTAAAGTGATATAATTCCACCAACATGACGATGAGCTATGTTATTATATTATATATATTATATAAGTATAAGAATGACTTACATGAGTGCGCACTGCCGAGAGTGTCACAGGTGATAGTGGGTAGGACAGGTACCGGCTCCACATCCCTGTCGGTGCACGGTTCGGTCCGGTCCAGCCCCACGAAGGACGCTGTGGAGAAAAGGATCCGTTCTCTTCCACTCTGCGCACAGTCCACAAAAAAAACGTGGCTGGTTCGGGTATACCAATAACGGTGCACACACGCAAAGATCCAGTTTTCGGTCTGGAGCAACCACTTGAATTTTAAGTAATCCCGCTACCAGGTGTGCTATTTTGATGAAATCCAAGAAGCTGTACCCACGATCACGATCTCGATCATTTCTTCTTGTGCGTCGTAGTGCGCATCAAAACAAGCCAGCGTGCGCTTGTGCGCGCATGCAGAGGAAGGGCACGCCGGATTTCGGCTACTCTCTCCGCGCCCACTGCTTCCTCCGGTGCCGGGTGGTGGAACCACAACAATTTTGGCGGGGGGTTAACGCCGGTTGAGGTTAAAAGGAGAGCCTGAGATGACCTCAATGGGGGCTCAAAAGGATGCAGCCAGCAGAGGGTCTGCTGCTCCCATCGTCGCCCTTTGCTGCATATGTCGATGTCAAGAGAGAGAGAGAGGGCAGACCAGTGTATGTGTGTGTGTGAGAGAGAGAGAATGATGGAGAGAGAGAGAGAAAGAGAGAGAGAAGGAGGCGTGTCACCTGACAGTGATGTGCTACAGAAAAGTCACCAAGTGGACATAAATCTTCCTTTCCCTCAAAAGTAATGAGAGGGTGTTGAGTCAGAGCAATTTGTGGGGGGGTCACTGTGGGGAGCGCCTCCACTGTTGGTGATGAGAGGGAGGACATATAGGAGGGCCGGGGAGTGATAATGGAGATCTTATTACATCTTACCAAAAAACGGCACGGGCTAGGGGGGTTGAAAGGGGGGCACCAGGCAATCCAAGACAGAAATTGGAATCGAGAGAATCACATTGCGTGTTTGGGGCTGTGGAACGTTTAGTGACCTTCCTGTTTGGAAGACATTTTTTTCCCACAGGTTGCATTGGAAACAGATATGAATGAGTTCTACTCCTATTTTGTGTGGAAGTGGTAACTTTTTGGCTTCTTATTTTGTCTTTCCCCTTTTAATCTTTTAATTAGCGACTCCAAATTGTCCATAGGTATGAATGTGAGTGTGAATGGTTGTTTGTCTATATGTGCCCTGTGATTGGCTGGCGACCAGTCCAGGGTGTAACCCCGCCTCTCACCCGAAGACAGCTGGGATAGGCTCCAGCACCCCCGCGACCCTCGTGAGGATAATCGGTAGAAAATGAATAAATTAATGAGTTCTCCTCCTATTTTGTGTGGAAGTGGTAACCTTTTGGCTTCTTATTTTGTCTTTCCCCACCATCGGCCATCTCTGTGTGGAGTTTGCATGTTCTCCCCGTGCATGCGTGGGTTTTCTCCGGGTACTCCGGTTTCCTCCCACATTCCAAAAACATGCTAGGTTAATTAGCCACTCCAAATTGTTCATAGGTATGAATGTGAGTGTGAATGGTTGTTTGTCTATATGTGCTCTGTGATTGGCTGACCACCAGTCCAGGGTGTACCCGGCCTCTCGCCCGAAGACAGCTGGGATAGGCTCCAGCACCCCCCGCAACCTGGATAAGCGGTAGAAAATGAATAAATGAATGTATTCTCCTCCTATTTTGTGTGGAAGTGGTAACTTTTTGGCTTCTTATGTTTTGTCTAAATGTTTACATTATTAGAGCCCTACAGACATGAAATAGCACCCCTATAATCACCTTTTCATTTAAGATATAAATAGGCAGGAGTGCCGCGATACAACTTTTTCACTTGATCCGATCTCAATATTGCATCCTTGACTAGCGTGGGCATCAATCCGATATCAGCACAAATCATAGATCATTTTTTTAGTAGTTAGTAGTAAAGGTTGCAACCAAGTCGTACACGCCATTGTGCTGTCCGTCAATACGTAAACAATCAATCCCACAGAGTTTACAAAAAAAAAGCCTAACAACGATACATGTCAATCTAGCCATCTTTTACTGAGCAGCCAGTACAGAGTCTGGCATTTGATGTGGACCTGACACTGTAAAGAAGCCAGGCGCCCTCGTCTTCTATGATGCATAGGACATGAGCGTGAACACAAAGGGGGCCGACCCTGAAAGCTCTGTGGGTCTGCTTCATATTCATTTGCACCTGTGCTGTCACAACAGAAGGGCAAGCAGACACTCTGCAAGGACACACACACACACACACACACACACACACACACACATGCATATTGCAGCAAAACAAAATGCTGATTGTTCCCAAATTAGAAACTCGTACACCGGAGACAACAGAGCTCTGCTCTTTGGTGTCCCACATGAACTTTGCATGCACATATAAAGAGGAATTACAATTTTGGGGTGGGGGGTAGCTTCTCACCGGGGAAATTTAATTACAGCCCAAAGCCTTGTTTACACATGTGGAGGATGCAGCAGTAATTGTGCTTTATTATTGCTAAAATGGGGGCACGCATTCCCCCCGCATAGCTGCGGGCCTGCGACTATCGCCATCATCAGCATCATCCAGTAAGTACAACACTAATCCCAAAATACAATGAAACTTAATGAAAACGGCCTGCGGTGCTTCCAGTATTAAGAAACTCAACTTGGAGAGCACGGTATTAGGTGCACCATTTAATACACAATTTGCATAAAAAAATGAGGCTAATAATGCTAACTTGTGAACGAGGAAGCGGGTGAACAATATGTTTGTTATTGTGGTTGCCGTTTGTAGTCGTGTACAACCGTACTACCCTGAGAGTTCTTTCAAATATTTCGGTTACTTAGCAGAAAAGATGTCATTGGGGCGCTTTACTATCAGTGTTTTTATGCTCCCGCTAACGTTTAGCTCAGGGGTCTCAAACATGCGGCCCGCGGGCCAAATGTGGCCCACAGGACACTAGTTTGAGGCCCCCGCCTTGATATGAAAGTTTAATGTTAGTTTGATATGGATGCTGTATGGTATCATGTACCCAGAAAAAAATTATTACGTTTGATTCATGTTCATGTTAAATAACTGTTAATAGTTATCCTCCCTATCAGTGTGGAAGTGGTAAGTTTTTGGCTATTTAAGTTTAAAGGAAATAACTCGAAGGCTACCGTTTAGGTCGCTAGCTCTCTAGTTTGCGAGTTAGCATGTGTCTCAAGACCCTGCAGTTGCGCAATATGTTGTAAATAAAAAGAGTATAAATGGGACTATAGTCGTGTTTTGTCATGTCTACAGGGCTCTAATAATGCTTTGTTCATTTTAATCTGGAAAAAATAATTTGTCTACCCACCAACTATATGTGGTTTCTTAAGTTTTTATTATTTGCCGTTTTATTATTATTATTATTATATTTATTTATTACTGATTGATTTTCTTTATTTTTGATTTGTTTATTTATTTTTCATCTTATTTTGTGCAGAAAAATAAAAATTTAGATATTTGGGAACAGTGGAATGTTTTATCAGGGCTTTTATTGTAGAAAATCGGAACCAAAGCACTGAAAAAGTTTGTTTATTTTTCAGTTTTTAATAAATGCGTTTTTTTTTTTTTTTTAAACTTGATGCGGCCCAGCCTTGCCCAGACCCTAGCTCCAGTGGCCCCCAGGTAAATTGACTTTGAGACCCCTGGTTTAGCCTCTACTTGCTAGCTTAGCTGATAGATAACGGCTTTCTCGATGAAGACTTGAGTTTCAGAGCCTTTATTTTGGAAATAAAGCATGCAGATTATGACTATATGATAATAAAAAGTGTTTCAATGAGGATGTCATGGCGCCGTGCAGGTGTACCTAATGTTGCGGCGGCGGTGTGTGACTATTTCAAGCGGGTTGAATCAGGTTTATCTCTCGAGCAATAAGCCAGCAGAATGGAATTCTGATGACGAAAAGGTCAATTGTAATTCTGCAGATGTGCATCCTCCATTAAGGGCTGTAACTCATCAGAGGTAACATATTTATCACGTACGCGTTTGCGTGTTTTTCCCCTCACACTCAAAAGACGGAACACGACATTGCTTGACTGTCTTTCAATTTCCTCTCTTGTTGCCTCCTATCTGTCCTCCATGTTTCTTACATGATCTCTTATTTTCCTTCTGCCTCCTTCCGAGCCTGTCATTCCCTCTCTTACTGATTCGTAATCCACTTAATCCATGACAAAAATGGTAAGGGAGGGGGGGGAAAGACAACTCATCCATGCAAGCACTGAGAGCTTCAAAATGGAGATAAACAAGAAAGCTTCAATTATTCCTCGGACTTTAATGACGTTTAAAAAGAAGGAGAAGACAGAGAGAGGAAGTAGTTAAGAGAATCTCCTTCGTTCCAAACGCTATCCCTTGAAAGTCAACAGGGATTATGTGTGTGTTGCCCACACACACACACACACACACAAACACACACAGGAGGAAAAGTGTGATGCATATCCCGCTACACACTCAAGCATCGGAATAATTTGGCCTTGCTCTATTTACAATACTTCCAGGAGGAAAGTGATCAATATTAATAGAACTCCTCAAAGACATTGTTTCACTAAAATCAAATTACGAGGCGCCGAGTGAGAGTGAAGAGCAAACAAAAAGCCTTTAATCACACCCCTTGCCCGCCTCGGCCGCTTTTAAAGGAAAACTGCACTTTTATTTGGAATTGTGCCCATCATCCGCCATCCTTATGCGAGACCCGAACACGTCTTTTCGCTTCTCTGCGTTGTAAACGTTGAAAAAGTGCTAGCAGGACCCAGCTAATAAAGTAATGTAGCTATTCCGCCTATAAACACTTCTAAACACACAATGCTTTCTTGCTTTCTACTCGTGCACGACAACACTTCATAGTAAGGTACACAAAATGACAGTAGTTCATGAGGAACGAGTATACCTAACCCGAACAACCACTCATTAATTCCTTAGTAACTACTCTATATATCTATATGTATATACGAAAGTATATATGTCTTACTTCAGTAACTACTCTGCTCATTAGCTCTTCATGAGCTCCTCAGTAACTACTCTAAATGTATGTGCCTTAATTCCTCAGTAACTACTCTAAATGTATGTGCCCTAATTCCTCAGTAACTACTCTATATATCTATATCTATATATATATATATATACTCAAGTATATGTGCCTTACTTCTTCAGTAACTAGTCTACTCATTAGTTCTTCCAAGAGCTCCTCGGTAACTACTCTAAATACATGTGCCTTAATTCCTCAGTAACTACTCTAAATGTATGTGCCTTAATTCCTCAGTGACTACTCTAAATGTATGTGCCCTAATTCCTCAGTAACTACTCTAAATGTATGTGCCTTGATTCCTCAGTAACTACTCTAAATGTATGTGCCTTAATTCCTCAGTAACTACTCTAAATGTATGTGCCTTAATTCCTCAGTGACTACTCTAAATGTATGTGCCCTAATTCCTCAGTAACTACTCTAAATGTATGTGCCCTAATTCCTCAGTAACTACTCTATATATCCATATGTATATACTCAAGTATATATGCCTTACTTCTTCAGTAACTACTCATTAGTTCTTCATGAGCTCCTCAGTAACTACTCTAAATGTATGTGCCTTAATTCCTCAGTAACTACTCTAAATGTATGTGCCCTAATTCCTCAGTAACTACTCTAAATGTATGTGCCCTAATTCCTCAGTAACTACTCTATATATCCATATGTATATACTCAAGTATATATGCCTTACTTCTTCAGTAACTACTCTACTCATTTGTTCTTCATGAGCAAACAACCATTCACACTCACATTCATACCTATGGACAATTTGGAGTCGCTAATTAACCTAGTATGTTTTTGGAATGTGGGAGGAAGTCCCCGGAGAAAACCCACATGCAAACTCCACACAGCGATGGTCGAGGGTGGAATCGAACAGGGTCTCCTCCGCGCTAACCACTTACCCGCCGTACAGCCACTACACTACAACTTGTCTTTCAATATTTTTGGACTAATAATTGGCCATAGTCACCCACTAAACAGCCATTAGCATCGACCAGGCTCATCCACAAGTTTCCCACCCGCCATTTCTGGAGCAGCAAGACCCCTCCCCAATGAACTCTGGCAGCAAGGACAGCCTGGAAGGGGGGCCCACTTCAAGATGGACGTGGAGGGTTTTTGCAGCCCCAAGCCATCGGATGTAAAAAGCTTTTCTTTTGTGTACAAGCCAGAGTCGAGTCAGCCGTTGGTTGGTCGTTCCTGAAGATGTTCTACGGAACTGTTGTCAGTGTCTGTTGCGACATGGCCAAGTATGCAAATGAGATGATGGTGCCATCTGCTCCACAACTCCACAGATACATTGCAGTCCTGTGAGGAACACGGCACTGTCCTCTCATGGCATTAAAAATACTAAGGTGGTAGGCCATGACCTACACTTGACCCTAGAAAACCAGAAATCCAGATACAATTCCTGGGTATCTTCTATTTTGTAATATTTAGGCTGACTTCTTGAACATTAATTGCACCAAAAATCAAAATGCCTTCCTCTCATTTTCCCTAATTGTGTTCACTTCCCTGTAACTATCTCCTCCTCCGCGGAAAAAAAAAATCAGCCGGCTTTAAAGACTATTTTCTTCCTGCACATGCGGCGAACGCCCCCACCGGCACACCTCAGACGCTCGACAGTTACTCGCTTGATTATCTCACCACAACACCAAATGCTGCGCAGGCCATTAAAAATAGCGCCGCTTAAGTTTCCTACACGGTGAAAGTGACTAATCGGGAATAAAGCAGGTGCCGAGTAGGCCGACATACATCTGACATGTGATGGGGACCGCCACAGAGCGCCCCCTGCATGCATCACGACTTGTGTTTTGATGTTTTCGTAGTGGTTAACTTCTCTTTACGTTTTTATTGATCATGGCCACGCAAAAGAAAGTCGCGACTGAATTAGGCAAATAACTCGTCATGTCAACAAGAGGAATGGCCAATACCGCCTGTAGAGATTTCTCATCCATGAGCCACGCTTACGCCTTAATATTTTTGGCAAACGTTGCAAGAAGAATATCAGCAAAAATAGCCAAGAGTATTGTGGAACATAGATGTCTCCACGCACACACACAAAATCAACAATAGCAGACAATGTAGCATCCATGTCTTTCAGTTAAACAATACTTGTAAAGCTATAAGAATGTTTTCTGGGATTTATGGAGCAGATTAATTGGAAAATAATTGCAAAGTTTATGCTCGTTTTAGGGGCTGCACGGTGGACGAGTGGTTAGCGCGCAGACCTCACAGCTAGGAGAACCGAGTTCAATCCCACCCTCGGCCATCTCTGTGCGTAGTTTGCATGTTCCCTCCCACATTCCAAAAACATGCTAGGTTAATTTAATCGGCGACTCCAAATTGTCCGTAGGTATGAATGTGAGTGTGAATGGTTGTTTGTCTACATGTGCCCTGTGATTGGCTGGCCACCAGTCCGGGGTGTACCCCGCCTCTCGCCCGAAGACAGCTGGGATAGACTCCAGCAAAAACGCTACCCTTGTGAGGATAAGCGGTAGAAAATGAATGAATTAATGAGTTCTCCTATTTTGTGTGGAAGTGGTAACTTTTTGGCTTCTTATTTTGTCTTTCCCCACCCTCGGCCATCTCTCTGAGGAGTTTGCATGTTCTCCCCGTGCATGCGTGGGTTTTCTCCGGGTACTCCGGTTTCCAGCTGGGATAGGCCCCAGTACCCCCGCGACCGGGTATTCCAAAAACATGCTAGGTTAATTGGCGACTCCAAATTGTCCATAGGTATGAATGTGAGTGTGAATGGTTGTTTGTCTATATGTGCCCTGTGATTGGCTGGCCACCAGTCCAGGGTGTCTCGTCCAAAGACAGCTGGGATAGGCTCCAGCACCCCCGCAACCCTCATAAGGATAAGCGATCGAAAATGAATGACTGAATGCTCGTTTTACCAAAATCTGTAAACTCACAAAACCGAAGCCAAATCATTTCATTCATTTTCTACCGCAACATGCAAACTCCACACAGAGATGCCCGAGGGTGGAATTGAACCCTGGTCTCCTAGCTGTGAGGTCTGAGTGTTACCCACTAGACCACCGTGCCACCCAAAGCCAAATCCAAATCAAAGCGCCAAAATACCTCAAATACGGTCCTAAAAATGTAAAGAAAAAAAGCTGCATTAAAAATCAAAATAATTAGGCAGCATATTGCTGCACAGCTGGGTCTGACCCCGACAGCTCGTCCACATCGGAGGCAGTATCTTGCCTTGCCAGACATGTAGTGAAGAAGCACCGCGCCTTATCCATCCCTGAATCACACCCCCATCAATCTCATCACATGACTCTTCCATAGCCTGAACAAGAGGATGCACACAAAGGGCTGCCCATCCTGTACCGTCTGCTGCCATGACAAAAAGTAAACTTCAGAAAAAGAGAGTATGGTCGAAGGCATTGCACCAGAAATGATGTGTTGTCAGCAAAACAGTGACGGACTTGGGGGCCGCACGATGAAAGCTCACGTTGTCCCATCCCGCACCATACTGCTTTCTTTGATGGTCTGCATCATTCATACGAGAGTGTTGTGGAGCCCGCCGCGCCGTGCATATGGAAGATTGTGATATTCCCACCAGGTCGGCCAGGAACATCTTCAATGGCTGTGTGGCCAATGACGTTTCTTCCCCTCCTGCTGGTCTTTGCCAGGTGGAACCCAGCCTCATCTATGAAGATCAACTCACGTCAGGATGGAATGAGGATCCACTTGCGGTGATGCCTGAAAACAGAACAAAAGCCAGTCAATATACTGTTCCCAAATATGATAAAGCCTTGCATTTTACTCTTTATTTGATTATTTTTCTAAGCCATTTTCAGAATGGCGGCGATTAATATTTGGCTTCTTTTTCCACCATGGTTGCATGTTTCAGTCCTTTAGAAAAAAGCTGATGTGTGTGGTGTCACTCACCCGATACACTAAAACGGGGTATGCAGATTGTCATAAGGCAGGAGTGCAGCCTGGGGGGCCATTTGCAGCCTGCGGCACATTCTAAAAAATATAATTTAAAAACTAAAAATATATATACACCACCACCAACAACAACAACAATGGAAAAATCTGTAGTCATTTTTACACAACAAGTCAAAAAAGGACAAAAAAGGTTATAATCTATTGAAGAAAGTCATAATTTTCCGAGAAGTAGTGAATTTTCTGAGCTGTAATATGTTTCCTGACAAGATTCATGTGCAGTTGAAAAATAAGACATTGGATTTTTTCACTGATAAGTATATGTACAGTTGAAAAATAAGACATTGGATTTTTTTTGAGCCACCATTAAGGCCAGAAAAACTATAGAGGCCATGTCTTCATCAAACAACACTGTTTCTCAGCACACTAATGACATGGCGGAGGATGTTTTCAAATTACTACAGCGCGTACCAGACAGTGAATTTTACGCAGATGAAGTCGTTCTGGTACACATTCTGATGTACTGTGTGTGCATACATTCATGAAGAGGCGATGCTGTTGGGTAAATATTCCCCTTTCCAATGTGAGGATAAGAGGCATAGAAAATGGACGGATGGAAGTCAAACAAGTATTAAATCATTCAGAGGAAGATGTCTTTTCGAGTGTTAATTGTGGTTTATGTCCGATAACAGGGTGCAAGGCTTCGGGTCAAATATCTGAAAGGGGGCAGGACTGCCGTAGGGCCCAGATAGCGTGAAAATATTTTTGGTTGCACACAGGTACTATTAAGCACCTTCTAAGGTCAAGATGTTACTCTGGAACTTGCGTGTCATTTTGTCACCGCCGTGATGCCGTCTTCCCACTCTGTATGCAGCTCAGATGGCTCATTCAATCCACTCCAAACCTCCAATCCACTGTGGTCAAATAACAACTGATTAAGAAAGAAGGTCAAGCCAAATGGAAGAAAAATTGTGGAAATGGAAGACCAGTAGTGAACCCAATGGTGTCGATTTATTTGGATTGTTTCATTGTATATGTCAATCAAAGTGATCCAATCCACTGTTTCCCCATATAAACACTGACACACATTAATAAGAGTATAAATGCAAGAGAAAACGATGCACAGAACCAAGTCAAAACAGAAGAAAGTGACCAGAAAGGCAAAGTGAGACAGAAGACAAATGTCAGCTATGGCTAGCCCCAAAAAGGAAAGCAACATAAATACACTAAAATCACATTGTAGCTATGAGCAATAGCTCTACTACTGCAAAAACATAATTTACACAATTCCGTTTCTCAACACTGTGGACACCATGTAAAAAATATGGCAATAAACTATGTAAACTATATTAGCACACATATTTTAAATGAGCACACCACAAGAGACAAATACTGTAATGAAAACAATCAATACACCCGTATCTATTATATGTGTTTTATGTATTCGTATGTGAAAATATGATCAATAACAACCAGCAAAAATGTACACTTTTATGAAATGTACCGCCTTACCTGTTTACGTGCGCCAAAACATCCCGCCACTTTACGCGGAAGCAGGAAACAAACAAATACCCAATAGGATCGTTGGAAGTGTGACCACATGACCAATATTGGCCAATCAGCGGCATTCAGGAAGCTACAAGAACAGTGGTCCTAGAATGTGACAGTTTATTTGTTTTTGTGGTGATTTTAATCAATATTTGGCGTTACCTGCAAGTAAGAGACAATCGATTTTCGAGTATGAACTTAGAAAATCTTTGTGTTGCTATTGTGTTTACGTTTGTGAGGCTCTGACTATGAAACATTGATATTGATGTATGCAGATTATGTAATGTACATACTATTTTCATTAAGGAGTTGTGTGTCTTGGAATATATTTAAATGATGTAACATTTTTTAAATGGTGATTTAGTTGTTTAGTAGTAAATACTAGTGCACAAATGCAAAGCAGCTGTACAATACATCATTCATGAAAAAAAAAATGTTATACAGGAAGTTCTATTCTAGCTAGTCACTGCATAGATTTCTGATGGATGGATGATAGTATAAGAAGTGCACCTACAGTAGACTATATATTTATCTTGTGTGTGTGTGGCTGCATATGAATATATACTGTATATGATTGCTATACGCTCACACGCCAAGGAGCGGAGAAGTGGCCTGGGGGACTTGTCCTCTCTTTTCCTCCATCCATCCAGAAGGTGCTCGCTCATTCCGGCACAATTGGTAAAACACTTGACATCTCTTTGATTCCTCCTGACGGCAGCCTGGTACAGCACCTTCTTTAACAACTCCATCAGCGACGGGGGCCTGCTCCGCAAATGAGATTTTGACATTTCACCAATCATGTGAACTCACAGAACAGTCTCAGAATTGAATCATTTCACCGAAGCGAGCTTTGACTGTCACGAAAGCCAATCAATCAATAAATATATAACGAGTGTATATATATCTAAAATAGCAGTGGTTGTAATGTGTCATAATAAAAGCTTCATGATGGCTGATGAGGTTTGGTCTGGAGGGTGTTTTGGTCTAATGAGATGCTGGGATGAGAAACTGATGGCTGTTCTGGCGTTGTTGTTTTAATGATCCTTTTTTTTTTTTAAAGGAGCAGACATTTTGACATAGTAAAACAGGAAATAGTCGGACTAGCAGGAGAAATGTCACAAATACTCAGCAGAAGGGAAGGCTGTAAATGTGGATTCTATGGACAGAATAAACCCAGGTCTGCCTGGATTAGAATGATTGGAGAAGGAACGTAACAGCTCCTGATCCAAAGCACCACATCATGCGTGCAACAATTTAACTTTAAGACATCTTAATGCCGGCTTATCAGCAAGCATGCGGTGTAGAATGTGAGCATCCCCCTAAGAAGGCGGCTATATCTACAAACAAGCAGCATGCATTATATATGTGTACTTTATGTACAGTATATCTACACCAGGGGTCTCAAACTCAATTTACCTGGGGGCCACTGGAGCTAGGGTCTGGGCAAGGCTGGGCCGCATCAGGTTTTCAAAAAAAAAACCCAACACATTTATTAAAAACAGAAAAATATACAAACTTTTTCAGTGCTTTGGTTGCGATTTTCTACAATTAAAGCTCTGATAAAACATTCCACTGTTCTCAAATATCTTCATTTTTATTTTTCTGCACAAAATAAGATGAAAAATAAATAAATCAAGAATAAAGAAAATCAATCAGTAATAAATATAATAATAATAATAAAATCTTAAAATGAACCAAGCGTTATTAGAGCCCTGTAGACATGACAAAACACGACTATAGTCACATTTATACTCTTTTTATTTACAACATATTGCGCAACTGCAGGGTCTTGAGACACATGCTAACTCGCAAACCAGAAAGCTAGCGACCTAAACGGTAGCCTTCAAGTTATTTCCTTTAAATTTAAATTGCCAAAACTTACCACTTCCACACGGATAGGGAGGATAACTATTAACAGTTATTTAACCTTTATCATGAACATTAATCAAACGTAATAATCTTTTTCTGGGTACATGATACCATACAGCATCCATATCAAACTTACGCGGGCCGCACTAACATTAAACTCACATATCAAGGCGGGGGCCTCAAACTAGTGTCCTGCGGGCCACATTTGGCCCGCGGGCCGCGTGTTTGAGACCCCTGATTTACAACATATTGCGCAACTGCGGGGGTCTTGAGACACATGCTAACTCGCAAACTAGCGAGCTAGCGACCTAAACGGTAGCTTCAAGTTATTTCCTTTCAACTTAAATAGCCAAAAACTTACCACTTCCACACGGATAGGGAGGATAACTATTAACAGTTATTTAACCTTTAACATGAACATGAATCAAACTTAATAATTTTTTCTGGGTACATGATACCATACAGCATCCATATCAAACTAACATTAAACTTTCATATCAAGGCGGGGCCTCAAATTAGCGTCCTGCGGGCCACATTTGGCCCGCGGGCCGCGTGTTTGAGACCCCTGATCTACACACTACTCCCCTCCCGAGGGGGCTTCCAGGCAGCTGGGATGAGGAGCGTTGCAAAGGAGGCTTCTAAATCCTTGGAATCCTCCTCGACTCTTTGGAGGCAGGAGGTCACATTGCTCTGAGAGAGAAGGCAGATGGAGGATGAAGAGGTGGAGGAGCAAAGGGGGGGGGGGGGGGGGGGGGTTGGAAAGACCTGCTCGCCTTGGGCCTCTGGGACAAATTACACCAGTGAGGAGGATGTCAGTTAGTTTTCTCACACACACACACACACACACACACACACACACACACACTCAGGCAAGCAAGCTGGAGCTGATAAAGTCAAATGTTGATGCGATAGAAACAAACACGCATCAGCATTGACAGAGTGTGTTATTAAGTAATGCCCTTAAGGCTGAGACTCGTATCAGAAAGTCTGACAAGAGAGCGCTGAAGGAAATCAGATAATAGCCTCTCCTATCAACTTCCAGAAGAACATCACTCTTGGAATGACTTGGTGGTTGCTATGGTGATGGTCCAGTCAGGTCTTTTGTTTGTGCACTTACTGCTCGAGGGCTTTGAGTGCAGCATAAAGAGGCTGCGTTACTTCGTTTGCGTTTTTTTTTTTTAATTGATAAAATATCAGTTTGATGACGAGTAAAGCACGAGTCGCAAATACACCGCAAACCTTGGTTAGCATAATTCATTTGTTCCAGAAGGTCCGACGCTAACCGAGACGGATGTTAACCAAATCCATTTTTTTCATTCATTCATTCATTCATTTTCTACCGCTTATCCTCACGAGGGTCACGGGGGGTGCTGGAGCCTATCCCAGCTGTCTTCGGGCGAGAGGCGGGGTACACCAATCACAGGGCACATATAGACAAACAACCATTCACACTCACATTCATACCTATGGACAATTTGGAGTGGCTAATTAACCTAGCATGTTTTTGGAATGTGGGAGGAAACCGGAGTACCCGGAGAAAACCCACGCATGCACGGGGAGAACATGCAAACTCCACACAGAGATGACCGAGGGTGGGGAAAGACAAAATAAGAAGCCAAAAGTTACCACTTCCACACAAAATAGGAGGAGAGCTCATTCATTCATTCATTTTCTACCGCTTATCCTCACGAGGGTCGCAGGGGGTGCTGGAGCCTATCCCAGCTGTCTTCGGGCGAGAGGCGGGGTTACACCCTGGACTGGTGGCCAGCCAATCACAGGGCACATATAGACAAACAACCATTCACACTCACATTCATACCTATGGACAATTTGGAGTCGCTAATTAACCTAGCATGTTTTTGGAATGTGGGAGGAAACCGGAGTACCAGGAGAAAACCCACGCATGCACGGGGAGAACATGCAAACTCCACACAGAGATGGCCGAGGGTGGGGAAAGACAAAATAAGAAGCCAAAAGTTACCACTTCCACACAAAATAGGAGGAGAACTCATTCATTCATTCATTTTCTACCGCTTGTCCTCACGAGGGTCGTACGGGGAGCCTGGAGCTGTCTTCGGGCGAGTGGCTGGGTACACCCTGGACTGGTGGCCAGCCAATCACAGGGCACATATAGACAAACAACCATTCACACTCACATTCATACCTATGGACAATTTGGAGTCGCTAATTAACCTAGCATGTTTTTGGAATGTGGGAGGAAACCGGAGTACCCGGAGAAAACCCACACATGAACGGGGAGAACACCACACAGAGATGGTGGAATTGAACCCTGGTCCTCCTAGCTGTGAGGTGTGCGCGCTAACCACTCGACCACCGTGCCACCCCAAATCCATTTTTACCACAATGAATAATGTCAATCCAGAAAGCCAAAAGTGTTAACAGAAAACATGTTTTTATAGTTTTACATGCAGAAAACTACTCCAAATGTATACAAATACTTATCAATGAAAGGAATACTCTTACCTTCTTTGAAGACGTAATTCTGGACATGATTGACAACAGGAAGGTGGTGGCGGTTGATCTCACGGCCACATCGTCTCTTTGGAATCAATCATGTCTTCAATGACGTAACCTTAAATCAGGGATGTCCAAAGTGCGGCCTCAGGGCCATTTTCAGGCTGTGAATGTTTTTTTTATTGACTTGTGGCATGTTCTAAAAATATACTTAAACCAGAAAATGAAAAAAGGAAAAATCAGCAGTAATTTTATAAGAATAAAGTCAAAATATTGAAAGAAAATTTTCATTTTTGAGGCATAAATGTGAAATATAAAAAAGTAAAAATACAGTATTATGAAAAACAAAAAGAAGTTTGTAATGTTTCAAATTGTGTTTATAACATATAATATTACAAGAATAAAGTCAAAATATGATGTCATAATTAAGTCATAATTATGAGGAAAAACATTTTTTATTGTTTTTTTTTTTTACATTTTTTGTATATAATAATACAAATTTTATATAATAGGGCAAAAGAAGGCTAATATGCAAGTCAATAAGCAGGCTAATACTAGCCTACTACTGCAGGCTAATACTACTACTAGTGGTAATAATCAGGAGAAGAATAATGATGATAGTAATAATAATAGTATAATGAATAATACAATAATGATTATGATATCAAAACAATTATAAAGATTAATTATAAAACAATTGAGTATCTCGACAAAAATCTGTCCAAAAGTGGGAAAATTATATCCCGGTTCTTGTTCCTTATTTGGTTTGGTTGTACTACATTCATTCATATCCTGTCCTCAGAACCGAGTGACGCCCCTAAGCAAACATATTAATACACGTATATTTGAAATAAATATCTAAAAATGCATGTAAATCGATGTATGTTGTGTTTACAAACATAACAATAATGTCTTGATAAATCAACAGTGAAGCAAAAATAGTTCCCTAGAAGTGCCGGGCTGTGAAAATAAAACTGCAGCGCTTGTATGCCACACTTTAATGAGTCTCTTCATGAATATATTTTAATATCTCCCGCCTGGATCGTAAGAAACATCTGTTTGCCCTGACGCTATCAGAAACCGAAAAGTTTTCCTGCCTCCATATGATCCTCATCAGCATCTGTGGGCTTTTGGAAAAAAAAAAAAACAACAACATTAAACAACAGAAGGACGTATTAAGTTGCACATGGACGCGTAGTTCTGCAAAAACTCAATAAAACAGAAGAATTATTGGTCACATGATCATGTTTTAATGACACCGGGAACAGTTGGCATTTTAAAATGAGGCGCTAAAATGGAATAAATGTCATGTGTGCAGCTGAGGCTGTATTGAGTCGAAGCTACTCTGTTCAGGGGATCTGTAAGGAACCATGACCTAAACCTGGCACATATATAGTATGAATATACACAATCTGGCATTTTTATTACAGAGGATAATACTTAAAAGTAGTCAGTGTACAGCTTGTATAATAGTATAGACGTTCTAGGCATCAAAGGAGGGGGACTCAAGTCAAGCTGAAGTCCGAACTCGACTTGGACTTGGACATCCATTACGCAGGACTTGAGTCTGACGACTTGAAAATACTTGAGTAAAAATGTGTCCCCACTGAATGCATTTATGGATTTTTAACGTCCAATCCGGTTTAAGAGTAAACAACAAATATGTGGATTTCTGTGCACTGACTAAATCTAAAACTGATTTGGAACTCGGAGTGTATTCCAACATGGGAAAGTGTTCCCAATATACCAAAGAACCCAAATAAACCTCCAAGATGTCACATGCTGATGGAGTGTCCAAGTATGTCGCCGTCAGAAGAAAGGCGAATGAGTACGTGGTGTCTAACCTCCACCGGCTCCACCAACGATGTCGTCACGGAAGACTGGAAGCGGATTCCAGTAACGACCTGCGCAGCTCCAGTGAGTTCGATGCCCGAGAGGATTAAGGTAGCGCTCGATAACAACGGTACTTCCTCCAAATATTCACACACAATTTAGACACACTATGTCATATCCAACTATTGTCCCTGGAGATATAGATATACTACAATAAAAAATATGAGTGGCGTGCTGTACTGTGTGAGATACTGTACACCAGGGGTCTCAAACTCACGGCACCCGCAGGCCGTGAGTTTGAGGCCCCCCGCCTTGATATGAAAGTTTAATTTGTTAATTTGTTTCATTTGTTTTTTGATTTGCTTATCTTATTTCGTGTCGAAAAATAAAAATTGACATTAAAACATTTATTTAATAATTTAATAATAAGTAAAAATTAATGTGTTAATTTGTTTCATGATTTGCTTATTGATTTTTCCATCTTATTTTGTGTCGAAAAATAAAAATTGACATTAAAACATTTATTTAATAATTTAATAATAAATAAAAATTAATTTGTTAATTTGTTATATGATTTGCTTATTGATTTTTCCATCTTATTTTGTGTCGAAAAATAAAAATCAACATTAAACATGTATTTAATAATTTAATAATAAAAATTAATTTGTTCATTTGTTTTTTGATTTGCTTATTTATTTTTCCATCTTATTTTGTGTGTCGAAAAAATAAAAATTAACATTAAACATTTATTTAATAATTTTATAATAAATAGAAATTAATTTGTTAATTTGTTTCATTTGTTTTTTGATTTGCTTATTTATTTTTCCAACTTATTTTGTGTCGAAAAATAAAAATGAACATTAAACATTTATTTAATAATTTAATAATAAATAAAAATTAATTTCTTAATTTGTTTCATTTGTTTTTTGTTTTGCTTATTTATTTTTCCATCTTATTTTGTGTTGAAAATTAAAAATTAACATTAAACATTTATTTAATTTTTTCATAATAAATAAAAAATAATTAATCATAATTTATAATAATGTAATGTTTTATCAGAGCTTTTCCAAAGAACCAAAGCACTGTGTACTGTGTACTGTATAATTGTACTGTATGCGAGGGCAGCGTAGTGGCACAGTGGTGAGTACAGCAAGACGGTCTTTCTGTATTTGCATGTTACTTCCTGTTCCTCTCACGGTCCAAAAATAAGCCTGACTTGAAATTGTTGTCATCCTAAATGAGACTCCTGAAAAAAAAACTTTTGACAAGGAATAATTTCATATTTTCATAAAAATGAACCGTGTAAGACCCACTTCCTGTTGGGCTGGTGTTGCGTCATCTTGATGATCAGGTATTGTTCTTCCATACTCCAGTGAGTCAATCAATCAGAAATGAACCTTTTTTCCCACGACTGACAAGGTGTGCAACAGGGAAGGGATTAATTAGACTGCCTGTTGTGTAAAGGGATGCACAAAGTCTTGGAAAACCTGGACAAATTCCCTTTTTTCGTCCAGTTTTTGGAAATGTGCTGATAACGTTTGGCAGTGCATGTGAATCTTCATCACATCTCGTGTTTTTTTGTACTAGCCTACAAGCTAATCTCGTCTATTTTAATCAGAAGTGTCAACACAAGCTGGAGTTTTCTCGTCCTCACGCTAATAAGTAAAACAAACATGATCTTGAGGTTTTTGCCTGAAGACAGGAAATGTTACGATAACCCAAATTAACATCCTGTTTCCCATCCTTGCTCTTTTCCAGAATCAAGGCCCACGTTTTGACAATGGTCTTTCTCCCGTACCGTCAGTGCCTCATGGTGTTTTTGCCAAATTTGTCACCAAGTTGCTGAATAAGCAGCGCCAGCTCCCCGGCGGCCTGAGACTTTTCCTCCAGGAGCTCGTAGCGCAGGCTGGAAATGTCCTGCTTGATCTCCTTCAGCTCGCCTGCGAGTAAACAGCAACAACCAAACGTCAGCACAGGGAAATTTCATACAAATAAAGAATCATATTTTGAATATACAGTTATACACTTTATATTCAGTAGTTTTAGAAAATATGTATCTTCGGATTGCCTGAGCAAACTGCAGACATAAACCGAAAAAGACGGGTCAACATTGTAAATATTGACTTTTTTGCACAAGTTTAAATAAAAAAAAAAAATCTTAAAAAGTTGTGTTTTGCACATTATTGTGTATTGTTGCATATATGCATAAATATTCTTTGGTACTGCTTAGTAAAAAAGCTTTTACCCAGGACAGGTGTTATTTATTTTATTTTTATCTGTCAAATGATAATAAAAAATAAAAAATAAAAAATAAAAAATCTAGAAGTAAATGGCGGGGTTTTGTACAAATAAAGAATCATATTTTGAATATACAGTTATCCACTTTATATTCAGTAGTTTTAGAAAATGGAAATCTTCGAATTGCCTGAGCAAACTGCAGACATAAACCGAAGAAGACGGGTCAACATTGTAAATATTGACTTTTTTGCACAAGTTTCAAATAAAAAAAAAATATATTAAAAAGTTGTGTTTTGCACATTATTGTGTATTGTTGCATATATGCTTAAATATTCTTTAGTATTGGTTAGTGAAAAAAACTTTTGTACACAAAAACAGGTGTTATTTATTTTATTTTTATCTGTTAAATAAAAAAAATCAATAAAAAAAAATCTAGAAGTAAATGGCGGGTTTTCGTACAAATAAAGAATCATATTTTGAATATACAGTTATCCACTTTATATTCAGTACTTTTAGAAAATATGTATTTTCGGATTTGCCACAGCAAACTGCAGACATAAACCGAAGAAGACACTTTTTTGCACAAGTTTGAATAAAAAAAAAAAAATCTTAAAAAGTTGTGTTTTGCACATTATTGTGTATTGTTGCATGTATGCTTAAATATTCTTTGGTACTGCTTAATAAAAAAGATTTTACCCAGGACAGGTGTTATTTATTTTATTTTTATCTGTCAAATAAAAAATAAAAAATAAAAAATAAAAAATAAAAAATAAAAAATAAAAAATAAAAATAAAAAATAAAAAATAAAAAATAAAAAATAAAAAATAAAAAAAATATTAGCTGTGTAGTATTAGGGAAAAATTTACAAAAAGCCTAATTTGCACATGATTGATTAAACACACAGTAATCCCTGACTTCACAGCACGACTGCAGAAACACGAGCACGCCACCGAATGCATGCCAGTAATGATCAAATCCAATATAGAGTGGAAATAAAGGTGAATGAAAAGTGGACATTACCTTCATTGACCTCATCGCTCTCTCTGTCCACCTGGGCCTTGAGGACGTAACGCTTAATGAGTCGCTTCATGATCTTCTGCAAGGGAGAAGGAAGCACAACAAGAGTGATGTATCTAGCCGGTAAACACGTGTCTAATTAAACTTTCAACACACTCCAAGCTCCTATTGCCGTATCGATGTCCCATCCTGCAACAAGTCAGCACCGTGAACTCAATAGCATGTCTCCTTTTATGCTCACAAACCGCAGTGTTTAAAACAACACAGCATTGGACCTTTGAGGTGGCCGTTTTTCCTGACCAAGATCTCTAAGGATGGAGGTGAAGGGCGCACAAAAGAGGAGAGGATCCAGTGCCTCCTGAGTGCTCATTTGCCAAATGCGAACACGGCGTGTCCACCTCACAGAGCTCATTAGGGGCTTTTCATCCTCATTATGTCTTCCCTTTACCTCGCTCTTCTTACTCGCACTTCACTTGTGCCACTTCCTTCCATGATAGGACTGCTATGTCCTTATCTCCTTCACACAGTCGATGATGTCATCAGCGGTTGATTCTCCCAAATGGTAACACAAAACATATTTTGGTTACTTTTACCTTCATTGAAGACACAATGTGGCAGCCAGACGCCTCATGGACACTTCCTGTTTGGTAATGGTAATGGTTTTATTTCATTTGAACATGCATCAGATTACAATTGAATGCATCACATAATCAGTTCCCAGTTCCACATGTCCAAAAGGAGTAGGAAGAAGCAAAGCTTATTAAATCCTACCCCTCCATCTGGTACTTTTACAATCAGTAACTGTTACATTTGTTCACTTCCTGCTTTCCTAATATAGTTTAAGGTTTTTAATTTAAATTTTAGCAATTTTTTATTTTAATTTTAGCAATTTTTTATTTTAATTTTAACTTAAGCAGATTTTAATTTTAATTTAAGCAAATTTTAATTTTAATTTAAGCAAATTTTAATTTAAGCAAACTTGAATTGTAATTTAAGCAAATTTTAATTTTAATTTAAGTAAATTTTAATTTAAGCAAATTTTAATTTTAGCATTTTTAATTTTAATTTAAGCAAATTTTAAATTTAATTTACGCAAATTTTAAATTTAATTTAAGCAAATTTTTATTTTAATTTAAGCATTTTTTAATTTTAATTTAAGTAAATTTTAATTTAAGCAAATTTTACTTTTAATTTTAGCATTTTTTTTATTTGGATTTTAATTTTAGCAATTTTTAATTTTAATTTAAGTAAATTTTAAATTTAATTTAAGCAAATTTTAATTTTAATTTAAGCAAATTTTAATTTAAGCAAATTTTAATTTTAATTTAAGCAAATTTTATTGGATGACATTTTTAGCTCATTGGTTATTTTTAGCCTTATGCATTATTTTTAGCTGTTTGAAGATGAACTATATCAGCAAGTTGAAGTATTTGTGATGTTAGAAATAAGGAGTTAGTATGTTCTCTGTAGGTGGCATTATGAATTATCCTTACTAGCCTTTTTTTGCAGTACATTTAGCCAGTGAAGATTAGTTTTATAGTTATTAGTCCATATTTCCACACAATAAGTAAGATATGGTAGAACCAGAGAGCAATAAACGTGTTATTTCAATCGTTTTTATCATTAGTCAGCAGTTTTGTATACAATTGTATACAAATCCTACTACATGACGTTCAATACCCATCTTTCACACTCAAGCCAATCAACTCACTTGGTATCTGGTTGGATGTTTTCTGGAATTTCTCGATAAGTTCTGGAACTCTTCCCCAGGAGGCAGATAAGTCCTGAAGTGTTCCCCCTGATGCAGAAAATAGTCCGAAGTTAGCATTTGTGACATTTGCAGTATTAAAATGTCATCTCCGCTTGACCCAAAACGAAGCTGTGTTAACCACCTTCAATGTCCGCGACCTTACCGTGGAACTGACGTTCCACTTTAGCACCGAACCGGCTGTAAGTCTCATCTCTCTACCAAAGATAATGAAGGTGAATTTTGATTGACACGGACAGAGTGGCATGAATGCAACAATATGCGTACTGGTGTAATTGTAACGCGCAGTCGTGTGGAACAGCACTGCGTCATTCTGGGAATTGTTGTTATCACGGAGCTTTCCCGGAGAGGAAGTCGGGAATTAAAAAGACACCTCATTAAGGCCTCTCTGACATTGTCAATCAAAAGTCAACCTCGCTATCTTTGTCTTTGATTGGTCTTATCGTATTCTGCAGGTGGCCGGCAATGAGTACTAAGAATATTTATACATTCAAAAATTCAAATACAGTAATCCCAAAGTTATTGCTATTGATTACTTCCAGTAATAAGTGATGTACGATTCCTTACTTATGAATCAAATATTATCCTACATTCTTCTAAATGCATTTTTAGCATTATTAGAGACCTCAAGCCATGGAATAACACCCCTATAGTTTCTTTCATACTTGTATTATCCAATATAGTTGCCATAACAAAATAAGAAGCCAAAAAGTTACCACTTCCACACAAAATAGGAGGAGAACTCATTCATTCATTCATTCATTTTCTACCGCTTATCCTCACGAGGGTCGCGTGGGGTGCTGGAGCCTATCCCAGCTGTCTTCGGGCGAGGGGCGGGGTACACCCACATATAAACAAACAACCATTCACACTCACATTCATACCTATGGACAATTTGGAGTCGCTAATTAAATTAACCTAGCATGTTTTTGGAATGTTTGGAATTTGGAAACCGGAGTACCCGGAGAAAACCCACGCATGCACGAGGAGAACATGACAAAAGACAAAATCAGAAGCCAAAAAGTTACCACTTCCACACAAAATAGGAGGAGAACTCATTCATTCATATGCAGTGAACATTCACACAGGAGCTGCTGCCGGCCGCAACTCACGTCCATCACTTGCACTCTGAGCTAAAGACGGGTACCGACTGGGACCAGTTAACCACGCTAAAGGAGATGTCGCGGTCCCGTTATTCTCATGTTAAACTGCAAAGCGCTTTAAAGGTGCGATAAAAATCCCTTTTACAGCACTTCTTGTCGACATTTAATCCGTGACTTGGAAGTCTATCTGGCCTATCAGGAATGATTACCTTCAGTCTTGGTGCAGCCATTCCCACCTGATGGATAAGGTTCATTTGAGGAACTCGGAACGCGGGAGAGGAAAAGATTGCGAGCCCACGGTGTGATTTTATGTATCGATTGCCAGCTGCAACCGCTTGCTTTTAGACTGAAACCGAGTGGGAGCCAGGAGCTCAGCGAGGCGGAACACATCTTCTCCCAATCCGATAGGTGACCACGCCTTGGGAGCAGACGCCGGGTGGTCTAACAGCCGAGGTAATAGCTAAGCTGCGGCGCTGGGCTCAGATACATTCACGTCCGGGAAACGTCACATGCATCGATTGGCTGTCCAATGACGTGTACTATTTATTCGATGTGATTTTATTTTGAAAGGGGTGACCCCTAAGAGCGAGACGAGAGGAGGTTTGCACATCAACCCTAGAGAACTGATCAGTTAGTTACTTTTGTACTACACATCATCAGAATGCAAAAATGGGGGCCAGTCGCTAATTAACCTAGCATGTTTTTGGAATGTGGGAGGAAACCGGAGTACCCGGAGAAAACCCACGCATGCACGGGGAGAACATGCAAACTCCACACAGAGATGGCCGAGGGTGGGGAAAGACAAAATAAGAAGCAAAAAAGTTACCACTTCCACACAAAACAGGAGGAGAACTCATTCATTTATTCATTCATTTTCTACCGCTTATCCTCACGAGGGTCGTGGGGGGATGCTGGAGCCTATCCCAGCTGTCTTCTTCAGGCGAGAGGCGAGGTACACCCTGGACTGGTGGCCAGCCAATCACAGGGCACATATAGACAAACAACCATTCACACTCACATTCATACCTATGGACAATTTGGAGTCGCTAATTAACCTAGCATGTTTTTTTTGGAATGTGGGAGGAAACCGGAGTACCCGGAGAAAACCCACGCATGCACGGGGAGAACATGCAAACTCCACACAGAGATGGCCGAGGGTGGGGAAAGACAAAATAAGAAGCAAAAAAGTTACCACTTCCACACAAAACAGGAGGAGAACTCATTCATTTTCTACTGCTTATCCTCACGAGGGTCGCGGGGGTGCTGGAGCCTATCCCAGCTGTCTTCTTCAGGCGAGAGGCGGGGTACACCCTGGACTGGTGGCCAGCCAATCACAGGGCACATATAGACAAACAACCATTCACACTCACATTCATACCTATGGACAATTTGGAGTCGCTAATTAACCTAGCATGTTTTTTTTGCAATGTGGGAGGAAACCGGAGTACCCGGAGAAAACCCACGCATGCACGGGGAGAACATGCAAACTCCACACAGAGATGGCCGAGGGTGGGGAAAGACAAAATAAGAAGCAAAAAAGTTACCACTTCCACACAAAACAGGAGGAGAACTCATTCATTTATTCATTTTCTACCGCTTATCCTCACAAGGGTCGTGGGGGGATGCTGGAGCCTATCCTAGCTGTCTTCTTCAGGCGAGAGGCGGGGTACACCCTGGACTGGTGGCCAGCCAATCACAGGGCACATATAGACAAACAACCATTCACACTCACATTCATACCTATGGACAATTTGGAGTGGATAATTAACCTAGCATGTTTTTTTTGGAATGTGGGAGGAAACCGGAGTACCCGGAAAAAAACCCACACATGCACGGGGAGAACATGCAAACTCCACACAAATGATCAACTCATTACCTTGGCTTGGGAATTGAGCATTCCCAGCTCCAACTCATTGCCGTGCTGATGTCTGCCCATCTTGCACATCCCTATAAGGCAGGACTTCAAACGCAGGACCAGGTAGTAGAAGGACTTGGGGCTGGGGACCAGGTTGAAGGGGGCGGGTAACGTGCGGCCCTCGTCGAAGTAGGAGAGCCACAGCTTGGCCCGAGCAAACTTCCACTCCACGTCGGCGTCCTCCTAGAGAGATAAAAGGTGAACGCAGGTGAAGACCTCAGTGGAGCACGTTGGGTAGATGTGGCTCTTCTCCAACTGGGATTCACTTGAACCCATTTCTACCGAACCACTGGAATCAGGTCATAAAGGAAGCCAGGTGAGCGTCCTCCCAGTAGTACTTCCTCGCTCGCTCTCCTTCCAACGTGAGCAGAAGTCATTCCGAAGCATGATCCCTAATCACATGCCGGAACCATCACATGCAAACGAGCGATGGTCTATGCTAATGAGTGGCCATCAAACCACATCTGTGGGTGTCCGTGCTATGTTCCTCGTCATTAAATCCGTGCTTGCTAAGCTTCGGAAAAAAAACATAAATACTCAATAACTTCAACATAACACTGGACATCGTTACTGCGACTTTAAGTCTAAAAATAGCATCATCCGATGATTAGCAACTGTAGACCCTACAATGTTAAGGCAGTCACACTTAGAAGCAACCTTCAAATAAGAATTAATTCCTTGGCGACTATTCATTCATTCATTCATTTTCTACTGCTTATCCTCATGAGGGTTGCAGAGGTGCTGGAGCCTATCCCAACTGTCATTTTCTACCGCTTATCCTCACGAGGGTCGCGGGGGTGCTGGAGCCTATCCCAACTGTCATTTTCTACCGCTTATCCTCACGAGGGTCGCGGGGGTGCTGGAGCCTATCCCAACTGTCATTTTCTACCGCTAATCCTCACGAGGGTCGCGGTGGTGCTGGAGCCTATCCCAACGGTCATTTTTTACCGCTTATCCTCATGAGGGTCACGGGGGTGCTGGAGCCTATCCCAGCTGTAATTTTTTACCGCTTATCATCACAAGGGTCGCGGGGGTGCTGGAGCCTACCCCAGGTGTCATTTTCTATCGCTTATCCTCACGAGGGTCGGGGGTGCTGGAGCCTATCCCGGCTGTCATTTACTACCGCTTATCCTCACGAGGGTCGCGGGGGTGCTGGAGCCTATCCCAGCTGTCATTTTCTACCCTTATCCTCACAAGAGTCGCAGGGGTGATGGAGCCTATCATAGGTGTCATTTTCTACTGCTTATCCTCACAAGGGTCACAGGGGTGCTGGAGCCTATCCCAACTGTCATTTTTTACCGCTTATCCTCATGAGGGTCACGGGGGTGCTGGAGCCTATCCCAACTGTCATTTTTTACCGCTTATCCTCATGAGGGTCACGGGGGTGCTGGAGCCTATCCCAGCTGTAATTTTTTACCGTTTATCATCACAAGGGTCGCGGGGGTGCTGGAGCCTACCCCAGATGTCATTTTCTATCGCTTATCCTCACGAGGGTTGCGGGGGTGCTGGAGCCTATCCCAGCTGTCATTTTCTACCGCTTATCCTTACGAGGGTCGCTGGAGCCTATCCCAGCTGTCATTTTCTACCGCTTATCTTCACGAGGGTCGCTGGAGCCTATCCCAGCTGTCATTTTCTACCTTGGCCTCTCGCCCAAAGACAGCTGGGATAGGCTCCAGCATACCTGCGACCCTAATGAGGAGAAGCGACATAGAAAATGTATGGATGGATGGAAGTATTAAGTGGAGCATAGGGTTGCTATTTCATGTGTAGAGGGCTCTAATAATAATAATAATACATTTTAATTGTATAGCTATTTTCAGAGTACTAAAAGACGCTTTACCGTAAAGAAAAAAATAATAAAAAATAGAGTTGAGTAAAAATAAAAAAATTGTGTTATAATAATAATAAATAATAGTATTAAAAAACCATATTTAGAATGTTGTAACTACAATATTTTTTTTTAAATAAAGGATTCCTTCTTTGCGGAATGGCCTGATCACGGTCGGGTTGGGCCCCAGTTGGCGGCAATAAATGAGTTATTAATAATGTATGTAGTCATATTACCTCAATCTCCTGGTAGGAGCTGTTGATCATGGCGATGAGCATGTTGAGAAGAACCACCACCATGGTGACGTTGTAGACGCCATACAGCACGTAGCCGATGTTCTCGATGAACTTGTGGTCGTACTTCAGCACCACTGAGATGACTTCTGACAGCCCAAAGATGGACCAGAAGAGAGTCTTAAAACTTTCCTCCACCCTGGAATGTGAGAGGAACGGAAGTGGTGAAGAACACGGAATCTTAGCTAGTCTTCTTGTGTGTTTGGATTTTTTGGGACTTTTTTTCTTTTCCTGCCAAATCCAACAATTTTCAACAACATCACGGTTGGTTGCTTGGTAAAGTTCATTTATTTAATTTGCCCTCAGCTCTTCCTCGTTTATTGTTTAAGGCCGGTGGGGGGGGGGGGGGGAAGGAGGAAACATGGGTCTCAATTAGGGATCGACCGATATGTTTTTTTTCCGACCGGAAACCGGAATACCCGGAGAAAACCCACGCATGCACGGGGAGAACATGCAAACTCCACACAGAGATGTCCGAGGGTGGGGAAAGACAAAATAAGAAGCCAAAAAGTTACCACTTCCACACAAAATAGGAGGAGAACTCATTCATTCATTCATTTTCTACTGCCTTTCCTTACGAGGGTTGCGGGGATGCTGGAGCCTATCCCAGCTGTCTTCGGGCGAGAGGCGGGGTACACCCTGGACTGGTGGCCAGCCAATCACAGGGCACATATAGACAAACAACCATTCACACTCACATTCATACCTATGGACAATTTGGAGTCGCCAATTAAATTAACCTAGCATGTTTTTGGAATGTGGGAAAACCGGAGTACCCGGAGAAAACCCAAGCACACACGGGGAGAACATGCAAACTCCACACAGAGATGTCCGAGGGTGGGGAAAGACAAAATAAGAAGCTAAAAAGTTACCACTTCCACACAAAATAGGAGGAGACCTCATTCATTCATTAATTTTCTACCGCCTTTCCTTACGAGGGTTGCGGGGATGCTGGAGCCTATCCCAGCTGTCTTCGGGTGAGAGGCGGGGTACACCCTGGACTGGTGGCCAGCCAATCACAGGGCACATATAGACAAACAACCATTCACACTCACATTCATACCTATGGACAATTTGGAGTCGCCAATTAAATTAACCTAGCATGTTTTTGGAATGTGGGAAAACCGGAGTACCCGGAGAAAACCCAAGCACACACGGGGAGAACATGCAAACTCCACACAGAGATGACAGAGGGTGGGGAAAGACAAAATAAGAAGCCAAAAAGTTACCACTTCCACACAAAATAGGAGGAGAACATTCATACCTATGGACAATTTGGAGTTGCTAATTAACCTAGCATGCTTTTGGAATGTGGGAGGAAATGTGTACGAGGGTGGAATTGAATTTGGGTCTCTTAGCTGTGAGGTCTGCGCGCTAACCACTCAACCACCGTGCAGCCTTTTGGATATGTGAAACGGCAAATTGTATTATGGGATGTATTGCATGCGGGGCTTCACTTGGTTCTCTCTTTTATCATTTATGAGTGTGATCTTCATATCTGAGAGCCATGACATATTTTTGACATAGGATTTGGCGCTACAAAAATAAACAGAATTGAAATAAAATTTAATAATTCGAATATAAAAAAAAAAAAGCTGCTGACCGAAAATGGCTCCCAGGCGGCATTTTGGATACGGAAAAAGGTAGAAACGAAGCGATACATACGAGCTTCAAACTGGACTACGTCCAACATGCAGAGTCTGTGTGCAGCGGCACAAATCCCGACGGTGACACGCTCCAAACATATCCACCAACATGGCGCCGGGAATCTATTTTGGACCAAAAAGCGTCAGGTCGGGGGCAGGTGCAACATATTGCAGTGACATAAGGCAGCGCTAATAAAATGCACCCCCAGTCAACAACAACATCGGTCTGGTTTCCATCGCGGTGTATTCGGGATCTATCCAAAAACTCCCTCGCTATTCCCATCTCCGCCAGGACCGCTGAGCAAGGTGATTTTGATGGACTTTGCCTTGAAAGCCTGTTATTTAGAGCTTTTTTTTTCCCGCCTTTGAAATAACCTCTCATGTCTTATCTGCAGTCGCTCCTTAAAACGCTCCGTTTTCCCGAGTTTTGAAATGCAACTTATTAAACACAAAGGCTAATTAACATGCCGTGATGATAATTGATCCCAGTTATCTTTCCAGTCCGACTCTTCCTATGCAACACATGCGGATTCCATGTTTCGTACAAACACAGCAGTGAATGCTAGGAATAACGATGATGGGCTACGTTCCGGGCGATATCCGTGTGCCATAAAAATCCAGCACTCCGGTGGACAAATGGGCAATTATAAAAACCACAAAGGCCGTTCAAGTGTGGTTCATTTGTTCACCTTCACAGACTGTTAGTTCTTATATAAGCTCCATACAGGATGGCCACATCAGCTTGGCTTTTCTTATATATATATAGCTCACCCACAGGGTGCTTATTTTTTGCCAAAACAGAGATTGTAGTTAAGGAAAAAGCACTCAGAAAATATAATACACTCACTGGAATATTGGACGTCTTATATTCATTCATTCATTCATTTTCTACTGCTTATCCTTGTGAGGGTCGCGGGGGTGCTGGAGCCTATCCCAGCTGTGATTTTCTACTGCTTATCACGAGGGTCGCGGGGGTGCTGGAGCCTATCCCAGCAGTCATTTTCTACCGCTTATCCTCACGAGGGTCGCAGGGGTGCTGGAGCCTATCCTAGTTGTCATTTTCTACCGCACTGGAATATTGGACGTCTTATATTCATTCATTCATTTTCTACTGCTTATCCTCATGAGGGTCGTGGGGGTGCCGGAGCCTATCCCAGCTGTCATTTTCTACCGCTTATCCTCACGAGGGTGGCAGGGGTGCTAGAGCCTATCCCAGCTGTCATTTTCCACCGCTTATCCTCACGAGGGTGGCGTGGGTGCTGGAGCCTATCCCAGCTGTCATTTTCTACTGCTTATTCTTACAAGGGTGGCAGGGGTGCTGGAGTCTATCCCAGCTGTCATTTTCTACCGCTTATTCTCACGAGAGTGGCGGGGGTGCTGGGGCCTATCCCGGCTGTCGTTTTCCACCGCTTTCCACGAGGGTGGTGTGGGTGCTGGAGCCTATCCCATCTGTCATTTTCTACCGCTTATTCTCACAAGGGTCGTGGGGGTGCTGGAGCCTATCCCGGCTGTCATTTTTTTACCGCTTATCCTCACGAGGGTCTTCGAGGTGCTGGAGCCTATCCCAGCTGTCATTTTTCACCGCTTATCCTCACGAGGGTGGCGGGGGTGCCGGAGCCTATCCCAGCTGTCATTTTCTACCGCTTATCCTCACGATGGTGGCGGGGGTGCTGGAGCCTATCCCAGCTGTCTTGGGGCGAGAGTCGGGGTACACCCTGGACTGGTGGCCAGCCAATCACAGGGCACATATAGACAAACAACCATTCACACTCACATTCATACCTATGGACAATTTGGAGTCGCTAATTAACCTAGCATGTTTTTGGAATGTGGGAGGAAACCGGAGTACCCGGAGAAAACCCACGCATGCACGGGGAGAACATGCAAACTCCACACAGAGATGGCCGAGGGTGGGATTGAACTCGGGTCTTTTAGCTGTGAGGTCGGCGCGCTAACCACTTGTCCACCGTGCAACTGTATAACCTCAGAGACATTCATTGTATAAAATATATAATATCTGTGTAATTGTTCTTTGCTCATGCCAGGTAATATAGCAATTATACTTAATTAAATCCCGGAATGTCAAAGATGACGGACAGTCATTGACTAGAATTCAAACTGCGGTTTGAATGTGTTAAGCACATTTATCATAATTCATGTGGTGGGACAAGGCTTCACGCGGGGTCCAAATATGACACAAAGAAGTCCGGGGTTGTAACACATGTGGTTGTCATGGTTACACAGGTCTGACCGTGTATGCGTGCGCCCCATTATGTCGCCTGTCGGGAGCCGCCACTCTTAATAAGAGATAATAGCACATCGTCCATCTCTGTCTGCACGTGGCCGGCGCCCCCGCTGCTTGACTGATACTTCTACCGTGATGTCATCATAACATACGCACCCCCCGACCCCCCACCCCCACCAGTGGTCCATGTAGATATCGGAGTCTAATGTTCCGCCGGAGTGTGTGTGAGTCACCTCGGCTCTGCAGGAGCAGTTGAAACCTAATCACAGACGGGGCCCGAATCAACCTGGTCCCCCTCGGGGACCTGCTTTCTGTACCTCTTGATCTACGCTTTAGCTCACACCCCGCCATTGTCTTTGCTACCATTTTACTCACACACACACACAGCAGCGTCTTCATTATAATCCCATTGCTTTAGCTTTTATATCTTTCTTGCAATCACCCCCCCCAGCCCCCCCGAACCCCCCCACATCTTGCTTCCCGGCAGCTTTCTGCCATTACTTGTACCCCCTTCATCTTCTCCTTTGAATTATACATTGTTGCTTTATTTCCATCCCCCTGTTATATATATATATATATATTTTTTTAAATACGTTTTTATAGCTCAGAGTTTGCAAAGACATTGCCGCTCTTTAATATTTAGCCTTTAGCAAATATAATATATGATATATAATAATATTGAATGGATTTCTTCATCGTCATCTCTTCTTTTCTCCTACGGCAAATATTGGTGAATCTATATGAAGTATTCATTTGAAATTAACTGTCTTTTATAGCAGGGGGAAGGGGGAAGGGGGGTGGGGGGGCACACCGTGCTTTTAATGTTTGTTATCAAACAAATGTATTGATTTGATTTTAGTATTTTGCTTATAATAATAATGATAATAGTAAAAAAAATATTATTATAACTATAATAAACATTTATATATATATATATATATATATATATATATATATATATATATATATATATATATATATAACTATATATAAATATAATAATAACCCCGTGCACGCGTTCTCCTCCTATTTTGTGTGGAAGTGGTAACTTTTTGGCTTCTTATTTTGTCTTTCCCCACCCTCGGCCATCTCTGGGTGGAGTTTGCATGTTCTCCCCGTGCATGTGTGGGTTTTTCCGGGTACTCCGGTTTCCTCCCACATTCCGAAAACATGCTAGGTTAATTAGCAACTCCAAATTGTCCATAGGTATGAATGTGAGTGTGAATGGTTGTTTGTCTATATGTGCCCTGTGATTGGCTGGCCACCAGTCCAGGATGTACCCCGCCTCTCGCCCGAAGACAGCTGGGATAGGCTCCAGCACGACCCTCGTGAGGATAAGCGGTAGAAAATCAATGAATGAATGAGTTCTCCTCCTATTTTGTGTGGAAGTGGTAACTTTTTGGCTTCTTATTTTGTTTTTCCCCACCCTCGGCCATCTCTGTGTGGAGTTTGCATGTTCTCCCCGTGCATGCGTGGGTTTTCTCCGGGTACTCCGGTTTCCTCCCACATTCCAAAAACATGCTAGGTTAATTAGCAACTCCAAATTGTCCATAGGAATGAATGTGAGTGTGAATGGTTGTTTGTCTATATGTGCCCTGGGATTGGCTGGCCACCAGTCCAGGGTGTACCCAGACAGCTGGGATAGGCTCCAGCACCCCCAGCGACTCTCGTGAGGATAAGCGGTAGAAAATGAATGAATGAATGAGTTCTCCTCCTATTTTGTGTGGAAGTGGTGATTTTTTGGCTTCTTATTTTGTCTTTCCCCACCCTCGGCCATCTCTGTGTGGAGTTTTAAACCATCGCCTTGTTTACACACCAACATCATCACAATGATGAGGGCGGATGCCGGAAAAGAGCAGCAAGGGGTGTCATCTGGTACATGAATATGCGATGACGATGACGCAGCGACCCCACCAAGGAATGAAGCCCGGTGCAATTACGGCACGGACACCCTTCCACCTGAGCCAGCGGTGCCTCAGGTTAGATTCCCAGTGATGCGTTAACAGAGTTGACGCCATATTTCCCCAACCCTGCCGGAGTCAACTTCTCCTTCAGGATCCGAATTCAATGAAATATAATGAGAGATTTCCAAAAACCATAGGCCACATCTGGACTTGGTGGGGTTGCAATCTGATCCGAAAACTAATTCCCAACACTTGGATTGAAAAACAAACAAAAGATACCAGATTCCAACTATAATCATGACTGCAAATGCACAAATTCGGGAGCAGCGGAATCTCTAAAGTGGAATGACCTTCGTTGACAGAGCGTGAATAACGATTGGCGTACTTTGTGTGGCTTTTATGTTTGACAATAAAATGTGTTTAAGTGCTTTTGACAACTGTTATTCCTGCCGCGGTGATGCCACACGCTTCTGCTGTTCACTTTGATTCCTGGCCAGGGTTTGCATCAGGACCGGCATCGGGACCGGCATCAGGACCGGCATCCGGACCGGCATCCGGCGTGTATTTATGCATCTGCAGTGCTATAGCTAGCGAGCGCCTCCAGTCCCTGCAGCATGAGAATTGCGCATGTGATGTAAGCGATGAATAATAGGCGTGTGAAGGTGACCAGGTGCTGTTATAATCAAGTCTACGGGGCTCTAATAAAGGTCAAAGGTTTTATGATAAAAACATTCAATTTCTTAACATTGTGCAAATTCATTTATCACGATTTGGTCAGGAACCAAATGAGGGACGAATTTGGAAAGAATTCCAAGTACACAAAATACACAAGTACACAAAATCTACACTGCAATTAATCAATGATATAATAATCATTATATTATTATTATTATTAGCCTATTATTATTACTATCAACATTATTATTCTTCTGATTATTACTACTAGTAGTAGTAGTAGTAGTAGTAGTAGTAGGCTAGTATTAGCCTGCTTATTGGCTTGCTTATTAGCCTGCTTTTGCCCTATTTTATGAAATTTGTTAGAGATATTTTTTGTAAAAAAAAAATCAATAAAAAAATAAAAAAACAAATCAACAAATGTTTTTTTAAAAATCAATAAAAAATATCAAAATTATTTAGGGGGGCTTAAGAACATTTTAGGGGCTGAAGCTCCCCTAAAATAGGCCTAATGACTCCACTGACGTTGATGTTTTTTTGTAAAAAAATAAAAAAATTCTATGAAAAATATCAAATTCTTTATGGGGATTTAAGAACATTTTAGGGGCTGAAGCCCCCCTAAAATAGGCCTAATGACGCTACTGATGTTGATGTTTTTTTTTGTAAAAACAAAAAAAATGTCAATAAAAAATATCAAATTATTTATGGGGGTTTAAGAACATTTTTGGGGGACCTAAAATAGGCCTAATGACGCCACTGACGCTGACGTTTTTTTTTGTAAAAAAAAAAAAAAATTCAATAAAATATATCAAATTATTTATGGGGGTTAAGAACATTTTTGGGGGACCTAAAATAGGCCTAATGATGCCACTGACGTTGACGTTTTTTTTTGTAAAAAAAAAAAAAAATTCTATAAAATATATCAAATTATTTATGGGGGTTTGAGAACATTTTAGGGAGACCTAAAATAGGCCTAATGACGCCACTGACGTTGACGTTTTTTTTGTAAAAAAAAAAAAATAATAATAATAAAAAATATCAAATTATTTATGGGGGTTTAAGAACATTTTAGGGGCACCTAAAATAGGCCAAATGACGCCACTGGTGATACCCATATCCCCTCTTTCCACTTCTATCAGTGATTGTTATGGTTTTCCTTCTGTGGCGTGATGGTACCAGCGTGTGTATACCCAATACTCTGGCATGCAGTACTGTCCGTTTCAAATCATCGTCGTAGTACTGAAAAGGTTGTACTACCGTGGAGTCGCACTGCATCATGCTAGCAACTCTTTCTAATACTTTTGGTTCTTCAGCCACATGAGAGCGGCAATGTACCTAAAGTTTGGCTGCCGAGCGTGTCTTGGCATATTAATAGACAAATATGAAAAATGCATGAGAAACAAGGATGTTTTTGTTGCATTTTCCTCGTCATTTTTTTTTTTTTTTTACGGTCTATTGTGTCTTCGTCACAAGGGTGTCTCCTGTCCTCTGTCTTTGCATTCCCACTGGCAGACGCTGAGCACCGACGCCCCTTCAGAGCTAATAAAATGTCCCCTCAGATATCATCTGAACCCCCTTCTTTTGCTCCCTCGCTCACCAGGATCCCCGTCTTGGGTTAGACCTTCTGTCACGCTTCCTTTATTTTACTTCCTTCACAATGTCAGCCTCTCACTCGGCGCTTTTGACTTCATATTGTGGCCGACATCCTCACTGCTGAGGCACCGTAACCGTAGCTTTCCTACCATCAGGACCACGTATCAACCTGAAGGTGCGTTTGGTGACCATTAATTGACTGACAATTGTCATTAAAACCATCACAATTGGGATGTTCTGAACTCCTGTTTTAATGCCAGTGTGAAATTGAGGAGGATGAGTTGGCACTTCTCAGTCTTTGCCAGGGGTTATTATTATTATTATTATTATTATTATTATTATTATAAAGATTCAGGATAAAGGAAGCCCAAACTTTTAATCTGCGGTGTACACAGAATTAATTCTCATACTTTTCTACAAATAAAAATTAATCATATTTTTAATGACCTTGCATGGTCCACTTGCAGTCACCACCACGGCCCACCAGGAGGCCGCGGCCCACACTTTGGGAATAACTGGTCTATGCTCTTCTTTGGACTGCAAATTAGTTGGAACTGAGTCACGCTGGGGCTGCACGGCGGACGAGTGGTTAGCGCGCAGACCTCACAGCGAGGAGACCCGAGGTCAATTCCGAGTTTAAGCCGTCATTCCAAAAACATGCTAGGTTAATTAGCGACTTTGAATTCTATGGACAAATTGTCCATAGGTATGAATGTGAGTGTGAATGGTTGTTTGTCTATATGTGCCCTGTGATTGGCTGGCCACCAGTCCAGGGTGTACCCCGCCTCTCGCCTGAAGAAGACAGCTGGGATAGGCTCCAGCATCCCCCGCAACCCTTGTGAGGATAAACGGTAGAAAATGAATGAATGAATGAATGAATGAGGTCTCCTCCTATTTTGTGTGGAAGTGGTAACTTTTTGGCTTCTTATTTTGTCTTTCCCCACCCTCGGCCATCTCTGTGTGGAGTTTGCATGTTCTCCCCGTGCATGCGTGGGTTTTTTTCCGGGTACTCCGGTTTCCTCCCACATTCCAAAAACATGCTAGGTTAATTAGCGACTCCAAATTGTCCATAGGTATGAATGTGAGTGTGAATGGTTGTTTGTCTATATGTGCCCTGTGATTGGCTGGCCACCAGTCCACCAGGGTGTACCCCGCCTCTCGCCCGAAGACTGCTGGGATAGGCTCCAGCGAGATAAGTGGTAGAAGATGAATGAATGAATGAGTTCTCCTCCTATTTTGTGTGGAAGTGGTAACTTTTTTGCTTCTTATTTTGTCTTTCCCCACCCTCGGCCATCTCTGAGTGGAGTTTGCATGTTCTCCCCGTGCATGCGTGGGTTTTCTCCGGGTACTCCGGTTTCCTCCCACATTCCAAAAACATGCTAGGTTAATGCTAGCACTCCAAATTGTCCATAGGTATGAATGTGATTGGCTGGCCACCAGTCCAGGGTGTACCCCGCCTCTCGCCTGAAGACTGCTGGGATAGGCTCCAGCGAGATAAGCGGTAGAAAATGAATGAATGAATGAATGACGCTGCCCCTGCTGGTTGCTACCAAGTATTGCCCCCAGTAATGGATGATCATAAAAATGGGTAAAAATTAATATTTTTTTCAATATTTTCAAAGTAAAACGCAAGCTTTAACAGACTGTGTCCAAGCGTCTTGTTTGCCGCACAGTCAGCTTGACCTTCTCTGATTCTCCTCCCTCCATTTTCCCCTCCTTTGTTTTTGCACCCTGGCATCTCTCCCGCAAATTTTCCTGAATAAACCGCAGTGTTCCCAACGCCCTCCGCTCGGCATCTGCATCCCTCCCGTGGTTCTCTTTCTGTCTTCCGTTCCCTTCGTTTCCCATTGTCCCCTTCTTCTGCATGCAGGAGTTGATCCCCCTTCCTTTTGTTGCTTTGCAGTCTCCCCATGATTGCTATTGATGCATTCACTTTCATTTAGACTCTTTCATTCCGCCATTTTCATCGATAATAATTCTGCTTTTCCGAGGTCCTGGAGGTGTTTCCTTCAAAATATGCACAGCTTCCATCCTTTGTAGATGTCCTTTGCTCGGCAAAGTACCGCCGCGCACCGTTGACCGGAACACGGAGACACGCGTGTCCACGGCGGAGTCAGTGCTGTCCAAATTTGATTCCCGATAAGAGTGTGAATGTGTGTGCGTGGAATGAAAGTGTACGTGCGTATTTGTTTGAACACCTGTGTTAGATTATTCCAAACTAAGATTGTATTTGCACATATGGGAATCCACTAATTGGGCACAATATTAGCTATCTAATGAGGTCTGATACCCAAGCTGTATCAACCGTGCTCATGATTGTTTGACTGACAGTGTCGGAGAGCTAGCAGTTTCACATTATGTTAACCACCCTGGTTGGCGTTTGTCGCATTCAATTGCGTCAATCATATTTTTAATGTGTAGCGTATCAGTTTGTGTTTGCCTTTTAATACATAAATGCTGTTTTTATCTTGGGCGTGTTGTGGTTGATGCATGGTCAAATTAAATAAAACCATTACCATTACCAATTAATTAAGCATGTTTTTGGAATGTGGGAGGAAACCGGAGTACAAATAAAAATAAATAAAAATTGTAGTAAAAATATAAATAAAATTTAAAAAAAAAAAAAAAAAAAAAGTTATAAAATTAAAAAAATAAAACAAACAAAAAAAAAACTACTTAAACTATATGATGAAAGCAGGAAGTGAACAAATGTAACAGTTACTTTGCTTCTTCCTAATCCTTTTGGACATGTGGAACTGGGAACTGATTATGTGACAAAAATAAAATAATAAAAATAATAATACAAAAATAAAAAAACGATATTATGAAAGCAGGAAGTGAACAAATGTAACAGTTACTGATTGTAAAAGTACCAGATGGAGGGGTAGGATTTAATAAGCTTTGCTTCTTCCTACTCCTTTTGGACATGTGGAACTGGGACCTGATTATGTGACAAAATAATAATAATAATAATACAAAAATAGAAAAACTTAAACTATATTCTGAAAGCAGGAAGTGAACAAATGTAACAGTTACTGATTGTAAAAGTACCACATGGAGGGGTAGGATTTAATAAGCTTTGCTTCTTCCTACTCCTTTTGGACATATGGAACTGGGAACTGATTATGTGACAAAATAATAGTAATAATAATAATAATACAAAAATAAAAAAACTTTAACTATATTCTGAAAGCAGGAAGTGAACAAATGTAACAGTTAGTGATTGTAAAAGTACCAGATGGAGGGGTAGGATTTAATAAGCTTTGCTTCTTCCTACTCCTTTTCGACATGTGGAACTGGGAACTGATTATGGGATGCACTCAATTGGAATCTGATGCATGTTCAAATGAAATTACCATTACCATTACCATTAACATTACCATTACCAATTACCATTACATTCAAATGATTGGATTTGACTCTTTAAGCTGATTTTTGTAATGCCAGAATGTTGCAGTTGTACCATGTGACACACGGATGTCTTTACACGGTTGATTTCGAGCGACATGTCAGGGCCTCGCTGTGATTGGCGTTTGCGTGTGAGCGAGAAGGTGCTATCCTATAATACCACACGCCTCGCTCTAACCTCCCACCCTAAATCTCCCGGCCCAAATGGCTCCTCTTGGGGTATCATTACCACTTCCACCTGCCGCCCGCATCAAACACGTGCGCCTCGGAAGACGGCTCGAGTCGCGCAGCAGCAGCACGTATCTCTAACTCGACACTGCGAGAACATACACTCATGAAGAGACGGGTAATTAGGAACGAGTAAAGTACTGGACGTGGCGCCATTACACCCACAGGAAGTGAAACAATAAGAGCTTGATGTCCTCTTTGGAGATGAAACAGCTTCTATTTTGTTATCAAGATGTTTTACAAGATGTGACAGGTTCTTCTACAAAAATGCATCTAACCACACTTTTGTTGGTGGACTTAACTTAAAGGACTACCTCCGTGAAAGCTTCACTCCAAACCAAGTATGACTTCTTGCTAAAACAGAATGTATGAAGCAGATCTTGCATTGAAGGTCAGCCCACGTCAAGACTTCCAGGCTGGGACCAAAAGCAACACTGACCCCTGGTGGCCAATGTCATACCAGCAACCTGCTTCCCATCTCCAGAAGGGAATTTATATTCAATTTGTCAGAGATTTTTTTTGTAAAAAAAAAAAACAAAACAAAAATCAATAAAAAAAATACCAAAAAATAAATGAAAAAATAAAAAAAAATCATTAATTTTTTTTAAAAAATGCCCTATTATATGAAATTTGTCAGAGAATCACAAAAAAAAATCTATTAAAAAATACAAAAAAATAAATGAAAAAAAAAAATCAATAATTTTTTTTAAAAAATCAATAAAAAATTATAAACATTTTGTAGGGGTACTTAAGAACATTTTAGAGCCTGCTCTAAAATCAATTAAAGAAATCAATTAAAGAAATACCAAAAAATCAATAAAAAATTTTAAAATCAATAAAAAATACAAATTTCCCCACTGAGGGACGAATAAAGGCATATCTTAATCTTAAAGGCATATCTTAAAAATATAAAAATTATGTAGGGGGACTTAAGAACATTTTAGGGCCTGCTTTTGCCTTATTATATGAAATTTGTCAGAGATGTTTTTGTAAAAAAAAAAATTAAAAAAAATACAAAAAAATCACTGAAAAAAAATCAATAATTTTTTTTTAAAAATCAATATAAAATATAAAAATTATGTAGAGGGACTTCAGAACATTTTAAAGCCTCCTTTTGCCCTATTATATGAAATTTGTCAGTGATTTTTTTGTAAAAAAAAAAAAAAAAACAATAATTTTTTTTAAAAATCAATAAAAAATATTACAATTGTGTAGGGGGACTTAAGAACATTTTAGGGGCTGATGCCCCCTAAAATAGGCCTAATGACACCACTGACGCTAACATCCAAAGAGTATGAGGAATGAAGGAAGCATAAAAGCTGGATCCTCCTCTCCTTGTGCGAGCGGCAGCTCACCAGGGTTTGATACCGATTTCCCAATCCCATCTCCGGAGTCCGGGTTGATGTCTCGTCGTCTTCAGCCACTAGCATGTGCTAAATTGCGCTTGATTAACGAGCGCTCTCACAGGAGAATGATCATTTCCAAGACGGGAATATTTTTCAGCCATCTGTGGACCTTCCTCTCGTATTCCAGCTGCTGTCTGTCTGCTCATCTCGCGGCCTGGATCTTTGGATCCGTGTGAGCAGCCAAGCGGAACTTCCTGTGAGATGTGTGTGTGTATTGCGGCTCGGCACGTGGATTTGCTCTAAACGCACACGAGTGGAGTCCTTGCAATGTCGCTCCGAGTCTACAGTCAAGTTAATGTTAGTCCTCCGATGGCGGTGCTGCTCACGCAGAAAGACACAAACGCTGACATCAGCAGCATTTCTGCAAACATGCGCTTCAAAAAAATGTCCTACGTCAGGGGGTCTCCAACCTTCACCAACAGTGGAAGTATTGGAGACATAAACTAGTGGGTCACTGGTCCAGAATACAGGCATCCCTCAACACTTTTTTTATTATTATTATTATTATTATTATTATTATTATTATTCTACTCCCAGTCCACGGCAAAGTCCTAAGTTTTGGCTTCTTATTTTGTCCTCCTTCCACCCCCCCCCACTTGAAACCCTTTCTTAGGTTTACAATAAAAGTATTAATTTTGCACAATGTGGTGTAAACAATGAATAATAGGGGTATAGAGGTGACTATAGGGGTGCTATTTCATGTGTACAGGGCTCTAACACTGATACAAGCCATATTTTAAAAGTCTTAAACGGGTTTTCTATGCTTTAACTAGAAAATATTCCAAAATATAAATATTCTATTTATTGATGAATGCTATAATAATTATTTTATATTTATTATTAATTATTATTAATAATAATTAACTAAGAATTATTTATTACTATTAATCAATAATTATTATTTATTATTAATTAATATTATTTATTATTATTAATTAATTAATATTATTTATTATTATTAATTAATATTATTTATTATTATTAATTACTTAATATTATTTATTATTATTAATTAATCGCTATTATTTATTATTAATTTATTAATTATTTATTATTATTTATAATTATATTTCAATTCAGGTCGGGAAGCAATTAACCACAATAAACAAGGGATGCGCTAATGTGATGACCTGATGTCCATGAATGCACCTCGTAATCTTGCTACCACAACCAGTACCAAGTCTATGGGAAACTGAAAAAGGGGGGCGGGGGGGGCATCGAGTGGAGACTTAACACGACACACAGCTGCAGATGTCTGCTGGAGAAGAGTGCGCCATAAAGAGTGTACCCCCCCCCTCCCCCGACGCTCACACATGAAATAAACGTACTCACGTGGTGAAGGCGGGGTTGTACTTGGCTCCCAAGTAGTAGGAGTACAAGTTGAACATGCCGATCATGAAGGCCACAAACACCATGATGAAGATCACCATGAACTTGAAGATATCCTTGACCGTGCGCCCCAGCGAGATCTGCAGGGGACCAAAGCTCTCATTGGCTGGGAGGATGTAGGCGATGCGCGAGAAGCTCAGGACCACCGCGATGGCGTACAGGCCCTCTGAGATGATCTGGGGGTCTGATGGGCGCCACTTGTTCCGGGCTGAGAAAAAGATGGAGGGGGAGGGGGGGGGGGCATCAGGTGTTTTATCTAAACCAGGAAATAAAATGCCGAATCAGGCTTTTTTTTTTCAGCTGGGAGATGAATGCTAACGTTTGTCAACGTTTTGTGAGGTTGAGGATGAGAAGAGAGTTCGAGATTAAGGAGAGCGAGCGGCGGAGTGACAGGGGATGGATGTGAGATCTGTGGGAAGCAAGACAAGGGATGAAAAGATCCAGAGTCTGAGGAGCACGAAGAGACCAGATAGGAAGGAAAAAATAATAGGCTGGAGGTAAAAAAAAAAAAAAAAAAAGTAAAAAAAGTAAACAAATCTTCTGGATGGAAATATCCATTTGGAACTTGAAAAGATAGATGGAGAGTGGGTGGGTGAGTGGGTGAGTGGGTGTCTAATGTATCATTATCTATTATTTGCTGTGTACTAATGTGTTGTGACACAGTCAGGCCACTAGATGACAGCACTGATGAAGGTTCCTTCAGCTACCAAAGTCGCCATGTTAAGTTCCTATAATATATTGTTGTTGTTGTTTTTTTTTTAAATGGGAATATTGGGAATTTTCAATTGCTCAGAATGAATAAATTGTCCGTATTTCCTACCGATGACCATATTTTATGTTGAAATGAATTCTACTTAAAGGTCTCTCCCTGTCAGTCAAGATCAACATCAGCAACAGTTAAATAAATCAAATTAATGGTTTGGGGATCACAGGGTTGCAGGTTTGATGCCCTTTATGAACCCGAACTACCAAAAAAAGTCCAAGATTACAGATGCTATAGACGCAAATGTTTGCTGGAGGAATACCAGTTTGCTCCTGAACACTAGGAATATTATTTTTTAAAAGATTTTTTTCCACGGACAACCAAGCATCCACACCTACGGACACATAGGAAGGGTCTCCAATGAACCTAATGTTTATATTTTAAAGCTAGAGAACACACAGGGAGAGCACGCAAACCTACCACCTGATTGGGGGTGATAAACAACATTTGTTGCCAGATGTATCATTTTTTGTTTTAGTTTATATTGTGTATTTATTTATATTTAATATATTTATATTGAATTCATTTATTTTTCTAATGACTCAAACATGATATTATATTATAAATAATTTTTTAATTAATATATTAAGAATAATATTATTATTAATCAAAATAAAATGAAAATAAAATAAAAAATAAATAAATAAATAAAATAAAATAAAATAAAAATTAGATACTTTTTTTTGGTTTAATTTGCATGTAAATTCGGTCGTTTTTAAATGTCTAAACTACAGAAACAACATTTGTTGCCAGATGTATCATTTTTTTTATTTTAGGTTATATTGTGTATTTATTTATATTTAATTTATTTATATTTAATTCATGTATTTTTCTAATGACTCAAACATGATATATTAGAAATAAATTAAAAAAATAAAATATTATTATTCATATAATTATTAATATATTAAGAATGATATTATTATGAATAAAAATAAAATAAAAATAAAATAAAATAAAATAAAATTAGATACCTTTTTTGGCTTGATTTGCATGTAAATTCGGTCGTTTTTAAATGTCTAAACTACAGAAAAAGAAAACTGCATTTTCTTGAATTTACATTTAATAATCTCATACATGGGTTGTATTTCATGGAAAAAAAATCTTAAAGGCAAAATTAATAAGATTTTATGACTATATTTAATATCTGGCAGTGTGGTCTGTGATTGACTGGTGACCAGTCTGTGTCTCGCCCCAATCAGGGACGGGCCCCAGCCCCACCTCCTGCTGTGACCCCAATAAAGACAATCAGTACCAACACGGACAGATACATGAAAATGTGCAATTGAATTTTCCTCTTGTGCTCCAATCTTTGGGAAATATGGTACAAACCCACAGAGAGCAATCATCCAAAGTGCCGTAATAGTCCTCTAAAGCTCGCGTGGGAACCCGAAATGTGTTGTTATTTTCCCGTGAAAAGGCAATAAGAACCGACCGCTCACCAAACGTGAAGTAGGCCACCTCGTCGGGCAGCGAAGCGTTGCTGAGGTCTTCATCAGGAACGTGCATGTCCACATACTGCTGGGCTTTGGACGCCTTCAGGAACGCCATGAAGCGC